>NC_134410.1:50995628-51595628 GCF_038048845.1 Mixophyes fleayi
TTTTAAAAAGATGTTATCGTCATCATCATCAGCTTCATCCTCACCCTCATCAGTGTGTACGTCATCATCACAGACTATCAATTCATCGCCGCTTGAATCCGTCATTAGAGAACTGTCAGTGCTTGGATGTCTTGGATGGTGAAGGCCTTCCTCGTGGAAGATGTAGTTTATTTCTATAAACATCATTTTCTCCACATTTTTGGGAAGTAACCTTCTACGGCGATCGCTGACTAAGTTCCCTACTGTGCTGAACACTCGTTCAGAGTACAGACTGGAGAGTGGAAGGCTTAAGTATTGTGAAGCAAGTTTGTACATGGGTTTCCAAATTGCTTGCTTTTCTTCCCAGTAAAGAAAGGGACTGTCTGACATTTCCATATCAATTACCTCTTGAAAATAATCCTCCATGAACCTTTGCATGTTAATACTCATATTGGATGGAGTTATGTGCAAGGTCACACATTTTTTTGAAAAATCCTTCAAACCAGCCCAGATGTTAAACTGTTCTGGTCTGCCCTCTGCGTCTTCCCTGCTTCTTTTTTAAAAATTTAATTTTTTACGAGCAGCAGCTGCTTGAGAAACTAAAGAAGGACACGTCGTCAAGCCAAGGCCCAGTTCAGCGGACAACTTGCTGAGCAATAGCTCCTTGCAAAAGTTCACATCTCATTCATTTTGAAGCAAAGATGTATGCAATGTAGGTCTTAAACCTTGGATCAAGCACAGTGGCCAAAACGTACTGATCCAAGTTCAAGATCTTAATAACTCGAGGATCATTGTGAAGCGAATGAAGTACTTGATCGACAAGGCCAACATACTTTGCGGAATTGCTTGCTTTCAGCTCCTCCTTCAGTTTCTCAAGCTGCTTTTTCAATAGTCGAATTAAAGGAATGACTTGGCTCAAACTAGCAGAATCTGCACTCACTTCACACGTCACAACTTTAAATGGTTTCAGCACCTTGCACAGCACTGAAAGGATTCCCCACTGTGCAAGAGTGAAATACATCTACCCTCCTTTCCCAATGTCATGGATTGTACAATACGCTTGGATGGCTTTGCGCTGTTCCTCCATCCTCTGAAGCATGTACAGCGTGGAATTCCACCTAGTTACCACCTCTTGCTTAAGTTGGTGGCAGGGCAAGTTAAACTGCTCTTGGAGCTGCTGCAATCTCCTACATGCTGTGGCCGAATGCCTGAAATAGCCTGAAATTTTACGGGCCACCGAAAGCATCTCCTGCACCTCACGGTTATTTTGTAGGAAGCTCTGCACCACCAAGGTAATGGTGTGAGCAAAACAGGGAATGTGATGGAATTCACCCAGCTGTAATGCTCGCACTATATTGTTGGCGTTATCAGAAATGACATATCCTGGGGAGAGTCCAAGTGGTATAAGCCATGTATCAATCACATCTCTCAGTTTTCGTAACAAATTGTCAGCTGTATGCCTGTTAGTGAAGAGGGTGATACAAAGAGTGGCCTGCCTGTGACAAATGTTACGTAGTGGTGTACATGCTGCTGCTGTTCCTGCTGGTGAAGGTGAATGACCAACACAGTGGGCTGTCACAGTCATATAGTCTTTGGTTTGCCCACTTTCACTTGTCCACATATCTGTGGTTAAGTGGACAGTGGGCAGAATGGCATTTTTCAGTGCAATCTCTGCATTTGTACACACTTTTTGGTATAGCTGTGGAATAGCTTTACGGGAAAAATGGTGTTGCGATGGAATTCTGTAACGCGGACACAAAACCTCAATTAACAGTGAAAAACCAGCTGCGTTTATTGTGGAGATTGGACGCAGATCTAACACTAACATTGCAGCCATGGCGTCTGTGATTCGCTTAGCGACTGGGTGACTGCTGTCATATTTGCTTCCCCTAGCAAATTATTGTTTCACAGTTAATTGTTGTAATGTAGGACTGGTCTTTTTTTTGGCCTTCCTCTGGGATGACGATTCACCCCCAGCAGCAGCAACAGCAGCAGCAGTGGGACTAACGCTTTCTTCAGAGGAATCAATAATAGTGCAGGAGTCACCCAGCCTTAATAAATGGGATGCAGGGCTAACTCCGAGCGCTACTGAGGATATTGATGAGGATGGTGTGGTGGGTGTATTTTGTAGCCGTCGGGATGTAGGTGACCAGGGGATCCTAGCTGATGATGGAGTGCTTGTAATTTTTTTGGAAGAACTTTCAGCTTTTCCCAACACTTTGCCATGAACTCTCGGCAAATGGCGTAACATAGACGAGGTTCCAAGATGGTTAAGGTCCCTCCCTCGACTGACTGTGGCTTGACGTACACTACAAATGGCTATACAATTGTTTGGATTGGGGTAGAAATAATTCCACACATAAGTGGATTTTTTTGTTTTATGGCCAGGCATGACAATGGCCTTTTTCTTGTCACATGCCAGAACTGCTGCCACTGGTGCAGGACTTACACAAACAACCTCATGCTCATCAACATCCTCATTAGCGCCTTCGTCGCCTACACAAATCTCCCCCTCATCCTCCTCTAAAGTGGCATCCTCAATTTGTGTATCACCGGCTACACTCGGGCTGTTCAGGCACACATCAGCAGAACTGCTGAAAGGGCCCTTCTTATGGGTACACTAATAGAATGCTCACAATTAGACATACCACTGTTGGATGGACTCTCCACAGGGATTGTTGTCATTTCTGATTCAGAGCATACATTATCCTCTACTGCCTCACTGTTTTCTTGCAGCTCGGCTTTGACGCGTAACAGTAGTTATGCACCACTTTTAGACTCCAAATTACTTGGTCTTGGTTGGTCACGAGTGACCGTACAAGAAGAAGGCTCGGTAACATTTTTGGATCTGCCACTAATAGAGGAAGGCGAAGGCCTCATTCTTTCTTTGCCACTGCGTGTGTAGAATGGCATGTTGGCAAAAAATTTTTTATCGGCACTTAACTTTTCCTCAGTTACACTTCTTTTTCGCTTCAACACGGTAAAAAATTTTTGGGTGTGTGTTTTTTCCCCTGATTTAAAAAGACTATGTACTTTGACATCGTCTTTCCCAGATGATGTACTGGAAACACTATCATCAGGACTGGTGACAGAACCGGGTTGCTGATTCTGCTCATATGTGGACTGCTTTGAATTAATTTTAATGAGGCCAAAGCACTTGTAGTGCCAATATTGTATTAGATATGATATGACACAATATGACTTTTGACAGCCAGAAAAATTACAGTAAAACACTGGGGAATATGGGGCACCCCAAAAGCACTGGTAGTGCTAAAAAAAAATTATATTTTTATACTGGTGACAAATATGACTTTTGACAGCCAGAAAAATTACTGCTAAAGAATGGGGAATAAGGGACACCCCAAAAGCACTTGGAGTGCCAGAAATTGAAAAAAAAACCCATCTCTATCCTCCTTTTACTGCTGTAACAATTGGTATTAATATCAGATTTGTCTAGAATAGAAACAATAATGTGTCCAATTATTGCTCTCTCCCTGCACTGATACAGCCTGTGACCTAACCCTGCTTTCTCCCTCTGTCAAATGGCGATGGATTGCTGTGGAGGCGGGTATTTATGCTTTTCAAATCTCGCGAGAACCGAGCTCAGAAATACGAATACGTCACAATAACGTTTTGCCTCGATTTTGATTCCGAATGGGCGGGCTCGGCTCGGTACTCGGGTAGGCTAAATTTGGATGAATTCGGATCTCGGGGAACCGAGCCCGCCCATCTCTAGTTTTAACTCTATAACTCCATGAGATTAAGGAGATTGCAGAAGCAAATTATCAAGGGGATTATACCAATCATGATCCGAGAATGTTCATATGACAGTGCTAACGTAATGTTACCCCTGTAAGTACGCCATTGGGAAAGGTCTCAGTGTCTCATATTTTTCTCAAGCCCCTCTATATCTTAGAGGTGATTTGGTTTTTGTATTGATTAAATGGAGAATAGAATCGACTCCCTCACCTTCCATATTGTAAAGGAATAGATATGGTCATGCCACCTTGGAATTTGAGATTTTGAACAAAAGGCAAATGAACATATTTATGTGCATTTAATCCAGCCTTATTCCAAAGAATATGCCAGGTTTTCCTGATGTTCCAAAGCAGAAGATTATCTCTCCGTTTTTGAGATATCTCTTGGTCATGCTGGTGGAGAAAGTATCTAAGATCTACATTGGTCCATAAATGTTGTTCTAATGAGGTGTTAGCATAGTTGTCATGTATGTGAAGCCAGTCTTTACAATATCTAAGCATTATTGTATTATTATATTTTGTTATGTCTGGAAAGTTAAATCCACCATTTAATTTCACCTGGCATAATTTCCTCTGGGTTATTTCAGGATGAACTATTTTAATATGTTGTGTAAAGTTAAATATAGCTTAACATATTACTTCTAATGTTTCCTTCTTTTGGTTATCTATGGAGAGCTTTTGCTCACAGGCTGACCTCTTAGTAGACAACAGAAGCACCTGCAGTTACTAAACAATAATAAACCAAAAAACATAATGACCAAATCAATGGGTTAAAACATTATTTCATTTTTTGAGCACACTACCTTTTGACTTGACCTGGGATCCAAGAAAATCAATATGCACATTGAAGAATAAAACAGCTGAACAAGAATAACTTGACTGGACTGATTTAGTTCAGCAGACGATGATGCTTCCTTCATGATTAAATAAAACACCTAACATATGCAATAAGGCATTAAGGGTTTTAAGGATTCTGATGTATGGTGTATTTGCATAAGTAGTTGGTCTTCCTACTTATGTGAGGCTTGCATTGTAGCAGTCATGCTATTTGTCATAAGGTAGACCAGGGGGTAAATGTATCAAGGTCCGAATTTGATTATCCCACGATTTTCTCGCGGGTGTTTCATCTCGCAGCTGTATTAAAGTGAGATTTTATGTAAAATCGTCAGAGATGTGGGTCTGTCAAAATCGCCATTAGCAAAATAGATAGAGATCAAAGTCCTGACTCTTTGCCACTCTAGCTATACAAATCTCAAATGTATGAAGCTGCGATTAAACAAACTCTCCCGCATTAGCTTTAAAAATTGCTGGATACAGCATGCTCTTTCCTAGCTGCGTGATTGTTAAACACATCACTGTTACACTGCCTGTCCATAGAGACGCAGGTTCCCCGCTGCTGTCAAAAGTTTAAAAATAGATAAATGTTAAAAAAAAAAAAAAGCGCATGGGGTCCCCCCGTCCGACCACTATTAACCCTAGTGCTGCCTGCCTACTGCTGGTTACGTGAAAATCTGGGAAAAATTTGCATGGAGTCCCCCCTGATTTTCACATAACCAGCACTAGGCAAACTACCCGAGGTGTGTGACACTATACCAGGGGGACACACGACAGGGGTCCCCCTGCCATAATAACAACCAACCCCAGGCTGTTCAGTGCTGGACGGGATTTCCTTGGAAGTGGGATCCGATGCAAAAAAAGAGCGCCCCCCCCCCCCTCTAGGAATAACCAGCCCAGTGCTGAAAGCACTAGGGCTCTTCCTACCCCTGTGGGCTGTGATCTAGTAGGGTAATAAGTAAAAAAAATAAACGGTACTACAGGGCTTAGTTAGGCATGGGTGTCAGGGCATGTTGGCACTTGTGATTCTCCAAGTGCCAGCATGCTCTGGCTGCCATGGGTATGCTGGTGCTTGTAGTTATACAATCATTAGTATGCCCACACTGTTTAGAGCAGCCTGGGCTAGCTGGGACTTGTAGTTCGACAAAACAAAATGGTGTCAGTCTGTTTTTTCTACTGTATTCTCTCCGATATTACCCTACTACCCACAGCCCATTGGGGTAGGACAGTGTCGGACTGGGGCATAAAGGGCCCGCCGGGGAAACCAATGACTGGGGCCTACCTCATAACATGTAGCACTGCAAAAGGGGTTTTGGGGAGCCTGGCACACATAAGATGTTTACTATCATTTTAGACAAATACAGAGGCAATACTGTGTGCACTACTGTTAGATGCACACATTTCTGCCTTCACAAGCAGTACAGTGTAAAGTGGGACATACCTCCCAACTGTCCTTGTAGTAGAATCAAATCCTGCCTAAGCAGGACAGTCACCCAAATGTGGGACTGCCCCGCCAGATTCAGGACAGTTGGCAGAGTGTCCTGCTCTCTCCTACCTGTCTTGTTACTCTCACCACCTTTGGCTGCTGGTTTCTTTAGATCAGTTGCTGCTTGTCTGGATCCTTGGAGACCCTATTGGAAAACAAAAATGGGTACATGAAATGTAGAAAACTTCAACCATCCCCGGCAGTAAATCAACAGCACCCACATTTAATAATGAGGCCTCCCTCCAGCACCACATTAAAGTAATAGTACTCACATTTGATAAATAAACCTAATACCCTCCCTCCAAACAGCCACGCCAATAAATTAATATAATTTTACGTTCAATACATATATCCATTTCCCACAACCATCCCCAGCATTAAATAATTTATATTCACATTTAATAAAAAGCCCTCCCCCCCAAACTCAGCCCCATATTCAATTAATAGCCCCAAACCACCCCAGCATTAAATTAAAGGTCCCGTCACCTCACCTTAAATTAATAGGACCCACTATTAAATTCAATAGCCGAACCAATAAATTAATCGCAGAACCCACCCCCCTGTTAACAGTATATACTGTATAATGTTTTTTACTAGTAGTTTTATCCTCTCTCTGTTACTAAGAGAGCCTGAGCGCAAAAGTGTGCTTACATATTTCGTGTACTTCCTAATCATCTGTTCTGCACCTAATTCTGTCTCTCTGGAAAGTACTGTGGCAAGCTTGTACTTACTGCTTGATATAATATGAATACTGCAATCAGGATTGACTATTATATAAACTGCAAATGTTCCAACTTGAATTACCTTCTGAAGTCACTGTAGTTTGTAAGTTCTTTATCCAATATGCATTCTCTGTTGCTACACTATAGTAAATAACAGAGAACCTCAAAACTGATCAAAACCTCCATGAACCATCTGGAGCCAGATTTTAGTAGATTAGGTACTAAACAGATGATTAGGAAGTAAATGAGATTGATCAGGTACTTTTGATATTCACAGATCAGGGTCATGTCATACACAGACTGTGAGAAAGTTGCCAGTTTCTCAGCAACAGAAGAGCAGTCCTGCATGACGCAGGTAATACAGTAATTATTTTAGGTGTGATATCAGCAATGTTGACATATTGACATATAGAGTTTGCATTTAGGTATTATCACACTACACACCACCCACTTTTCTTCTCTCCATTTTAGATCACTTGCAAGGTAAAGAAAACCTGTAAAAGTGACACCGCGGTTTGTGCTGGAAGGGACAATTATACTGCAATATCGCCTGCTTCACATAGTGAGGATTTTACCTCCATATCCGCATATTTATATATGTTTAATTGTTTAGCAATAAGCAACTTTTAATCACTTCTAATAACTTTTAAAATCACTTTTAATAAGTGGTGTGCGCTGGTGTTTTCTTTTTCTGGAAGTATTGTGTACTAACCTGTGATCCGCAAAGTAACCTTCTTCCATCGGGTCTTCTCGGCGGCGGTGGCGCCTCCTCCAGGGGTCGAGTCTTCCAATCCCACAGCGTCGCAACGTCATCGACGGCAGAGACGCTTACAGGTACAGAGAGCCAAGACATGACTCTCTGCATTGCTCGGGACGAGCTTTACTTCACTCCGCCCCTCCACTGAAGAAGGCGGGGCTACATGGCATCCGGGCCTACCGGTCAATCCCCCGCCTTCCTGCCAGGCCAGTCCGACCCTGGGGTAGGAAGAGCCCTAGTGCTTTCAGCACTGGGTGGTTATTAGTGGAATCTCTTATGACTGTTGCTACACTTTGCTTTAATAAATTAAGTCATAAGTAAGTTCATTATCTCCTTGAGTCTATTGTTCTTGAGTTCTATCAATATCTATTGGATATTAGTGGATTTAATAATGGTATATGTGACTTCGGATGGAGATAAGCCAAGAATCAATATGTGATACCACAGTCTTGTGAGTAGTAGATAACTTATACATCATTTAAGTCAATGTCAGACACTAATAGAAGTTGTTACTATTTAACCAGGAGATAAAAGCACTGCACATCGAAATGTGTATTTCATCTCAATAATGCAAACACTTTATACATTGCTATCTGTAAAACAAACATTAAATGAACCACAAAATGGAGCATAATTATTCCTTTTTCCAAAAATACTGCCTTTGTCTCTGTCTGTCTAGTTCATCAGGAACTATTTAAACTAGCAGAACAGGACAGTGAACTAAATAGGAATAAAGGAATCTGCTTCCCCAACCTAGATGTATTGTTTCTGCAGCCTAATGGAACAAGAAGCATATCCACAGCAACAGAATGATGCAGTTTTGATGCAGATCAAAACCAAATAAACATAGGCAGAGAGATAAACATAGATAGGAATAGGTGAGGCACAAATAAAACTCTAATGTATTCAAATGCTATGAGCATAGGAAATAAAATTCCAGAAATTGTGATAATGACAAGGGATCATTATCATCAACATTTATTTATATAGCTCCAGCAAATAACGTAGCGCTTTACAATTGGGAACAAACACAGTAATAAAACAATACTGGGTAATATAGACAGAAA
The DNA here is from genome assembly GCF_038048845.1 of Mixophyes fleayi. NCBI lineage: Eukaryota > Metazoa > Chordata > Amphibia > Anura > Limnodynastidae > Mixophyes > Mixophyes fleayi. The sequence goes on from NC_134410.1 coordinate 51,004,232, forward strand.
GGTAAGAGGGCCCTGCTAACAAGCTTACAACCTATGGGACAATGGGAGTTTGATACATTCTACATCATATTGCATATTGATCCAGCTAAAATGCAAAGGTAAAAAGTACTTAGTGGGATATACGATCCAGTCACAAAGCAAAGTTGGTCACAGGGTTGTTGTCTTGTGTTAACTGTGTAGACGGTGGTAATAGGGTAACCTAGGGAGATTAAAAGGGTGATTGAGGAATATTATAAGCTTGCCTAAAGAGGTGGGTTTTCAGAAAACGCGTGAAGGTTTGAAGAGTAGAGGAATGTTTTATTGTGCAAAGGAGGGAATTCCACAAAGTGGGTGTATCCCAAAAAAAGTTCTGTAGCTGGGAATGGGAGCATTTGAAGAGATAAGAAGTGAGGGAGCCATGTATAGAAATGTTCGTAGATCACAGCGACACTCATAGAGAATAGATTAAAGATCTGCACTGTGGGGAGAGAAGTAGTCCAACCCCACCTCCTTATCTGCCTCCAGGTCTGGGTGTGTGGGTGAAATGGAGGCCACCATTTGAAATGACTGCAGGTGAGGCAGTGTCTGATTTTGTAAGCCATGTTTCAGTTATTGCCAGAAAGTTGAGGTTGTTTGAGAGGAAGAGGTTGTGTATGGAGGTAAGTTTGTTACAAACAGAGCGTGCATTAGAAAGGGCACATTTAAAAGACTTTCGGTAGTGTTCTGATATATGTGTATTAAAAAGTGAGGGGGGCCTGGATTAGGTGATATTCAAATAAAGAACTGGTAGTTGCTCAAATCAATTTATAGGCTATAACAGGTGCATGAAAGGGTGGGGTTATCCTAAAAGGAAAAAACAGAGACAAATTCCCCCAGATATTCACCAGCTAGTAGAAGAGGAGAGAGAGAAAGATAGGAAAGATGATTGAAAGATGTGTGACCTTTTATTGTACAAATACATAATTCCTTCAGAATTACATGTAAATCTAACACCAATGGAAAAGTCTTTAGGATACAAAAGAGAATTACATGTAATTCTGAAGGAATTATATATTTGTTGGAATGCACATGTGGGCTTCAATACATAGGCATGACAAAAAGAAAACTAAAAGTGCGCCATGCGGAACATGTGTACAACATAAAAAGAGGTTTAAGAACACATAGTGTCTCAGAGCATTTTGCAAAAATGCATAATAAAGATCCTAGTCATCTTAAGTTTATGGGAATAGATCAAATTAAAGAATTTTGGAGATGAGGAAACTATACTGAACTTATTATGAAAGTAGAGGCACAATGGATTTATAATATGAATACTCTCTCACCATTTGGAATGAACATTGATTTTGATTAGGGCCTTTTCTTCATCTTTGAATATTTCTTTATTATCATACTGTATACTCCTTAATTGAGCTCCTCTGAATATGTTTTTCTTCTATTTCAAGTTTATATATACATGTTTATATATATTTTTATATTTTTTATACATCTCTATTTTTATTGGTGACTTATCGACATTTTAAAACTCATGGATACATTGTTTTTTATTCTTATTTCCATTTTTTTACATTTCCTGTTTTTATCAATAAATGTAGGGGAATAGATGTTATATAAACCTACCCCTTATATCATGCAATATCCTTGACAAAGTCCTATTGGACGAAACGCGTTGGACCCTTACACATGTGAATTATCACAAGTGCCAGAAGTGATCTGCGTTCCACTGCAGGTCACATGATTCAACAACTCGTCTGGAGCAGACGCCGGGAGGCACAGGTCCGTAGATCACTATGTGGAGAAGAGAGGACTGGGCGTCAGTAAGAAGAAGGCTGACAGGATAAAGAATAGTTTAGAATAGGGTCAGTAACCGGATCATCCACTTCTTTTGGTCTCCTCTGCGCTAAATGCTCTGCAAAAGTGACTTAAAAACAATGACTCATCTGTTTACTGTCTTACTATATCGGCAAGCACTTATTAGCCGTTTGGCCGGGAATTAGCTAATAGGAGGACCAATGGTTGTTTTTGGCCGTTTTGTCATTCATTCATGTTAGGAGGAACACTGATCGTTCTATATATAATTCTACATATATCTCTCTATACACTGGTTCTAGACTATTTGCGCTCCTTTTCATTTATTTATTATTGATCTTAATTGAGCCTCATAGGAGCAGCATTAGTCTTATTGAGAGCGCCCTCTGTTTTTATATTTTATATACGTTTCCTCTTAGACTGAATGCTAAGATTTGGATGAATTCAAATTACCTATATCTGTGCTAGTTGGTCAGCTAATCAGAATAAACCTATTTGTACTAGTAGGGTAAAAGATGCCAGGCCACCATCATAAATTATGCATCAAAGAACACTTGGCCAACTCCTTACTACACTTTCCCTCATTCCTTGTCACTCCACATTACAATATCTCTGTATAGTACTGCCTTCTCAGGCAGCCTTTCCTACCATTTTCCACGTTTTACGCTAGGTACTGGTACGTCATGATGCGGAAGCTGTGAAATTGAACCAGTAAAGGAGAAATCTGGGCAGAAATTATTGGGAAATTCTGCGCTAAATATTTAGAGTGACCGTTCCATGAAACAATTTTCAAACTGTTTTTCATCTGTACTGAATTCTTACCAGCAATCCAAGAAGTCAAAGAAAAACAGTGAAAGCATTAGTGAAATACAACTAAGGCTTTACATTTCTGTGTTTATCTTTATTGACTATATAATGCATATTTAAACCGAGTAATGTCAATCAAATAGGAAAAACCTGTTCACTGAATACATATCCCAAGTAGATCAATCAATATGTTTCCTATTAATGGCAAAACACACCTAAAATGTCTCTTCAGTTGTGGAAAGTGAAGCAAAGAATTTGGCTACTGCAACAATGTTCAGCACATGGAAGAATACAGAAGGTTACACATTGCTCTAGACGAATTCTGCTGGGCAATTGTCAGCTCGCAATGGTCTTAAGTGTAATTCATTCTCCCTAATAAATTCTCCTAGAAAGCCAAATGTTGATCAAACAGTGACCAACAGGTGGTGCAAAAGCTGCAGCTACTATGTACCTAGATCTTCCATTACTTATTTTGTTCTACAGGTTCCCCTCTAGTTTCAGTGACTTTGTTCCCTACCAGAACCTGACATAAACAGACTACCACACACTTTTTCCTGTGGTCAAACATCTCTGCAATGCTTGCACACTCTGTGTCAGAGTAAAATTTAAAAGGACAGGATATGTGAAATCTATTTACCTTTCAGGCACAAACAACAAACGTAAAGCATATTTAAAAGCACACAAATATAATTTAAGAGCATTGGTGTTATGTAAATTAATATAAAAATAAAAACAGCTCTAGCTAATTGTTTTAGAATATTAATCACTTTGCAAATACAGATGGATAAGGACAAGCCTGCAATTTGCCAACATTAGACGCAATTATTGTCTTGATTATATTTAATTGTTACACATTTACTAAAATTATGCTGGCCACATGTAATAAGCAATATCGACAATTGGCCTGATAATACGGTGTGTGGCACCAAATGGCAGTGATGTGTGACAGTGTTGCCATTAAAATTGATAACATTATTGGGAATGTTGGTAAATGTTGGAAGATGACCCTTCTTAGCTTGTGTGTAGTCATGTTACAACCGCCCTAACAGGCCTCACATGATCTGGTCTCCTGTGTGGGGTTAAACTGTACTGTGACTGTTGTTCATCACCCTAAGCAGCAGGATAACATGTGTTGATCAGCATTTGTTACGTTATCTCTGATCCATAAACCAAACAATTTTAAAGTGCTGTGACGTCTTTTCCTACTGTATTGTTATTAGACACATGCTATCGGGTGGTACACATAATTGCCATTTAATATAATGTCTAGGTATACTTTACTGCTGGACAAGTGCATCAATAAGCTTTATGCACTGTGTTTTCTAAAGTTGTCCTTACTTTGTCTGATATGGTTGATTATTCCAATTGTTGAATAAACAGATATGCATCTGATATGGGAACACACTATGGCCAAATCTGTTCGATATCTGATTCGCTGAGTAGGTGGATCTAGCTTGATTTAATGATTTGCTGATTAATGGCTGGATCTAGCTTGGCTACAAGGAACTTTCCTGCATGTGATCCAATGTGCATCAGTGTTCCAATGGATTTTCCATACTGGATTGTATTCCATTTACTTTGAAGTAGATTCCAATTGGACAGGATGGTCAATTGGCTATACATGTTATGATGTCACTCTAATCTGTTCCTGTGGACCCAAATGCACAGGTCAGATATAATGAGGTTTCAGATAAGAGACAAGGGGCTAGATTTACTAAGCTGCGGGTTTGAAAAAGTGGGGATGTTGCCTATAGCAACCAATCAGATTCTAGCTGTCATTTTGTAGAATGTACTAAATAAATGAAAGCTAGAATCTGATTGGTTGCTATAGGCAACATCCCCACTTTTTCAAACCCGCAGCTTAGTAAATCTAGCCCAAGGACTAGATTTCAGATAGGCAGGGCAGGTGAAGTATCTGTGAACAAGGTAAGAAAGATGTTTGTGCATGTATTGTTACAAATATGGGAAAGTAGGGTAAGGGGCAACCTCATATTTTGGGGGTCCAGGGCTTTTAGCGATGTCACTGAGCATCTGAGTTTGAACAAGTGGTGCAGGCAGCCATGGGGGAATGCTATTTTTCTCTCTGTGCTCCCTAAGAGCAATACATAATTCCTTTTTAACTTTTGTGTGTATAAACCCTTTTATCACTCAATATGTTAGAATGATACAAACATTAATGTGATAGTAGACATCTCCTTGAATAACATAGCTTTCTACAATTAGTAAAGGAGTAGGATGAAAAGCAGCCGTCTATTGTATATTAGGGCTAAACCTGCCCACATTACGTGTAAACAAAGTGAGCTACTTTCACACATGCTCATCCTCCCATTTTAGTATTATAACCTGCACCCAAACCTTCCCTGGGAATGTCTGCAGTATGTGTAAGATGTGTGGGTGTGGCTCTGTTTACACAGAATATGAAGAGGCGCGGTGCTGACGTGGAGTGTAATTAAGGGCACATTAGAGGATTTCTATAAGTTGTTTACAGACACTGACACCGGTTTTCAATTGAAAACATTTTATTATACAAGCATACTTCTCATTTGTTTTCCTGGGCTGTTGCTCTTCTGTCACTGGGCGTTCTCATGCACACCTCAATGGAAATATACATTTCCCGCTTGGCTTCTAGTCACTTCCACAAGTATGTCTCAGACTTTATGAAGTAAAACAGGTTAGAGGGAAATTACCATCACTCTTTGGAGTAATTACATTTACTTTTTGCAGACCGCAGACTTTAAGCAGCAGAGAGGCATTAAAGGGACAGTATAGATAAATGTTACTCTTTTTGTAGTAATATATTTTATGGAATAACAACATATAACACATCACACATCAATCCCTGTCCCAGCAGAGCTTGCAATCTAATATCCCTAACAAATATTAATGCTTCATAAAGCCAAGCAAATTTCCTCCCATGTTTCATGACAAATTGTCCAGCAGGAACATTATTCATTTGGTGAGCTCTGGATGATGGTTGGGTTTACACCACTGAATTAATGCAAATGCACAAAACCAAGGTTTATATGTACAACCCCGTAACATCACGGCAGTGATTATCTTTAAAATATACTCTCAAGAGGACAGGAGATTTCTTGGAAATACCAAATCTGCCCATACACTGGCAGATCAGATTGTTTCTCCTGATTGCTGGACGGCCATGGGTGCAACATATTTGGCCACAAATATTGAGGCCAGGACTTCTATATATATCTATGTGTATTGCTAGTAGAGCCTTCTTATTCAGTTCCCAACTACATTACTTTAGTCTACAACAATATTGCTAAACGTAAATCCATCATGTCATGAACACGCTCCCAGCTGCTGTGAGTTTTTGGGTGTTTGCTGTATGAGGTCACACACAATTTCAGCCCGCAGTCTCTCTCTACCTATCACACAGGTTATAGACCTATGGAATTTCCCCCAAACACAGCGCTCTCACACCCCAGACACTTCAGATTTTCCACCACCTATTAAATATGGCAATAGGACCCAATACACTGTCCCACACTAGCACGCAGGCTTCTAGCTATTCACAGACTAGCAAGACCCACACCAGCACACAAAGGGTTACCTCTTCACACCTCCAGACTGTTACACAAATGTAAATGCAAGCACACACAGCTTGTTAATCAAATGTATCAACAAATTACACACTGGCATTCCAAGGGTTAACTTGGTCGAGCTTTCTCTTCTAAAAGCCTCATGGATTTGTTAGAGTATCAAGGATGCAACTTATTAAATTATAGATTTAATATACAAAAATACAGGGCATTCAGATATAAAGAAAAATAATGAATAAACAATTAATAGAGTGACATAACAAGCAAAACAGTTTAAGATAAAAGAGATAAAAGTACAGAGCATAACTTACTTATCATAATCTGTATGCCTGGGGGTAGGCAGAAAAGATGGACAGTCCTTCAAATAGATTGAATCCGCAAGAAGCTGACGCTTGCCCCTTCCCAGCACAGGCTTTTTAAGCAAAATGCAATGGGATGGTCCTCACAGGGGGCAGTGTTTAATGCTAAGAGGGGGCAGGGATGTCCCCTGGGTGTCACCTAAGGCCTGTTCAAAACTATTCCTAAGTGTTGACCTGTCTTAGCTTTTCACAGATATATCCCAGCGACATAACTTCCCCTTCAATAAACCGGTCATAATCTCCCGTACATTTAAATAACAAACATGATGGAATTATGACAATGTGACATACCTTTTCCAAAGATATATGATTTTAGATGTTCACGGATACCACCCGTACTTGTCATTCGCAACCCTGGTGTGATTTCTCCTCCTCAGTATTTAGTGGCACCCGAACTCCCCGAAATATGAACTATGAAGGAATTTTCCTTTGGCAGCTCATATTTCTATATACCTGTATAGGCTTTCACATGCTCCCTACCAGGATCTCCAGCTGTGATTGGCCCCACAAAGTCTATTCAAGTGTCTAAGACTAACAGTAAGAGATCTTTGAAGCTGCTAGAGGTGGCATGGTTATCTTCTCACACTGGGATGTGCAAAGCCATCAAACACATTTACATAACTCTCTGGGCTAGATTTACTAAGCTGCGGGTATGAAAAAGTGGGGATGTTGCCTATAGCAACCAATCAGATTCTAGCTTTCATTTATTTAGTACCTTCTACAAAATGACAGCTAGAATCTGATTGGTTGCTATAGGCAACATCCCCACATTTTCAAACCCGCAGCTTAATAAATCTAGCCCTCTGTCTTTAAATTTTATACTTTAAACTTATCAATGGATTCATTTGATATAACCTATTTACACTGTAGCTGTGAATTATCCCTTATAAATAACTGCAAGCCATCTATGTTCACAACACATCACTTCAAAATATATTGTATTGTATGCAAGGACAGAGAGCCATCTATAGGTTGAGGTCACCATGGCTTGCACAATGGACTACCACATAATCATACTTTGATTCTAAGAGTCTCAATTTATTAACATAAAATAACATATAACAAAAAAATTACATAGCATCATATTCATTTACAGTGTTTCCCTGAAATTTTTGTCTTTGTTTTAAAGCGTGCTCCTACCACATTGATTGTATTTTACTCAGGGACTGTAGTGTAGTATCTTGTTCTATATTTACAACTATGGAGTTGTGTGAACCACCCCTTTGTTTTGTATATTGTAATTACCACTCCCCATCATTCCACAGATGTTGCATAGCATAAACCCAGGTTCCTAGCTGCATTTCTTTTGTCTACAACAGCAAACTGCTGATAAGTGTAAACCTTTTATTCCAGAAATCAATTGTCTAGGATGCAAGCATATGGACTGGACCCATCTGAATTGAGGCCACAGTGGTGTGGTGGACATGATTCCACAATTAAATCAAATTGTGATAATTGCAACCTCAATTTCTCAAAGTGTAATGCTATATAGCAATGTTGTAGAGTTGAGGTGTGTTTTCCATATTAAATGCAAAATAACTGCAAGAGATCAGTAAAACAGTATGGTTCAAGAGAGATACTTATAAGTTACAAGTAAATAATCAGTTTACCAAAACAACAAAACACACATTAAAAAATAATAAGCATGTAATCAGACACAAACAAGAGTTTATTATACAGACAATAATATGATTAAACAAAATATAATAAGATATGAATAATTTCCACAGCGGACATCCGTGACACAATGTTCAGATTGGTTTAAAACATTTTTTTTAATGTAAACATATTAATTGTGCAAACACCCTGGGAACATTTTAATGATGAGCACTTAGCAGGGAGTGGATAGTAAGTTCAGCCTACATCTGGTTGTGCAGATAACATTTAAGTTAGGTGGATGCCATTAATAAGAAAGTCTATTTGATTTATGTTACTTTTATACTGTCACAGTATTATGCTATACATAGCTAGTAAACTGTGACTTATCCCATATGCATATTCCTCACATTTAATCTTCACACATTCCAAACTCAATCCTACACGTATATTCCATTCATATTCACTCATTTGTCAACTCATATTATTTTTCCCCCTATAGCATTAAATACACTGTTCTGAATTCATGCATACATTACAGATAGAGTCAATCTGCATCTGAGTTTTATGCTAATATTGTAAGCTTCACTGTCAAGTTATAGTAGTTATAAGACGTCTGATTTGTGTGGTGCTTAATGCTGCACAGGTTTATGTTGCATCCTTAAAGTTCACTGTGCATTCAGCCTGTGACCACACACATCAGACCCAGCACTGACCACACACACATTATGCCCAGCACGGACCACACACATTATGCCCAGCACTGACCACACACATCAAACCCAGTACTGACCATACACATTATGCCTAGCACTGACCACATACATCAGACTCAGCGTTGACCACACACATTATGCCTAGCGCTGATCACACACATCAGACCCAGCACTGACCACACACATCGTACCCAGCACTGACCACACACATTATGCCCAGCACTGACCACACACATTATGCCCAGTACTGACCACACACTTCAGACCCAGCAATGATCACACACATTATGCCTAGCACTGACCACATACATCAGACCAAGCACTGACCACACACATTATGCCCAGCACTGACCACACACATTATGCCCAGTACTGACCACACACTTCAGACCCAGCAATGATCACACACATTATGCCTAGCACTGACCACATACATCAGACCAAGCACTGACCACACACATTATGCCTAGCACTGACCGCACACATCAAACCCAGCACTGACCACACATACATTATGCCCAGCACTGACCACACACATTATGCCCAGCACTGACCACACACATTATGCCCAGCACTGACCACACACATTATGCCCAGCACTGACCACACACATCAGACCCAGTACTGACCATACACATTATGCCCAGCACTGACCACACACATCAGACCCTGTACTGACCACACACATTATGCCTAGCACTGACCACACACATCAGACCCAGCACTGACCACACAAATCAGACCCAGCACTGATCACACACATTATGCCCAGTATTGACCACACACATTATGCCCAGCACTGATCTCACACATTATGCCCAGCACTGATCTCACACATTATGCCCAGCACTGGCCACACACATCAGACCCAGCACTGGCCACACACATCAGACCCAGCACTGACCACACACATTATGCCCAGCACTAACCACACATATCAGACCCAGCACTGACCACACACATTATGCTCAGCACTGACCACACACATTATGCCTAGCACTGACCACACACATCAGACCTAGCACTGACCACACACATCAGACCCAGCACTGACCACACACATCAGACCCAGCACTGACAACACACATTATGCCTAGCACTGACCACACACATCAGACCCAGCACTGATCACACACATTATGCAGAGCACTGATCAAAAACATACTACACTCTTGCCTAGTCCCCTCCTCTACAGGTTAAACAAGCTACACAGGAGCCACATGTATAAAAACAAGTTAATGATACTTCCTTACTCTTCACTAATACACTTCTCAAATAATTTGCCCTTTTCTATTGAAATTTTGGCTTCTCAAGCATAACCCTGGATGGAATAGGATCTTTGAACAAAATGCTCCAATGTTTTTTTGATTACTGTTTCTATGTTCTTATATAGTGCATTATACTGTGTGACAGAATCTATATCCAACACCCATTCTCTGATTTCTTCTCATTTGGGAATTAAGAGCATATCTCTGTTTTTACATTCTTTAGGACTTGTTCCATTGAAATAGTTGAGTAACCATTTCTTAGGAATTTTCCCCTCACCTCATTAGCTTGAATATCAAACACTTTCTCATCAGTTATGTTTCTCCTTACTCTTTTAAACTGACTGCTGGGAATACCCTTAAGCCAATTGCTCTGTAATAGAGGTTTTAATTAGAGATGTTCAAGCTCGGTTTCCCGACAACTGAACCCACCCAAAATTAGCAGATCCAAGCACCGAGCCAAGCCGGCTTGGTACTTTCGCGTGCCCTCGAAATTGAAAGCGAGGCAAAACGTCATTGTTACGTTGTTGGATCTTGCAAGTTTTGGATTCTATAAGTATCACCCTCCACAGCGATCCAGCCCCATTTCACAGAGAGACACAGAAGGGGTAGCACGGTTCTTGGGAGTCTCTAGTGCAGTTGGGCAGCGTCATAGCTAGAAAAGAAGAGGAGGGTAGCAGTATTCTTCAAAGTCTCCAGTGACATTCTATTGAGTTATAGCTCACACAGAAACAGGAGAGCTCCATTGCTAATTGTCATTGCTGAAATAGAAATAATAGGGCTGGCAGTCTTGTTCTAAATCTGCAGTCACATTGTACTGTGTTATATAGCTAATACACAAACAGGACCGTTCCATTGCTCCATTGCCAATTGTCATTGCTGAAATAGAAATAATAGGGCTGGCAGTGTTCTTCACAAAATCTGCAGTTACATTGTACTGTGCCATAGCTCACTCAGAAATAGGACAGGTGGCAGGGTTCAGTGCTGAAACAGAAATTGCAATAATATGGCTGTCAATGTTCTTAACAGTCTCCAGGGATATTCTACTGTGCCATAGCTCATACAGAAACAGGAGGGGTGGCAGTGTCCTTGTCTCTAGCCTTCAGTCACATTGTTCTTGTCACTCTCCAGTCTCAGTCAGGATGATACTAATCCCTCTACCTCATGTGCTAAAGCCTATGCTCAAGTACATAGTGGTTTTAAGTCAGGGAAACAAAAATGTAAATAAAAAGCTTGTACCTTTTTAAAGAAAAAAACACCTCTCTAATAAAGGTGAAAGTTTACTGTAGAAAAACATAAAATTGCCAACATGCCATTCTACCCAAACTATTACCAAGCATACCAGCATCAGCTAGCTCCCCTCTCTCAGCTAGATCTCAGCACCTGCAATCTACACTGTCATCATATTCACCCTCATCAGTGTGTACATCATCCTGTAACAATGCTAATTCATCTCCGCTGGAATCCAAGATTACAGAAGTCTGTGTACTTTGATGTAATTGCCGGTAATGGCCTTCCTCATGGAATTTGTTGTTCATTTTATGGCAGAGTTCTCACGATTTTTGGGCAATTCTTTTAGACCAGACCAAATGTCAAAATGTTGTGCTGACTCATCTGCATCACCACTAGGTGTCTTGGGAAAGCTAAGTTTTTTCCTAGCAGCAGTTTCCAGAGAAACTGAAGGAGGAGACGTTTTTGTGTCATGTGTCATGAGCTGTCAGCTTGCTGACCAGGAGCTCTTTGCATCTCTTGATATCTGGGTCAGTTAGAAAGAAAGAGAAGACATAGCTCTTACACCTAGGATCAATCACAGTTGCCAAAATGTAATGATCCGATTTGAAGATGTTGATAACTCTTGGATCCTGGCGAATGGATTAAAGTATTTAATCCAGAAGTCCAATATAGTTAGCGGAATTGTTTTGTTTCATTTCCTCCTTTAATTTCTCTACCTGCTTTTCAAAAGTCTAAATAGGGCAATCTCTTGACTCAAGCTAACAGTGTCTGCACTCTCTTCACAGGTGACTACTTCGAGTGGTTTCAGCACCTTGCACAACATGGAAAGTATTCTCCACTGCGCTGGACTAAAGTACATTCCCCCTAAAGTCTATTCTCCTTGCCTCTGCTGCATTCTCCTACATGCTGTTGCAGAATCCCGAAAATGACCCTAAATATTTTGGGACACAGACAGCATCTCCTGCATGTCACTGTCATTTTTTAAAAGTTCTGTACCACCAAGTTGATTGTGGGAGCAAAACAGGGAATGTGATGGAATTCCCCCCACTGTAATGTTCTAACAATATTGGTGGCGTTATCAGAAAACACATATAATCAGGAGAGTCCAAGCAGGATAAGCCATGTTGCAATGACATCCCTTAGTTTGTCAAACAGGTTGTCAGTGGTATGCCTCTTAGTGAAGCAGATGATACACAGTGTAGCCTGCCTCTGAAAGATCTAGGGGTGTATTTACTAAACTGTGGCTTTGAAGAAGTGGAGATGTTGACTATAGCAACCAATCAAATTCTAGCTTTCATTTATTGATTACATTCTGCAAAATATTTTAGCTATTTTTACTAAAAAAAATACAGATCCAAAACCAAATCCAAAACACGCAAGGGCGGTTTTGCAAAACCAAAATCAAAACACGAAGTTAATCCAGATCCAAAAGCAAAACCAAAATACGGGGGTTAGTGAACATTTCTAGTTTTAATTAACTATCCTAATGGACTCTCACATTACATATAGACCCACTGAGTTCATAGTCCCTATAAGCTTGATAAAGACCCCAATTAGGGTTGAAATGCGTAGTGATTTTTCTGAAGGTGCTGGCAGGTATCTTGTACGACATATTTCTCGTCAATATGAAGAGCACATAAGCAACCTGGGACGACCATTTAAATGTTATATTGAGATGCAAACTTCAAACGAGAGACTGGTACCAAAGGGAACTTTATTTTTATAAATGTAAAGCTTTTTAAAAGTTGTTAGTGGCATTACTTATTTTGTTATCTTACATAATAAAAAGACGATATGTCAAATTTTATGGTCTTGTTCTCTCCCTATTTTCCATTGATGAAATATATGAGAGCCATCTCACCACTTCTGTCAAGTGAGGGTTGGGAGTGGGGTTGAACCACCCTGTCCTTAAAAAGAGTCTCATTCAAACGTCATCACTTTATGATTAGAAGCTGTACTAAGCTGTATACATTTGGCACAGACATATTGGCTGAGTACCACATATAATGTTTCCTATCCTTTTATGTCAATTTATTGAAGTATGGTAGCACTCTATAAGCATGCCTAATCATGGTTTCATGCAGTATACCCATTAGAGCCTAGTTAGTGTTGTGCTAAGATCAAATTGGTAACCTGTATACGAAGCTATGATGAATCTGGTATATAAAATGGAGTCCAATTTGAAGACTAGGTTACAACACTGAGCCCAATTAAATAACTAGTATACAAAGCTGAGTCCAACTTTATGAATGAGTGTACAAAGCTGAGCCTAGCGTGGTAACTGGGATACAATGCTAAAGCCAATCTATATCCAGCATACTGACCAATGTAAAACAGTGAGTCCAATATAATGTTTAGCATACAATGCTGAGTCCTGCCTGATGGCTAGTATATATAAGAAATATAAATCTACACAAGCTGTGTTTGAAATGGAATGTTTGCTTTTAATGCTATATATTAGTTATTCACTTTCAGCTCATTTCTCCAACAGTGTAATATCTTCAGAATCGTTATCAATTACAAACTTTATTTAGTATTCACTACTAGTGATGTATGAATCTCTAGAAAATTTGCACAAGTTAAAAGCTGTGAATCTTTGCCTTGCCCAGTTTTCGTTCCAGGCATATTAGGCTAAAAAAAAAAATAGGAGATAATTAGCGATGCACCCAGTGGGCTTCATACTGAGTTGGATGAATATGTGTTAAAATGTACACAAAAATTGCAGCACGTAAAAATGGCATAGTTAGGCCCATGTAATGGACCCATACACATCGCAAGATACATTCAGCTCTGCACCAATAGCAAATGTGACAGTTTTACATCAGACATACGTCAGATAAACTTACACCTAAATCAACAAAGAACATACAGGTGCGTATAGCATAAAGTATAGTAATTTGTGAATGAGTGCAGTGTATGACATATTTTGGAATTAATAGTCCTCATAATTACACTATATTCTACACAAATAGAGTAAAGCTACATTAGCACTGAATATTTATGGTGTACTGCCATATATCCATTAGGAGCTAGTGAGGGGTACACTACTGCACTTGGCTTCTGTGGAGGATATTATGCGTGCGCTATCTTCATAGATTCCTCTACCTAGTAAGCCCAGAAAAAGTTATACTTGCCTGTATGTAGTAGTGGAGCGCTGTGGTGAGTTTACCTGCTGTGAAACAGGTTCTGTGATCTGTAGAGGTAGGGTGTTGGGATGTGAGTGTGATGGTAAAGTATCCTTCACCTCTTCCATTGTCCTGCACCATTTGGATCAATTGTTCCTTTCCACTGTCTCATTACCTACCCCAGCTAATACATATTCATTCATATCTCTCACATTTTTCCATCATGCTCTTACTCAATGCACACTCTCTCCTATTCACTGTCTCCACAATTCGCTCTATTCTCCTCTTCATTCCACATCATCCTATTTCTCCCTCCCCTATTATGATTTTCATTTCACTACTTCCCTCCTCACTAGTCCGCACACATGAGCTGTTTTGTCTCCTGCACCCACCACACTCACATGCCTACATAAATAGAAATAAATCTCACGCCCACAAATCATCCTCGAATGTTCTCTTCCTCACCCTGCTCCTTCAATGGCTGCTGGTGACATCTAACAAAACACTAGACAATGTACAATACCCACTCTCTGCTCATGCTCATCTTTTTATCCCAAACCCTTCCGTCCACCCTGTACTTGTAATCCCACCAACCTTATCCACGTATCTCCATTACCCTCTCTTCCCTTTACCTGTGCACTATGGAACGCCAGAACTGATTGTAAAATACTTGCATCCATTCATGATCTATTCATTTCTAAATCCCTCAACCTCCTTGCCTTTACAGAAACTTGGCTCACCTCCTCTAACACTACATGCCCTGCAGCTCTCTCCTATGGGGGACGCTCACTCAGCCATGCCCCCAGACCCAGAAACAATCAAGGTGGTGGAGTAGGCATTCTACTTTCTCCAAGCTGCACCTTCCATGTCATACTATCTGAGCCTTCACTTTCATTCTCTTTCGTTGAAGTTCACACTATCCGTCTATTTTATCCTCTTCACCTTCATGTTGCTGCCATTTATTGCCCCCCTGGTCCAGTTTCCCATTTTCTTGACAACTTTACGGCCTGGCTCACTTATTTCCTATCCTTTGACCTGTCTACTCTTGATTTCAACATTCCCATTGATAATCCCACTGTCTCTTCTACCACTAAACTTTGTTCACTTATTTCCTCATTTGGTCTCTCCCAGTGGACCTCATCTCCAAACCACTGTAATGGACACCCCCTTGACCTTGTCTTCTCCTGCTACTGCTCCATCTCTAGTTTCACGTACTTAGCACTCCCAGGGCTAGATTTACTAAGCTGCGGGTTTGAAAAAGTGGGAATGTTGCCTATAGCAACCAATCAGATTCTAGCTTTCATTTATTTAGTACCTTCTACAAAATGACAGCTAGAATCTGATTGGTTGCTATAGGCAACATCCCCACTTTTTCAAACCCGCAGCTTAGTAAACCTAGCCCCCAGTCTCCATTGAGCCAAACCACAACCATGTCACACCAAACAGCCCCGCTACCTGCAAAACTGCTCCTGCACTGCAGAGCGCCACTGGAGGAAATTTCGATCCTAGCCCGATTTCCTCTACTATAAATTCATCCTTTCATCTTACAGCTCTGCCCTTTCAATTGGCAAACAAATATTCTTCAAATCTCTACTATTCACCCAGTCTTCTAACCACCTTGCCTCTTTGTCAACTTCATCTCACTTCCCTGCCCACCTGTACCTCTACCTCCCTTGCAGGCCATGTTTTTGCCACCTACTTCAAAGAAAAAATCGACAACATTCAACAAGATATTTCTTTATGTCAAATTCCACACACTCCACCCACTCTACCCACCTTCACCTACACTCCCCAATCCACTCTTCATCATCATCATTATTTATTTATATAGTGCCACTAGTTCCGCAGCGCTGTACATAGAGCTCACTCACATCAGTCCCTGCCCCATCGGGGCTTACAGTCTAAATTCCCTAACACACGCACACAGACAGACACACAGACTAGGGTCAATTTGTTAGCAGCCAATTAATCTACCAGTATGTTTTTGGAGTGTGGGAGGAAACCGGAGCACCTGGAGGAAAGTCGACACTCTTAATTCATTCTCTCAAGTAACTGAAGACGAAGTCTCTAAACTCACCTCATTATCTCACCTCACAATATATCCCCTCGACCCTATTCCCTCCCAATGCCTCTGCTCCCTCTCCTCCACTGCATGCCCACATTCCACTGAAACAACTCTCACAAAAGTGATTGATGATCTCCTTACCACAAAGTCTAAGAGTAAATTCTCCTTACTCATTCTCCTAGACCTCTCTGCTGCTTTTGACACTGTTGATCACCCTCTTCATCTACACACCCTTCACTCCATTGGCCTTCGTGATAAAGCTCTTTCCTGGTTCACTTCCTACCTATCAAACCGTTCCTTTAGTGTTTCTACCACTGGTACATCCTCCACTCCACTTCCACTATCTGTTGGGATCCCACAAGGCTCTGTTCTTGGCCCTTTACTTTTTTCATTGTACACCTCTTCTCTTGGGGCACCACAATTTCCACAGTCTCCCAAGCCCGCTGCCTTAGGAGGCTGCCAAGAGGAATTTTGGCCCCAGTATGACAACGCCTTGGGGCCCCTTTCATAGTCCCCGAAGAGGGCATGGATACCCCAGGAGGCTGATGGCTCCTCTCATTACACATGCAGGCCAGGGGGCCCCAGTATTTTTGTACCAGCTTTCTGCCCTCTTAGCACCCCTGATGATTACTACTATTATTATATATATGTATTTATTTTGTGTGTGTGTGTGTGTGTGTTAGGGAATTTAGACTGTAAGCTCCAATGGGGGCAGGGACTGATGTGAACGAGTTCTCTGTACAGCGCTGCGGAACTAGTGGCGCTATATAAATAAATGGTGATGATGATGATGATGATTGATTGACTATTGGCAATGGACAATGTTATGTGACCACCAATTTGTAATCAATAAACACATTTTTACCTAGACTTTTTAAGGAACACGCATAGTGTACTGTCACATCAATAGTTCACATTAATCACAGTGTTTACTACTAATGCATTCACGTCATTTGAAAAAACATACAATGTATGGACAAAGAGTTTTGAAAAAATAAAATATTTATTTGGAAATCATTTCTATTTAAAAAACAAAAACAAAACAATTTTTAAACTATTAAATAGACGTCAATGTTACTCATATGTTACTCATATTATTACAGCTGAAACGGTTGCTATGGCTTTAGTGCAGCTGTGCACCATTCAGCAAATGTAGTAAATAATCCTCAGAAACTTAACTTTAGTAGTAAATAAATAATTGCGAGAAGGAAATAGCTGTTTGTCACTTAATAAAGTGTGCCACTATGATTGGTATAATTTTACGTGTGTAACAGGGGGTTATTCTACCGCACCAACTATAGGATTCTTGCCCAGTCTAGTAGGAAAATATTCTTGAGTAGTGTATACTATTCAGTTGTATATTATATAAATCAATTTAGCTGGGGTGCTACCTGGAAACAAAACAATATCATAGGTAGAAAGAGGAAAGGACAGAAGTTTCTTTATTTAGGTGCACAGAATCCTCTATAATTAGTTATTCTACTACATATGTATTTAATTCATCCTTTTGTTAAAATATAACCTTTATTGAAGTTAATTTAAAAAGCGAAAATGTGGATTAAAAAGTATACTTATAAAAAGTGATCTTGATAATAAAAGCTGGAAACACTACCATCCTGTACCTATATACTCCTGCTTCATGGACTATATGGTATGAAGATGTTAATTAATTTAACCTGCAGTGCTATGAAGAGGTCAATTAAATATATGACCTGCAGTGGCAAAATATATATATAATGTATAGATAGTATATGCCAGTCTACTTAATAATAGCTCTGGATATCTAATTGCAAAGAATTGAATAGTGTTAGCCGTCCAATTCTCTTGATATCTTATATAATGAGCAAATCAAAATATACACACCCTGCATTGAGTATGAATGATAGTATAATCAGCTCTCTCACTACAGCTATTTGAGGTCTAATAAGACTATTCACAATATTCTCCGCGAATCTCGTTTCTGAATAACTAAAGTTACGGGGTGTGATTTGCTATCTGCCTCTTAGTCCCCTCTATCTTTGGGTATAATGGGGTATATAAATTGCAAAGTTAAATTTCTTCAAGTATGAGGATTGAGTGGTTCCAGCGGTGGTATAATTTTAGTCAGTCTTTACTCTTTGACACTATGAAAATAGCAGCTATTTTTAAGGATCTAGCACAGTTTGAAAATATAAAGCTACCTAATAATTATCCATTATTTTACCTACTGTCTTACACATACTTGCCTATTCCCCCGAAATTTCCGGGAGGCTCCTGAATTTTGGGGAGTCCTCCCGGACACCCGGAAGAGTAGGTAAGCCTCCCAGATCCTGCTAAATGCCGAAGTTCACGGCATTGAATAGCGGGGGGTGGGACTTAATTGTGCTATTAAGCCCCTCCCCCCCTGCTATTCAATACCGTGGATTTTTGTATTGTATGGTAGAGGCAGGGTTATAGCAATGTAATGACTTCGTCACCCCCCCCTCCTACCCTCTATCACGTGATCTGGACTCCAATCTCCCAGAGTACAGATTCAAAAAGTTGCCAAGTTTGGTCTTACAGTGTCTTTAATAGGGCATCTGTAGAGTCAGTAACTGGGTAACAGTGCTATATCTGAAAAATGAACATGTCCTTTTGTTCCAACTGCTCAAGTGTATATGATGAGGACAAACCTTTCAGAAAGGGGTGAATGATAATTCCATTGTTTGTTTCACAAATTAAATGTTCTCTTTCTAATTTCCATTTTATTATTCACCAGAATAGCATAATGGTTTAATAGTATCATTGAAAACAGTGACAGTTTTGAGCAAACATTAGCATGCGTTAACATAATGGCCTCTTTTGTTGCTAAGGTAATATAGGCAGCAGGTCTAAAGTCCTCACAAGTGTTCCTGATAAATACAACTAATAAAGCTGTTGTTTGCATTTACAGTCATCCTACCTGTGTCAGGATGTAAACACTTCACATCTTATCAAGGGTACAGAGTGGAAGAGCTACAAACCTTGTTTTCTGATATTTCACTCATGCAAAGGGGACAGAGTTCAATGCCATGTGCTTTGGGATTAAAGTACATTACACAAATCATACATACACTCTGTGACATTCCTGCGAAAAGCCCAATGTTAAATTGGCCACATAATACGATCATTAAATCATTTTTTTTAAATTGAATTGTTAAAGAGCTGATGTGTGTAGGTGACACTCAGTGGCGGATCCAGGGGGGGGCGATCGCCCCCCCTAGCGGGGGCTTGCTGCCGGCGGCTGCACACTATGTGCAGGTCCGTTCTGCAGTGACAGTGGGCTGCCCGGCTGCTCTGATTGTGTTTTAAACACAATCAGAGCAGCCGGGCAGCACATTGTCACTGCCGAGCGGACCTGCACATAGTGTGCAGCCGCCGGCAGCCTTGAAGTCAAAAAGGGGGCGGGGCCTAAATCCCCCCCCTAAATCGCCCGGGGTAGGATACTTTTCTAGATCCGCCCCTGGTGACACTCTACCCAATACAATCAAATGTAGATGTCCAAATAGATCAGATTAGGTGGAAATTTTTCACCTGGAAAGATCATACTGAAGCTGATTGAAGTCTGTATTGTAATCATACAATAATATAGCATTCCTTGTAGGTACAGATTGTTTTTGCATTAAGCTTCCAAATGCACAGAGTAGGCAGCAAAGCATTGCAGGTCTGCAGATTATGTGTTTCATAATTAATCCTTAATGTATTTAACACTCTCCCCAACAAAAAACAAAATACAAAAGTACCACTAGAAGGAAGAGCAAAACATAATTTTAAAGGAATTATGTAACGATGCTGTAAAAATATAATCTGCATTTGTAATTTTGAGTAGACAGTCATGTTTCATAAAACATCCCCAGTATACTTATTTTATAAAGTTTAGAGCCCACAACATTCTTTTCACCTTTCAGGACCTCAGCTCTGTTATAAAATCTTCTAAATATAAAATGCCAGTAAATGATATCCATGTAAGTGTACTACAAATAATCTGCTGAAAGTAGTCCTGTAAACCTGATTTCCTGGAGCTTAGTCTGGGCAACAATATACCAATTTGTAGCACAAAAGCAGTGAGTCCCTTGGTAGGGGTGAATGTACACCTTTCACCATCAGGAAGCAATACCCGTGTCGGAAGAACAGTTTCACGTAATAGTGAATACAGTTCATATTGCTCAGTTAGAAGGTTACTAAGTGGTTAGCACTTCTGCCTCACAGCACTGGGGTCATGAGTTCGATTCCCAACCATGGCCTTATCTGTGAGGAGTTTGTATGTTCTCCCCGTGTTTGCGTGGGTTTCCTCCAGGTGCTCCGGTTTCCTCCCACACTACAAATAAAAACAAACATACTAGTAGGTTAATTGGCTGCTATCAAATTGACCCTAGTCTCTCTCTCTCTCTGTCTCTCTCTTTTTCTCTATCTGTATGTGTCTATGGGGCATATTTATCATGCTTCGTTTTTTTGGGTTGAAACTTTTCAATCTTTGATAAGGATTGAAAGTTTCTGGCAATGTATCAAAAAAGATCTCAGCGACAGCAGTGCCGATAACCTGCTGTCCCTGAGAAGTGACTCACCTCTTCAACACAGTCTCTTCGCATCCGAAGAAGGCTGCGTTGAGCTTCTCCTTTTTATATTGTTAGTGCACATGCACTGACCAAAAACCTCGGGCATGTGCGCTAACATCCTGGACTTCAAGAAGGTGAGTCATATGATAGCTAGGGATCACATGATCCCTTCATACCTGCGCTGTCCAGCTCTGCTCTTCGGATGAGAAAGTTTTCAGGTAGAAAAATGTACGCCAGCTTAAGCGCACACTATGATACATAGCGTTAATGAGCACTCCTCGTAGACTGTTATGGGGAGTGCTCAGAAAAACGATAATAGATGCAAAGCAGCAGATATCTCAGATATCAATGCTAGAATAATACATAGTGATTTAGCTGTAAATCCCTGAAAATATCAGTTTTCGGGGATTTAACAGGGGGGGGGGGGGGTGGGTAGCTTTAACAAATAGGCCCCTATGTATGATAGGGAGTTTAGACTGTAAGCTCCAATGGGGAAGGGACTGATGTGAGTTCTCGGTACAGTGCTGCGGAATTAGTGGCGCTATATAAATAGCTGCTGATGATGATATATTCCAGAGAACTTTGTAGAAACAGGCTGTTCCTCTTGGAGTCTCATTTTCTGTCAGAAAGCCATCTCGGAAGACAGGTCTACATTGGAAATTTGGTAGCGCTGGTATTTGCCTGATCGTTTTCAGCGTGGACTCAGATATTTTTGTTCATATGGACTACATAGCTAGTGAGTCCCCCAATATTATACTGAGGTTTTCTATAGCATCAATAGATAAAAGTAGCAAGCATTGCTGTCTCACAGCACTAGGGTCAAGAGTTCGATTCTTACCAGGACCCACCCTGTGTTTGCAAGGGTTTCTTCTGGGCATTCCGGCTTGCTCCCACACTACAAAGACATACTGGTAGGTTAGCTGGTCTCTTATTAAATTAACCTGTGCCTGTGTGATAGGGACTGGTGCGAGAGATTAAATGTTTTCTGTAAAGCGCTGCATAAAATGCAAGATAAATAATTGTTAATAACAATAATAATAATAATAATAATAATAATAACTATTCCACCTACTTTACGTCTGCAGCTTTTAAAATGATATTATCATCTAATAGCCTTTTCTTGAACCAATGTCAAATTAGATTTTATATGGATGCGTATCCAGATATATCTGTTTAGTTCAAGAAGTAAATCAAACATCTTGTGACCTAAAGAAGAAGCAAATGTAATCCATAAGCTGCATTTTGACAATCTGCTTTTAGTACATTTTTAAGATGGCAAATAAAAATTTCTCTAGTGACAAATTGATCCTTATTTTTGAATGTTTCCTTCTCCCTCTTTTTCCTATTAGAAATACTGAATACATCCACATTAACATACTACACCATTACCTGTTCCTGCTCTATTTGTTCTAGTCACAAGGGACTGAGACCACATTGCACATTAGATAAGCACTTTGTACTTTTTTTATGTCTTGGCTATTACACCTTCCTCGTAACTAACATTTTCCACACTCATCTATCACTGCTTCAATACATTTTAAATGCTACAAGACTGATCTTCCTCTCTCACCACTTCACATCTGCTTCTCCAAATCTGCTGCTCCACATCTGCTTCTCCATATCTGCTGCTCCACATCTGCTGCTCCACATCTGCTGCACCACATCTGATTCTAGGCATCTGCTTTTCCACATCCATTTCTACACATCTGGTGCTCTCCATCTGCGTCTCCACATCTGTTTCCGCACATCTGCTGCTCCACATCTGCTACACCACATCTGTTGCTCCACATCTGCTGCTCCACCTCTGCAGCTCCACCTCTGCAGCTCCACATCTGCTTCTCCACATCTGCTACACCACATCTGTTGCTCCACATCTGCTGCTCCACCTCTGCAGCTCCACCTCTGCAGCTCCACATCTGCTTCTCCACATCTGCTGCACCACATCTGCTGCAATACATCAGCTTCTCCACATCTGCTGCTTCACCATTGCTTCTCCACATCTGCTGCTTCACATCTGCTGCACCACATCTGTTGCTCCACCTCTGCAGCTCCACCTCTGCAGCTCCACATCTGCTTCTCCACATCTGCTTCTCCACATCTGCTGTACCACATCTGCTGCAATACATCAGCTTCTCCACATCTGCTGCTTCACCATTGCTTCTCCACATCTGCTGCTCCACATCTGCTGCACCACATCTACTGCAATACATTTGCTTCTCCACATCTGCTTCTACACATCTGCTGCTCTATATCTGATTCAACACATCTGCTTCTCCAATTCTGCTGCTCCACATCTGCTTTTACATATCCGCTGCGCCACATCTGCTGCTCCATATGTGCCGCTCCACATCTGATTCTCCACATCTGCTGCTCCACAACTGCTGCTCCACATCTGCTGTACCCCCTCTGCTGCTTCACCATTGCTTCTCCACATCTGCTGCTCCATATGTGCCGGTCCACATCTGCTGCTCCACATCTGCTGCTCCACAACTGCTGCACCACAACTGTTGCTCCACATCTGCTGCTTCACATCTGCTGTTCCACATCTGCCGTTCTACATCTGCTGCACCACATCTGCACTCCACATCTGCTGTACCACCTCTGCTGCTTCACCATTGCTTCTCCACATCTGCTGCTCCATATCTGATTCTCCACATCTGCTGCTCCACAACTGCTGCACCACAACTCCTGTTCCACATCTGCCGCTCTACATCTGCTGCACCACATCTGCTGCTCCACATCTGCTGTACCACCTCTGCTGCTTTACCATTGCTTCTCCACATCTGCTGCTCTGCATCTGCTGCTCCATATCTGATTTTACGCATTTACTGCTCCACATTTGCTTCACCACATCTGCTGCTATACACCTGCTTCTCCACAACTGCTTCTGCTTCTACACATCTGCTGCTCCACATCTGCTGTACCACCTCTGCTGCTTTACCATTGCTTCTCCACATCTGCTGCTCTGCATCTGCTGCTCCATATCTGATTTTACACATCTGCTGCTCCACATTTGCTTCACAACATCTGCTGCTCCACATCTGCTTTTCCATATCCGCTGCGCCACATCTGCTTCTCCATATGTGCCGCTCCACATCTGCTTCACCACATCTGCTGCACCACCTCTGCGCTCCACATCTGCTTCTCTACAACTGCTGCACCACAACTGCTGCTCCACATCTGCTTCTCCACGTCTGCTGCATCCCACTTGTTCCTAGCCCTACCATTATATCAGTGACCATCCCTCAATTCACCACATCTGCTGCACCACATCTGCTGCTTCACCATTGCTTCTCCACATCTGCTACACCACATCTGCTGCTCCACTTCTGCTGTTCCATATCTGCTGCTCCACCTCTGCTGCACCACCTCTGCTTCTACACATCTGCTGCACCTCATCTGCTTCTCCGCATCTGCTGCTTTACATCGTCTACTCCACATCCGCTTTACCACATCTGCTGCTTCACCATTGCTTCTCCACATCTGCTGCTCCACATCTGCTGCACCACATCTGCTGCAATACATCTGCTTCACCGCATCTGCTTCTACACATCTGCTGCTCCATATCTGATTCTACACATCTGCTGCACCACATTTGCTTCACCACATCCGCTGCTCCACATCTGCTTCACCACATCTGCTTCACCATCTCTGCGTTCCACATCTGCTTCTCCACAACTGCTGCACCACAACTGCTGCTCCACATCTGCTGTTCCACATCTGCCGCTCTACATCTGCTGCACCACATCTGCTGCACCACATCTGCTACTCCACAACTGCTGCTCCACATCTGCTGCGCCACCTCTGCTGCACCACATCTGCTTCTACACATCTGCTGCTCCACATATGCGTTATGTGTTTGCTTTATATGTTTTTTTTGTTTTTATACATTTATTAAATCTTGTTTCATTTTATTGATTCCTTGAGGATATATGATATTTATATGGTTGATAAACCACATGATTTGTTAAATTTGTATGCACCCAGAAAAGTGATTTTGATTATTCAGTTAGATTAGATCCCGTCTGCGTAGCCCACTATCCTTTTTCTTGATGTTTTTAATATAAGGGGACTATTGACACTTTCTCCTATGGGCAGCTGCATTTGGGGTCTCTCTTAATTAATTTACTGTCTTTCATAATACACAATTAAGCGGAGACTTTTTTCTTTTCTATATTTAAGGTATACCGCCAAGCTTTGAACCCACTCTGATTTGTAGCGACACTACCATAACTCAGACGGGGGCAAAGGTAGGTGATGTCATCTGCTGTACTATAGGAACCAATTCCTGATCCAACAACTGAACTCAATTTTGAAACTGAGACCTTTACTAATGTGAAGTCTAGTCTGCAATCGCAGGTTAAGGTAATTCCATACACCCTCCTGGAATAACTGTTATAGGGCACTGGGTCATCTGGATTATTCAAGAAATAGAATATAATATACTTTGCTAAAAAATTCAGGCATCATTTTTCAAAATATATATTGCCTGTAGCTTTCCTTATCTTGTTTGCATATTTTTGTCTTTTATATTGCAATAATCTGCCTTACATCAGAGGTATCAATAACCAGCAGTTGTTGAATCTTTGGAGTGAATTTCTGATATAAAATAGAATTGGGTCTCTTAATAAATAGTCAGCATTTACATTTCTGTAAGCCAGGGCATTGCCTCTTAAAATGATCATTGACTATATTTTCGTCTTTTAAACCCTTAAGTGTATATAAGATAATTAATACACTAAGTTTTCTTTAAAGCAAAAAAGAGGAAACAACAAAACAAAAAAATACATCAGTAATAATGTTCCCAGTGTTTATATAACACATTAGAATCCACTTTACCTAGAACTTGGCTGTTGTCACTTTTACAGTCATGGGCAAAATTTTTGAGAATGACACACGTATTGGTTTTCACAAAATTTGCTGCATCAGTGTTTTTAGACCTTTTTGCTATGTATACTGAAGTAAAATTACAAACATTTCATAAGTGTCAAAGGCTTTTATTGACGATTCCATTAAGTTTATACAAAGAGTCAATATTTGCAGTATTGACCCTTCTTTTTGAAGACCTCTACAATTCACCCTGGCATGCTGCCAGTCAACTTCTGGACCACATACCGACTAATGGCCACCCATTCTTGCCTAATCAGTACTTTGAGTTTGTCAGAATTTGTGGGTTTTTGTTTGTCCACCCGCCTCTTGAGGATTGATGTTCTCAATGGGATTAAGGTCTGAGGTGTTTCCTGGCCATGGACCCAAAATTTCGATGTTTTTTGATCCCCAAGCCACTTAGTTATCACTTTTGCCTTTTAGCAAGGTGCTCCATTATGCTGGAAAAGGCATTGTTCGTCACCAAACTGTTCTTGGATGGTTAGGAGAAGTTGCTCTTGGAAGCTGTTTTGGTACCATTCTTTATTCATCTGTGTTCTTAGGTAAAATTGTGAGTGAGCCCACTCCATTGGCTGAGAAGCAATCCCACACATGAATATTCTCGGGATGCTTTACGGTTGGCATGACACA
This sequence comes from Mixophyes fleayi, assembly GCF_038048845.1. Lineage (NCBI taxonomy): Eukaryota > Metazoa > Chordata > Amphibia > Anura > Limnodynastidae > Mixophyes > Mixophyes fleayi. The sequence goes on from NC_134410.1 coordinate 51,030,813, forward strand.
AGGATGATAGTGGCGCTCACCTTTCCTTCTCTGGACAAGTGTTTTTCCAGATGCCCCAAACTATCTGAAAGGGGATTCATTAGAGAAAATTACTTTATACCCCAGTCCTCAGCAGTCCAATCCATGTACCTTTTGCAGAATATCAGTCTGTCCCTGATGTTTCTCCTGGAGAGAAGTGGCTTCTATGCTGGCCTTCTTGACACCAGGCCTCCCTCCAAAAGTATTCACTGTGCATGCAGATGCACTCACACCTGCCTGCTGCCATTCCTGAGCAAGCTCTCCACTGGTGGTGCCCTGATTCCGCAGCTGAATCAACTTTAGGAAATGGTCCTGGTGCTTGCTGGACGTTCTTGGGCACTCTGAAGCCTTCTTCACAACTATTGAACCTATCTCCTTGTAGCTCTTGCTGATCCAATAAATGGTTGAGTTAGGTGCAATCCTACTAGCAGCAATCTGCTTGCCTGTGAAGTGCTTTTTGTGCAAAGTAATGATGACTGCACGTGTTTCCTTGCAGATAACCATGGTTAAAAAAGGAAAAACAATTATTTCAAGCACCAGCCTCCTTTTAAAGCTTCCAGTCTGTTATTCTAACTCAATCAGCATGACAGAGTGATCTCCAGCCTTGTCCTCGTCAAAATTAACTGCAATTCATCTGATCACTTTTCATGACATTCTGGAGTATATGCAAATTGCTATAATGAAAACTGAGGCAGCAGACTTTGTGAAAAATAATATTTGTGTCATTCTCAAAACTTTTGACTGTACATAGCTCAGACAGTGTAAGATATAAGCAGAGAAAAAAATCAGTACAAACATCAAACAAAGACAATTTTATGAGAAAAATGTCAACATCTATGACTAATACAAGCACCCATGGGCCCAGGATATAGTCATCTATACACGTGGTATACTTTAAACGGCTTTGTTTGTGTCAAGCTTTCTGCCAAAGGCTTTGTTTGTGCTGTTTCTAGAAAACATTTCATGGACGTAGCATTCAGTAATATAAAAGTCACAATAACATGAATCTTGATAAACTGACCTTGACAACACTGCAGAGTATAGTAAAAATAGTATAGTAAACAAGGAGGCGTGCAACAATTTATGTATATATGATGGAGATTAGATTAGAACAGAAGCAGACACCCTGTGGTATTGCAACTATTGTGGAACTATATGTCCCAGCATGTCTGGTCAGCTGTAAAGGATAAGCCTGGGTACACACTACAGGGAATTTCTCCCAGTGTGATATCGTTAGCAATTTTACCCATGACTGTCCCGATCAGCAGGCCAATTCATGCATACACACTACACCCACAAACAAAGATTTAGGAAAAGGAAAAGCATCATCATCATTCATTCTATTGTACAGTTTTATGTATAGCATACATTCATCAACTTCGTTTGCAACTGCAAAATTACTACAATTTATTTTAGTAATCACCACAATAAATCAACATAAAGCTTGTGGTGTTTTGCTTCCTGCTATGGCAAAGAACACTGGAAACACAGACCCGAAGGGAAAGAATAAGAAAGAATTGTACTTGTTGGACCAAGGAGGGTTCCAGAGGAGTGACTCCTTTTCACATATGCCACTGCTACAGGAGATTCAGGTGACTTAAGGTATTTCCTGTGGATGAATGATCCCACATTCCAGGAGCTGCTCCAGCATGTCACCCCAATCATTCAGAAGGAGGACACGCGTTTCAAGAGACCCATATCCACGGAGCAAAGTTGTACCCTGAGATTTTTGGCCACAAGAAGGACACTGGCTGATCTCAAGTAGAGCACAGCAATTTCATTGATCATACCTGAGACCTGTGAGGCTATCGTACAAGTTCTCAAGCAACAATATATGAAGGTTGGTGAAAAAAATTGTCTGATTTTAAACAAACTTTTTAAAATTAAAATAGAAACTGAGCATATCAACATATTAAAAACAACACAAACAAAATATATACATTTTACAAGCAGTAAGCACTTCCACTGTATGCCAGGATGCAGAGGAAGTGTAGAAGTGCTGATTTGGGCCTATAGGCAGGAAGGGTATGGAACACATCTCTGCACATCAGAGATGGGTTGAAGATGGGATAGGAAAACAAATATTTAGCAGAATTGAGGGCAAACATAAAATCAATGTAAAAACCAATATAAATAATAAAAACAAGAAAGTGCAGTAAAAAAAATAATCATAACATTTCATAACTCTTCATACAGAAAATGTTCAATGTTTTACAATGAGGAAGGACTTTCTGTGTACTGAAGTATGCATGCGCTTCCCATAGGTGTTGAATTCCTATAGGCAGATGCAGTGTCGAACATGAAGAGCCCACTGGGGATGTCATGGTAGAAGCCTACCAGAGGGGATGTGGCCAGCCACCTGAGTATGTGACAAGAGGGGGAATGGTCAGCCCACCGAGGACATGGCTAGTGCCATATTGTAGCGTATGAGAATGCAGTGTATGCAAAAAATGCACAGTCTGAGCCCCAGTGCCTAGATCAGTACAAAGCGGAACAGTAACCCAAAATCAGGATCAGAATCAGAACAGTTGGCAACTATCCTGCTCTCTCCTACCTGTTCTTTCAGGTTTCACTTCCAGGTATCTTAAGCTCAGTAGTTGCTTGTCTCGATCCTGGAATGTTGGTCTCCTGTTTGGGAAAAACGATAGGTACAAGAAATATGAAAAGACGAGCCATGAGTGAACATTCTAGCCCCTCCCCTTTCTCAACCTGCCCAGATGTTAAATCAATAGCAGCACACGGACACACGGTAATGTGCATTATTGTAACATTGTCAAGAAAATCTCTGGGACGAGAGAAAGAGATTCTACGGATGAGATAGAAAATGATGGAACTGTAAGAACAGTGAACTCTACAAACAGACTTCATAAAACCACGAAAGACACTAGTTAAAGTCCTAAAATTAAAATATGTTCATACGTTAGTTGTTTGATTTTTTTACATAGACCGGCGGTTCCCAAAGTGTGCGCCGCGGCTCCCAGGGGTGCCGCGGCGCTGTCACTGGGGTGCCGTGGGCCAGGCAAAAAAAAAGAAAGAAAACAGAAACTTACCAATCCGCGCGGCGCCGGGACCCAGCAGCCTCCTCTCTCCCGCAGCAGCTGTCACTGACATCATTCAGTGACAGCTGCGGGAGAGGAGGCTGCTGGGTCCCGGCGCCGCGCGAATTGGTAAGTTTCTGTTTTCTTTCTTTTTTTTTTTTTGCCTGGTGCGGGGCAGAGGTAGGGGGACAGAGGGCATAGGAGGAGGGGGACAGAGGGCAGACCAGGAGCACAGATGGCAAACGAGGAGAGGGACAGAGGGCAGACCGAGGGCAGAGGAGGAGGAGGACAGATGGCAAAGGAGGAGGACAGAGGGCATAGGAGGAGGGGGACAGAGGGCAGACCAGGAGCACAGATGGCAGAGGAGGAGGGGGACAGAGAGCAGACCGAGGGCAGAGGAGGAGAAGGACAGATGGCAAAAGAGGAGGACAAAGGGCAGAGGAGGAGGGGGACAGAGGGCAGACCAGGAGGACAGAGGGCAGAGGAGGAGGGGTACAGAGGGCAGAGGGGGAGGGGGACAGAGGGCAGAGGGCAGAGGAGGAGGACAGTGAGCAGAGGAGGAGGGGGACAGAGGGCAGACCAGGAGGACAGAGGAGGGGGACAGAGGGCAGAGGAGGAGGGCAGAGGAGGGGGACAGAGGGCAGAGGAGGGGGACATATGGCAGAGGAGGAGGAGGACAGATGGCAGAGGAGGAGGGCAGAGGAGGGGGAGAGAGGGCATAGGAGGGGGACAGCGTGAGAGATGGCAGAGGAGGGGCCAGCGTGACAGAGGGCAGAGGAGGGGGCCAGCGTGACAGAGGGGGCAACGTGAGAGAGGGCAGTGTGCCTGGATGCAGAGGGGGCAGTGTGCCTGGTTGCAGAGGGGGTAGTGTGCCTGGTTGCAGAGGGGGCAGTGTGCCTGGATGCAGAGGGGGCAGTGTGCCTGGATGCAGAGGGGCATTTTTGCATACAACTAAATAAGTATTTCTGTCGTGACCTAAATACTTATTACAACTTTTTGACCCAACTACCTCTAAAACAGAACTGTTCAGTAATTATTTTGGAGGGGTGCCTTGAAAAAATTTGGAGACTCTGAGGGTGCCGCGAACTGCAAAAGTTTGGGAACCACTGCATTAGACCAATTCCAAGAGAAACAAATAGAGTCCCCTTTCTTAAGATTTAGTAAAAATATAAGTGATAGTATTTTGGAGAAATAGAACATTGAACATAATGAAAGGAGTGGTCCTAACATGGTAATATGATGAACTTTGTAATGCATACTTGCCAACTCTCCCGGAATGTCCGGGAGACTCCCGCATCTTGTGAGAGTCTCCCGGACTCCCAGGTGAGTGTGGCAATCTCCCGAATTCTGTCCACTTCACTAGGAAGTGCACCACTTCCTAGTGAAGTGGGCAGAATTAGATCCCAAACGCCGCGATTCCCGGTGAATCACGGCCTTTGGCCCCGCCCCCGCTGTCAAATGACGTGTTTGCGTCATGATGTCACAGGGGGTGGGGCCAAAATGACGCAATTTTGGCCATCTCGCCCCCCTCACGCCCCCCTCCACTGGCTGGCTCCCGGAAGGGAGCTGAAGAAAGTCGGCAAGTATGTTGTAGTGACATTTTTACACCTCCCACGATGCATATTTCCAGTCAGACCCGCAAATAATCAGACAAATAGACACATATGCACAAAGAAAAAGTCTCCACATGTCTGCACTGTCATAGAAACAAAAAACACAAAACATGATAAGCAGTGTTATGTTTTAATGTAACTTAACACTAATCCTTAAAAAAATATTTTACTGTTAAGTTAATACAAATTTATTGACATTTTTGTTATGTGTCAAAGAAAAGCTGAAAGTAGACAATCCCTTCCAGCACAAAATGAAGGTTGTGGTTCATACTGCAGGAGTTACAGACTGCCCTTAATTTCCAAAGACTTTAAAGATTTGTCCCTGGAAATTTATTGTCCCCTGCAAATATCCCTTAATTAATTTACTAAGTCAGCGATCCCTGTTTTTCTGTATACTGAGTGCACGGACACACACTAATACATTTCTCATACACACTGACACACAGTAATACATTTCTCATGCACATTGACACACACTAATACATTCTTCATGCATACTAATACAATTCTCATACACACTGACTCACACCCCTTCTCTCATACACACATTTGTCATACACACTGACTCACACTCTGATACACACAAACTGACTCACATTTACTCTCATACACACTGACACACACCAATACATGTCTCATACACTCTGACACACATTCTCTCACTCATACACACAGACACATAAACTTACCTTTTCCTGCAGTGCTACCTCCAGGTTCCTTAATGGCAGTATAGGTAGGGGGCGTGTCTGTGCTCTGATTGGCTGACACAGCCAATCAGGGCACAGCAGAGACAGTGAGGAGTCTCATTTCAACTGGGAGCCTTTTAACTTTTTGAGTGAGTGTTGCTTCCAAGAGTTCACATTCATCTGGTTCCTTTGACTTCAACTTGGTCAAAGATTTTATCATTTTTCTAGACAGCGCGTCACTTTGTTTCAGGTCATGTGGCCTTTTCTTTCTCCTCCTGCCACTTAGTTCCCCTTATTGCTTATTGTCACATAATCCGGTTTCAGATAAGAGAACAGGCTGTGTAATAAAAACAGCATTTCAAGTAATTAGTATGACAAAAGATGGATGTATTCATGAAACATTAAAACAATCTTTCTCTTGCAGTTTCCAGCAACAGTTGAGGAATGGCAACTTATTGCTGAACAATTTGAAACACTGTGGAATTTCCCACATTGTGGCAGGGCTATAGATAGCAAACATGTAAGAGTGGATTCTACTACTTCAACTACAAGGGATTCTTCAGCATTATACTGATGGCCATTTTTAATGCCAAATATGATTTTTTTTTTCGTGGGCATTAGAGAAAATGGAAAAGTGTCAGCTGGTGGGGCGTTGGAGCAGACTGCCTTCCATGAAAAACTTAAAGACAATGGACTTAATTTGCCACCACGCCCCACCTTATCCCCCCACCTTATCCCACACCTGAAAGGAGGATCTTTAATTACTGATTGTCAAGAGGATGGCGAGTTGTGGAAAATGCTTCTGGCATATTGAGCAACAGACTTAGGATTCTCCATTCTGCCACAAACATGCTCAAAGACAAAATAGAGAAGGTGGCAATGACTGTGTCCTACACAATTTTCTTAGGCGGAAAAGCCCCATTGTCAGAAAATCAAATACGCATAGAGGTATTAATGGGCCTAATGAGTGCAATTATAAGAAGTAGACATATCAATATATATATATATATATATATATATATACATACACAAGTTAACCCGTGCATGATACTCATGCATTCTAGTCAAATCAAGCTACTTAAGGTGTTAAAAAGGTTCTTGTCATGCATTTGGGCCTAGCCCAGGCCTCCTCAGGGGAAGAGCGTTACTTCCCGACGCAAGCGCCTCATCATTTTTCTCCATCACTTCATCCTTCATCTTCATCGCCACATCCTTCATCAAGCTACTTAAGGTGTAAAAAACTCCCCACTGTCACCCCTGGCAAACACCAACCACTCCCAACTGTCACTTCTCCTTCAAGAAATATATAGGTCAGTGTATAACTCTGCCCAGCAGGTGGCTCTGCAGCTTGTTGTTTGTTTTTTCTTCACACACGCCACTAGGCATTTATATACTAGATATGTGTGTGTATGTATATATATATATATATATATATATATATATATATATATATATATATGTATGTATATATATTCCTACTCTGTCTGCCATTATGTTAAGAAACTTATAAATGGAGACATATATATTCACCCTAGTGAAACATTGGGCATTGAAGGTGCCTTATAGATGCTGATGTTCCATCAACCTTAGCATAGTCTCTGTTTTTACAGAACTGGATCAAACTACCATTCTGCTTTTCATTGACTCCTCAGCACAGACAGGTGTGTCTATTTTTCAGGCTGGCCTCACTGATCTTTTCCCTGAGTGTGTAGCACAGTATATCTCCATGCACCATCTCCATCTTGTGGGAGTTTTTCATTCTGCCACTTAGTAGTATAGTGCGTGACTCCAATATTGAATTTTCCCATATCTGCAAAGCCTCTGAGATAAGAGAGTCACCAGGAAGGCCCCTGACATTCTGACATGTTGATGAGTTGTGACAGAGAGCCCAAACTTGAAACTACTGCAACGCCAGAGCATGAACCAGGTCCAAGTAACAGAGTCAACATGTCTTCGGCCACACCTTAGACTAGGATGAGCTCCTTAAATGCTCAGTGTCGCAATAGGCTTAGGCGATGGCTTCTGTCTGGTGAACTTGACCCTTCTTCTAGAGACACCACACGGGGAGTCAGGGAGGTATGTGTCGTAACAGTAAGAGTCAGAGGGAGGCAATTCCTGGATTGATCAATGTGTGGTTCCACGTACACGCTGGTTATTACATCTGTAGCAACATGTTGTCTGGAGGTGAGCAGGATGCTGAGGCTTGCTACTCAACCACTCTGATGAACTCCACCATTCAGAGTCGTATGTGGTCACCAGACGATCTCTACAAGCACCTCCTTTAGCTGAATCTCAACATTCTTCATCCAATTGAGATTCACATTGGACTAAATTAGACTTTGCCTTCATTTAAATTTTTTGCTCTACTTGACTTCGTTGTCATTGGTGGGCTGTCAGGAGTTCATAATGTGTGGGTGACTGTGGGTCTGTTCATTTTAATATGCTGCTGGCAAGGGTGCAATTTGGCACATGTCACAGCAGGATTTTTCATTGGAAATTGTTGGATGATGCACTATTATTATATTATAATTCTGTGTTGGATGTTACACAAGTCATTACATCTTTTCAATGTATCTATCACTATTGCTCATTTTGTCAGCTTCTGTTACTTTCTCATATAACATTTTGTTCTAGCTAGTTTTAACATCCTGAGGGTTTTCTCTTCTGGCTCTTATGTGAAGTCAAAGTCATTGCTCAATCTAAACCCACTAGTTGTCAATTGCCATTTTCTGTTCGTTTAAACATGATTTATTAAAGTTATGCATCATAGGCAAAATATGCTGCTGTAGTACATTTCTATTTCAATAAAGATGTCTATTAATTTTCATTAGACCCTCCGAATGGATACCTATATTGGAACGTAAAAGGTGACACTAAGCATTCAGTTAAGATTTTAGAAATGCAGTTATATGGCAAATTGCTAGTAAAAGTCAAAAATAAATTTGCCATTGCCAAGAAACTGAGCTCATAAGGCCTGGAATGCGTCTATGACATAGTTGTTGATGGGTTGTTGTTGCTCCAGAAACTGCCAAACCAAATATATTGAAAGTGCTATTCCATCTGGTGGGGAGTGGGGACCTCCATTTTCACCTTGTGCAATAGATATTTCATCCTCACCTAAAGTGTATGTACCATGTTTCGGTCAGGCTTGCATGCCTGTATAGATTAAAGTAACAGCTGATTTTGTATGTCAGCAACAAAAATGCTTTGCAGATTTGAATCCTTGTATGATCAGAGAATGAGGGAGGATGTATGTCAGACTTGGGGATAACCACTGGGGAAAATATTGCTCAAGAAACTAACCTGATCCATTATCACATCATCACCAGCCCCACAATGTAACCATTTAAGATAAAAAAAAAAAAAACTTTACTATTTTAATTGACATTACAGAGGATTTAGTCTTGTTCGGCTGTAAAAATTCATGAAAAAAATTTAATTTTATATTGAAAAAAATTATAATGTGAAAAATTCCAAAGGGTTGAATACTTTTTATAGTACTGTACTGTATATAAAAAAATAAAGTGAGAATATATCATTATTATAGATACGTATAAATATAAATAGGTATAATATAAAACTGCCTTACTTACTTCAAAACAACACAGATAAATTCATAAGGCATATATGTTTAAATTAATAATGATTATAGTGCAAAAAATTAAGCCAGACAATTCCACTGACATGTCTGAAACCAATCATCATTATCGCTTTAAAATATAATTTGACTCAAGTAAGTTTATTTATCATTGCCATCATCACTTGCAGCATTGTCAGGAAATGCAACACCAGCAATACTATTATCTAAAGATGAGCGGGCTCGGATATCTGAAATCCGAGTCCACCCGAACGTTGCCGATCCGAGCCGGATCCGAGACAGATCCGGGTATTCCCACAAATTGCAAAACTGAAACCGAGGCTCTGAGTCATAATCCCGCTGTCGGATCTCGCGATACTCGGATCCTATAAATTCCCCGCTAGCCGCCGCCATCTTCACTCGGGCATTGATCAGGGTAGAGGGAGGTTGTGTTAGGTGGTCCTCTGTCCTGCTATATCTCGTGCACAGCACAGCACAGCACGAATTTTTTTTAAAAAAGTTATAAAAAAAATAATTATAAAATAAAGAAATTAAAAAAAAATATCCAAAAACAATCCTGCAGTATAAGTCCATTGGTACTGCAATATTACAAAGTTCACTGATTCTGCAGAATAGACTGGGAATTAGTGGAAATGATTGTTATTGAATGTTATTGAGGTTAATAATAGCGTAGGAGTGAAAATAAACCAAAAAACTTGATTTTAACACTTTTTATGTTTTTTTCAAAATAAATCCGAATCCAAAACCTTAAATCCGAACCAAAACCTTTCGTCAGGTGTTTTGCGAAACAAATCCAAACCCAAAACCTCAAGCAAATCCGAATCCAAAACACAAAACACGAGACACCAAAAGTGGCCGGTGCACATCCCTACTATTATCATCGCCACACCAAACATAAGTACTGTATCCTTGTGAAACAGGAAGGATGTCAGCATTGGGGATAACAACTGGAGAGAGAATTTTAAAATAATTAATCTATTATCATCATATTGCAAAACAAGAATGGAGCAATTTTCACAGGTATATAGGTTTAGCCACTAGACAAAAATGAATAACCAGTAATTCCTCTTTTACGCCAAATCAATGTCAAATCAAATTAATATGATATTAACTGAGGTACACCAAATCAAGATAAAAATAAATTGTACGGCGACTCAGTTGTCCTGTAGTATTAAATTGCAGTATGCTGTGTTTACACACTTTCTGACTGATGATGATCAGACAAGAAATTATGGAATCTTCACAAGCATGCAACAAGACAGAGCAATTCCCACATAATCAACAGGTTTTGGCCAACGGGCCAAAAATAATTACTAGTACAGTAATAAAATACAACTAATTGTGGTACAAGAAATAAAGAAAAAAAATATGAATTCAGTTCCCTGTACAGCCAGACTGCAGCTGTACATAGGTTGTCCTGAACTGGCAGTACTTAATTGCAGTACATTGTGTACACACACGCTATGACAATAGTGATTTAATTTGTGATAAGTCTGTTTCACTGACCAGCAGACCACAGTCATCCCTTTATAAGCTAGGTACACGCTGAAGAATTTTCCAACCGATGTGTTATCTCAAACGACTATACCTACGACTGAAGGTCCGATAAGTCTGGCGATTCATGAGTGCACACTGACAAGATTTACCTTCAGATATGTGCTCTTCATCTGGTCCTCTAGTCTTCAGCAAATGACAACACAATATTCATTCATTAATTCCTGTCACATTGTCAGACAGATTAGACCAACCTTGGTAAAGCTATCCACGTGTCCTAACGAATTTCGTTAGCTTCTGTGACTCTGAAATTAAATATTTTGTCTCAGAACGAACAAATGAATTATTTCTTCTACAGCACTCTCTACATTTATTCAACAGGACATTCATTGCTAGCATCGGCTAAAAAGAGCCCGACTCTGTAAACTCTATGGGGATCGTCAGCATGAGTGCATACACACTGCATGATCAGAAGGGGATTGGGAGGAAAATAATAAACAGTACAACCAACCAAATGAGCCAACAATCAACACTTGGGACGACTTTCGACCATTGTGTCATTATACACACTAACCTGACTTCTGACCGAACGGTCGTATGTCGGCTGATTGGCCCGATGATTGGATGAAAAAGCTCCAGTGTGTACCTAGCCTAAGTCTGTGAAAATAATTAAATTAATAAATGCAACATGACATGGCAATCCTCTCACAGGGATTACCTACTTACCAGTTAGGTTACCAGTTAGGTGTGCTACCTACGTACCAGTAGTCAAAATATGAATATCCAGTGTACTAGAAATATTAATTATGACAGCACATCAAGATCAATTTATTCATATGAACTTCAGCTGCTACATTTTTAACTCTTTGTTGTACACATTCGCCTTTCCTATTCTAGTCCAACCCAAACAACAACATAGAGCAGAATGGATGTTGTCTTCTGTTCTATTAATATAGAATATAACTACAGCAAATTATGAATTTACAAATACAAAGCTGAATGGCACTGTGTAGAGCTGCAAAGAACAAGTGAAACTCAAAGATTGCATGGCCAGAACTTCGCATCTCTGCAAACCGGCCTACTCCAGCTCAAAACTTAATTTGCTTGAAATGTCTCTACTTGTCACTTGTAACTAGAGATGCTCACTGACCCCCTTGTTTTGGTTTTGGTTTTGGATCTGGATTACCTTCGGGTTTTGGTTTTGGTTTTGGCAAAACCACCCTTGCGTGTTTTGGTTTTGGTTTTGTTTGTTTTTGTTTTGCAATTTTGTTTAAAAATCATTTTTTTTTGGCATAAACTAACCGAATTTAGTGCTCCACCTGTTTCTTGGATAAGTAATGTAATTGTAAAGCTAATAAATTATGAAAAAAACAGTTTAATTCCTGGTAGGTAGGCCGTCATTAATTCTACACACAAACCAGATTGTCTTCCTCTCCATCTATGCATATTGGCAATGCAGCCATCGTCTTTGGGTGTATATTACACCCTACACTTATAGTTAAATATATAAAGAAATGGACAAAGGCAGTTTGGTTTCTGTCTCTCTAGGCCCCCCTCCACTTGGAGAAAATAGTAAAAAATTCAGCCATTAAAGACTGTACAATTTAAATAGAAATGGACAAAGGCAGTTTGATTTCTGTCTCTATAGGCCCCCCTCCATTTGTAGAAAATAGTAAAAAATTCAGCCGTTATAGACTGCACAATATAAATTGAAATGGACAAAGCCAGTTTGGTTTCTGTCTCTATAGGCCCCCCTCCACTTGTAGAAAATAGTAAAAACTTCAGCCGTTATAGACTGTACAATATAAATTGAAATGGACAAAGCCAATTTGAGGTCAGTCTGTGTATGACACCCTAGCCTTATTGAGAAATTGCCAAAACAGCAGCCTTTCAAGACTGTACGTGATATAGAAATGCCCCAAGTCCCTTTCCTATATGGGGGTAGATTGCACCCTTCACTTATATAGAAAGTTTTAAAAAGATGTTATCATCATCTTCAACTTCATCCTCACCCTCATCAGTGTGTACGTTATCATCACAGACTATCAATTCATCGCCGCTTGAATCCACCATTAGAGAACTGTCAGTGCTTGGATGTCTTTGATGGTAAAGGCCTTCATCGTGGAAGATGTAGTTCATTTTTATGAACATCATTTTCTCCACATTTTTGGGAAGTAGCCTCCTACGGCGATCACTGACTAAGTTCCCTGCTGTGCTGAACACTCGTTGAGAGTACACACTGCAGGGTGGGCATCTTAGGTATTGCAAAGCAAGTTTGCACATGGGTTTCCAAATGGCCTTCTTTTCTTCCCAGTAAGGAAAGGAACTGTCTGACATTTCCATATCAATTACCTCTTGAAAATAATCCTCCTCCATCCTTTGCATGTTAATACTCGGATTGGATGGAGTTATGGGCAAAGTGACACATTTTTTGGAAAAATCTTTCAAACCAGCTAAGATGTTAAACTGTTCTGGTCGGCCAAATGCGTCTTCCCTGCTTCGCTTTGGAAAATTTTATTTTTTCCGAGCAGCAGCTGCTAGAGAAACTGAAGGAGGACACGTCGTCAAGCCAAGGCCCAGTTCAGCGGCCAACTTGCTGAGCAATAGCTCCTTGCAAAAGTTCACATCTCGCTCATTTTGAAGCAAAGACCTAATGTAGGTCTTAAACCTTGGATCAAGCACAGTGGCCAAAACGTACTGATCCGAGTTCAAGATTTTAATAAATCGAGGATCATTGTGAAGCGAATTAAGTACTTGATCTACAAGGCCAACATACTTTGCGGAATTGCTTTCTTTCATCTGCTCGTTCAGTTTCTCAAGCTGCTTTTCCAGTAGTCTAATTAAAGGAATGACTTGGCTCAAGCTAGCAGAGTCTGCACTCACTTCACACGTCACAACTTCAAATGGTTTCAGCACCTTGCACAGCACTGAAAGGATTCCCCACTGTGCAAGAGTGAAATACATACCCCCTCCTTTCCCAATGTTATGGCTTGTGCAATGCACTTGGATGCGCTTTGGTGAGTGCTGAGGATCCACTGTTTTTTTTTGTTAACATAATGTGTTCACACCCCAAGTGCACGCAGTTTTCAGTTACTCTCTTTGGATTCATGGTATTCTTGTGGTAAAGCACAATATTTTATAGTCTTTATATATTAGTTTTCATGTGTAGGAAGGAGGTGCATTTTAAGTGTTGTTTCCAGGTCCAATTTGTTTAGAAATGGTAATCTTGCAGGGACGGATCTTAGGTATCTTACCTAGGGCCCCATGAGATCTTAATCCGACATTGCAACCATGTCCTCATTTAATTAATCTACCACAAGATCAACACTAATCACCTGAAATACACTAACATGCTGTGAATATTCCAATGATTTGATTGGTTCTATTCCTACCCACTGTGGGCACATAGACATGCAGCTGATAAAGACTGATAACAAAAACATGCTTTGACCATAGTCACATATACCTTCCAATAAGAATATTCAAGGGAATTGTACTTATTTAATTTAATTTAAACATATTACTGCATTTTATGCAACCTTCCTCTATCACAGAAGCTATTGTGACACATTCATCCCAGCACTGTGACACAGAAATGTGGCCTAACACACTGGTTAGGAATTACTGCTGTAGTTAAATAATAATTACACATTTTGTGCGACTTACAAAACTTAGTCTTGGAAAGCAAACATCTGAGCTCAGCTTAGTACAAAGATGTGTCACTAGAATATTAGAAATTGACAAAACATAGTGTACGATGTAAGGGTAATACAGATCCAAATCATGGATCAAAATAGCAAATACATAATTATTTATTTACCCGGAAACAAATTTAATTATAAAACTATTATGGTTTACTAAGACTGTTTGGTGCCTGCATTTTAAGGAATGTGAAACGCCAGTCCTAGTAAGGAAAGAACAAAGAATGTTCTGCAATTGGTATTTGTCCTTTAATAGAAAATGTATCTCTATCTTTATGGGGAACAGTTACGTGAACAATGCTTGTGCCAAATTAAGTAAAACTGGTTCTCTATTTTTTAATCTTAGGCAATAGGGTGTGTTTTGTTATGCACATACTTTTGTATCGTTTTATTTTTCCATTCATAGTGAGCAATATGGAAGGGTAATGTGTGTAGTTCAGTGACCTTCATTTCTTTTCTCAGAAATAATATAAAGTCTAATGAATGTACAAGGAATAATATTATATTCATGTTTTAATAATTGAATAATTATATTCATTTCTCTATAATGGGAGATTTACTTAAGTGAAAGTTGTGCTGCATGCATAATGAACAAGGTCAAAGGAAGATGCATAAGAAGAAAATGGATTATTCATCCTACTTAGAAATGTAAGTATTCATCTCTAGACTGTGGTGCATCATGTTATGTACCACAACAGATGAAAATAGCCTGTCCTGGGGTTTCTGAGAACCCCAATATAATAGATCTTCTTGGTTCCAGTATAATAACAATAATATGTGTATCCTCAGTGTGATAGTGCCTGAAGGGCACCTTGTATTGGGTGAAAGCTGCATAGCAAGGCCTGATTATCCAATAGGCTGGCTAGGCTGCAGCCTAAGGTGCAAGGCTTTTTTGGGGGGGCGCCAAATTTTTGGGTGTGCAATATTCTGACAGCAGGAGGTATAAACTGAAATTAATTGTAAAATAAAACAGAAGAGTTGAAGGAAAGTAAAAAGGAAACATGAAAGAAACTGTAGTAAGGTTTTAATCTTGACGTATTTCCATTGTAAAGGCTGAAGTCATCCTTGGGAGGAAGAGCGAGTGAGAGAGTCAAGGACGGCAACAGACCTAGGTGTGACAGCCTCCTTCACCTTGACATTTTCATCCTCAGTAGCGCTCATTCTTGCTGACATTCTGCTACACAGTTTTGACTTTAATGAAAACAAAGTAAGTGAAAATTGCCATGACCCTTTTAAAAAGTGTAGCTGAGTTGCGAAAACACGGGAACATAAACATTGGGAGCGGGGAGCAGTGATGGAAGCCGGATTTTAAATTACAGACATGTTCATTTTTACCTACTATGTTCTAGCCTGAAGTTGAAGGTGAGAGAGCACTATGTGCGTATTAGCCTAGGGCGACCTGAACCCTTAATCAGGCCCTGCTGCATAGTAAGATGGTTTTCTATTGGAAGAGCACCATTCCTATTGGCTGGAGGCATAGGTTACATCACAGTTCTGAATAATGATAAACATACTATTAGGTGGTACATGCTCCTGATTCATTAAGGCATGCAAAAGGAACACATTCTTATAAAAAAAAAAAAAAACCACTTGTAAATCAGCTATATGCATGTCCGTATTCAACAAGGAGTGGATGTAAAGATACGTCTGTAGATGAATATGGGTCTAGATCTGCTCTGCTCTACTAGGCAGGACACTGTAGGATACATTCAATACATATGTAGAATATAAACGAAAAAGAACGCACAGGAAAAAAAATGCACGTAATGTCACCTGATAATAATAATATTTTTTTTTTCTTCAATAAAATACATTTATTAGGATGTTATAATTGTCTACTGTACATAAAATGCAATTTTACAGTTGCTTCTGGTCTAGCTTGCATACATGACCGACATCACTATCACTCAGCAATTACACCAGACCTGTAGGTGGTGCAAGTGATATGACAGAAAAACACGTAACTTTGAGATGCCCAAAGCTTGCATTGGACTTTGTTGTGTGCACTGGAGCTTGGCACCCCTTACTGAACATTGACTATGTGCGTACGTCCATTCCCCTCCCCGTTCCGCCCATGAAATTGTAGGCAGTAATTGGATGTTGCTGTGTTCTCTGGCATATGGTTCGTTTTACAGTTTTACTTTAATAACTCAGGCCCCATGTGCCTGCATAGTAAGTGCAGTCCTGTGTATAAGCTTTCTGTGTGGGGGCTGCCCAGCTTATGACTTCACTTCCTGCATGACCTCCCACCCGGTGGGGCTCCTCATTAGCCCCTGCATTTCTGTGATCATTATCACAGTGCCCTTTAATCTCGACACCAGTCATGTTGTTGAGGTCTACTGTAGAGGTGCTGTGCAAGGTTTAATTAAAAAGTTACAAGTTCGATTTTTATTAAGTACCCATGCATAGTGATCCAATTGGGCTGTTGGTGAAAATAATAAAATGTGATGAGTGTAAAGTAAATGCGCTACAAACATTTTAGAAATTTTGAAAATCTATTAATGAAGGAATTAGAAAAGTATTCCAGATTTATTCCAGCCCAAAGTATCTGTGTATTAGGAGACACAGAATCCCATATTTGATAACTGTCACTAATTTCCAGTGTTAGATTTGCCCCTGGAAATGTTTGTCCTCGGAAATGTCCCTATTTATGGAAATGAACCAGCTGCACAATAAATTTACCCTTTTTCTGGCAGCAATTTTTATTGTCTGCTCTTAATTTCTAGGCTTTATTCATTTATATTTATTGAACAGGAGTATTTAAAATGCAAATAAATATGTAACAACCAAATTAAATATGATATGATATGCTGGTGACTGTAGTGCACAGGGTTTACCAAGACAAACATGCTTTATCTGCACAGACATAATTGTTCAGGACAATAGTGATTGGACAAAAGACATTAAAGACACATCAATGCTTTATAAGTATGTTGAAAATGGGGAAGTCATCTAAAGCAGAGCCGTATTTAGACCTCATGGTGCCCTAGGCAAGATATTGCCCCCTGTGCCAGCGCTGCTTCCATCACACATGCCCCCTGTGCCAGCGCTGCTTCCATCACACATGCCCCCTGTGCCAGAGCAGCTTCTATCACACATGCCCCCTGTGTCAGCGCAGCTTCCATCACACATGCCCCTTGTGCCAGCGCAGCTTCCATCACACATGCCCCCTGTGCCAGAGCAGCTTCTATCACACATGCCCCCTGTGCCAGCACAGCTTCCATCACACATGCCCCCTGTGCCAGAGCAGCTTCCATCACACATGCCCCCTGTGCCAGCGCAGCTTCCATCACACATGCCCCCTGTGCCAGCGCACTGATTCAATCACACAGACACTAGCACTACTTTTTACCTTTGTTCTACACGAATACAACCAGGAACCGAAAGAAATGCTGCAGCTCCTGCACGGCTAACTTAGACTTTCAGCAGCCCGCCTTCACTGTGTGTACCATGTGACCGTTGCGATCACATGACCCTGTGATGTCATATTGACGAGCCAGGGCACCTACGCTGAAGGAGATCTAGCCACTACCCAGCCTCTACTCCTAGCTCTAACACTGTGCCCCTCATCCGATTCGCGGCAACCCCTATCCCCCCTCCGCGAGTCATGGGGGGGTAATAGTTTTAACGCCGCGTTAATTCGGGGGAATTGAATTCCCCCCATTGAGTCTAATGTTTTCTTTTTCTTTAAGTTATACATTTATAGTTAGTAAGGTTGAAAATGATGCCAGAAACTTTAACCCTTCAGAAATTCTAATTATATTGATTCAGATAACTCAAATCCAGAGGATACACAATATTCTTGCATTTTGATAGGCTGCTACTCTCTAAACTGATATCCAAATTCTATTCCATTAGTTCTGCCTATAAGACTTCACTCAGCTATCTGATACACAAATATGTTTTGCATTTGTCCCTTGATGCTATGAGGGCTTTCATTTCAAATATCGTTGATCTCCATGGTAAGTGTCCATAGCACACAGGCATCAGACAGAATAAAAATTAATATGCTTTGTTCCCATAGACATATAGAACGTGCATGTGCACTGAAGATGGAAGATATTGGTGCTTCAATATACATGGATGTCATTTTTGTTTTAGTTCAGATTGATTTGTCATTGTTCAATTAAATATTACATTGTATGGTTTGATTGTTCATTTTGTTATGTTTATGATCAGCATCATGTAAGGTCCATTCAGTTAAATAAATGCTAGTCATACACATATTAATAAAAAAATTAGCAATATGTGCTGCTCTTATTTTATAAATAGCCCTAGCTACATTACGTAGACATTACTTAATAACACTGGGTTCAAAATGCTTGTTTAAAATATTATGTCCATTTCTATTGTCACTAATAAAGATTGTCTGATGCAATTACATTACGCTTGCGCACTGGAATCCAGTAACAGCCATGAATCCTGAAGTCTGCAGTCAAAGACGCAGTTACTAGGTCCAGTGCTTGTTTATATACAGTCTGGTTTGAAAGAAACAGTAATGATGTCACAATGAACACAAGAAAACATTAAGATCTTTCTTTATTGGTTCAGGGGTCAAGTCAGTCCAGTACAATGTAGGTGGTAGGTCAGTTCAAACATTGCCTTTCTAAAGGAGGGGGCAATTCACTGCAACAGCTGCATAGGTGTCTTCCCATTGAAAAACTGGTTTAAACCAACCCATTAACGGAGTACTTTTGAGAATTAATTTTATACTAATCATAACTAGCAATCGCTATGTGCAATCGCTTCTCCAATGATACTGGATTCCTGCTGGTAAAATGTGGATTAATAGAAGACCAAACACCATGCATTTCTAAGGACCTGAACAATAGATACTTTTAATATAAATTTATCTTCATATAAATAACGTTTAAGTATTGCTAATAAAATAATGTGAGTTGGAACTTTATTGAAAGTGAACTATTTACAAGTGTAGGTGCGAATGTAAGTGTATTTGCTCTGTTTACCTGTTCAATTTGCATATTTACGCTGGTATAACATGGCGTATTATTCGCAATTGCACGGAAAACTATTGAAAGCGATATTTATTCATTTAGAACAACGTCACCCAATTATTCGACTTCGACAAAAAAAGATTCAATGCATTATGATACAATCCTTAGGCCTCTATTATATTGTCTTCTTGAACCTTACATATTTACATTCCACTGTGTTTAAAAATGATAGTGTTTTTTGAAACTGTTTTTGTTGCCTGAAGACTGCCGAAAAACTAACAATCCCATTGAAAAGAAATGTGATTTCCCTGCATTCCACTGTCAAACAGGGCACCTATAAATTCAGTAAGGCCTTTCAAGACAGATCGATGGATTGTTTACTAACTGCAAAATATGCAGGCATTCAGTGCATTTATTTTTTCTCAAATCCACTTTATATGCCAACCCCTGCACATGCTCATGTGAACGCCCCGATTTAGCAATGAATTCCCTGTTCTGACCAAATTCTTCAATCTGAGAAAGCAATGCTTTGCACCCCTAACCAAATAGTGCTATATTGAAGTGCTAATCAGTGTGTTACCTATAGAAATTCATCATAGTCCCTTAATGACTCTCTTCAGATCAAATTCTAATAGATTCCTTTGTAGAACAACTCTCTACCTATAGCTCAAATGCTGGTATGTCAAGAAGTTTTCATTGTAACTGCTGAAACTAGTCTTAGCATTCTAGTTTTTGGAACTGCCCTGTGAAAATGATCTGACATGTTTGCAGACTAACTGGGTAATGCAAAAATTTCACCTCAAAGCCCAGCCTGCTAACACTTTATGACCAGCTCCGTTATTAATTTCAATATGTCAGATTTTATCCTAGAATACTGCTTAGTTTATTTTACTTTGGGTGTTAAATAAGTCATCACGGTGATGGCATATTGAGACAACCTGGATATAAATAGAACATTATAGTACATCTTGTGCACTTCTTTCAATACTATGTTACATTGAAATCTGATTGTATTACAGCACAGACGTGTGGCACACCTTTGACAACAACAATTTAGACACATATTAGCACATATGCAACCAATGTTATTTATATTCCTACAATAAGGAAAAAATGCCTGCATTTCATAGCATAGAGATGAGCAAATGATTCATAAATTTGAGGTCACCAGACACGAAATCTCCTCCTCCCATCGCTTTTCTGCCGCTTGTAACATTCCACAATCCTCTCCCTCCAGCCACCACTTCTTGTGCTCCATCAAACCAACTACGGGTGACGAAGTACATTCTCTTATATTATTCTCTTCTCCCTGAACCTGCCCCCTGGATCCCATCCCCTCTCACCTCTTTTGCTACCTCTCCCCCACTGCCTGCTCCCACCTTGCTTGCCTCTTCAATCTGTCCCTCTCCAATGGCATTTTCCCTTCATCCTTTAAACATGCTCTTCTCTCACCCATTCTTAAAAATACCAATCTTGACCCCACCTCACTCTCTAACTACCACCCAATTTTTCTTCTCCCCTTTGCCTTCAAAATACTTGAGCTCCCTCCACTCCACAGAAACTGTCTTGAACCAAAGTCACTAACGATCTTCTCTCTCCCAAGTCCAGGAGCCACTCCTCCGGGCTTGTCCTCCTGGACCTCTCTGTAGCCTTTGACACCATGGATCACCCTCTCCTACTCTACACACATCACACCATTGGTCTTTCGGACACCGTCCTTTCGTGGTTCACATCCTACCTCACCAACTGCTCCTTTTCTGTTTCTACCTCTGGTTCCTTCTCCCTCATCAATCTTTTCCATAGAAGTCCCACAGGGTTCTGTCCTTGAATCTCTGCTTTTTTCTCTGTACACCTCCTCCCTGGGTGAACTCATCAATTCTTTCAGCCTCCAGTGCCACCTCTATGCAGACGACACTCAACTCTACCTCTCATCTCCTGTTCTCTCCCCTTCCCTCCTCTCTTGGGTGTCCAGTTGCCTTTCTGCCATCTCCACCTGGGTGTCTTTATGTTTTCTCAAACTTATCATGGCCAAAACTGAACCTATCTTCTCTATCACTGTTGACAACACCTTTATCTCCTCTGTTCCCCAACTCCACTGCCTGGATGTAATTCTTGACTCCTCCCTCTGCTTCACCCCTCACATTCAATATTGCTCAATCCTGTCGCTTCCAGCACCGCAAGATCGCCCATATAAGACCCGTCCTCTCCCAGGTCTCCAACCAAAACTCTTATCCACTTACTGATCATTTCTCATCTTGATTACTACAGCCTTTTCCATACTGGCCTTCCCTGCTTCCATCTAGCTCCTCTTTGATCTACACTTAATGCTGTAGCATGGTGGGCAGCACGGTGGCTAAGTGATTAGCACTTTTGCCTCACAACACTGGGGTCATGAGTTCAATTCCTGACCATGGCCTTATCTTTTTGGAGTTTTTATGTTCTCCCCGTGTTTGCATGGGTTTCCTCCGGGTGCTCCGGTTTCCTCCCACACTCCAAAAACATACTAGTAGGTTAATTGGCTGCTATCAAATTGATCCTAGTCTCTCTCTATGTCTGTCTGTGTGTGTGTGTGTGTTAGTTAATTTACACTGTGGGCTCCAATGGGGCAGGGATTGATGTGAATGAGTTCTCTGTACAGCGCTGCGGAATTAGTGGCACTATATAAATAAATGGTGATGATGATGATGTAGTGAGACTTATCTCACTTTCTTGTAACTCTACATCTGCCTCCCCTCTCTGTTAAGCCTTACACTGGCTCCCGTCCCCCTGCAGAATCCTCTCCAAACTCCTCACCCTCAAATACAAGGCCCTCTCCAACTCCACAGTTCCCTACATTTCCAACCTCATCTCCATACATATTCCCTCCCTCCCTCTCTGGTCAGGCAATGACCATCGCCTTTCCTCCCCTCTGCTAACCACATCTCGCTCCCTTATCCAAGATTTCTCCAGTGCTACCGCCCACCACTGGAATGAGCTCACTTGTTCTATCAGACTATCCCCTTGCCTGTATAACTTCAAACGGTCATTAAAAACTCACCTGTTTCGAAAAGTCTACCAGTGCTCTACTTAGCCATTTCACTATGTAGTATACTTTATCTTTCATCCTCCATCTCTCCCTCTCTTGCTCCTTGTCCTCAGATTCCCCCTACATTAGCTCGCCCCCAGTTGTAGTGTTATTTCTTTACTGTATTGTACTCAGTGGTAGAAGTGGGGGTGTATATAGTGGTATACCATACCGTCACGTCTCCTAGTGCCTTTATTGTAAAACTATTAAATTCCATTTGTTTACATGTTCTATACCACCACTTCTAAAGTTCCACTTTGACCACTGATTGTACTATTATACTATGTACTGTCTTGTTTGCCCTCAGTATGGCGCGGCAGGCCTCAGGTGGCACCCTATAAATAAAGATTATTAATAATAATAATAATAATAATAATAATAAACCCATACAGGAAATCTAGAGAAAGAAAGGATGTTTTAAGGTACAAAAGAGGATCACTTCCTTCAAAAACATATTACAGATGAGAGACGTGTTGTAAAGAATTTCCTCTGTATTTTATGCTGTTAATGAAAGTGGAGGTTTGTGCTCATACACAATCATTTACTGCACTCATTTTAGTTTTCAGTCCAAGGTTAGACCCTGTGAACTTTGATGCTTTTGTACTAGGAGTTCTGAAAAACACGAGTTAACATGAACTAACTAGTTTTTTTAGTCACGTTACAACTGAATTCCAGATCTCTACAGGCCTATTGAAATTGATTGCAGCCCTTAAGGCATTTGGGTAGGAACATCTTGTTGTGAACAACAATTTGGCTTTCCTAATATGCAAAGCTACAGCACAGAAAATTCTTTTCTTTCTTTCTCTATGCACTTAAAGAGCTCATTATTCAGGGCACAAGTTTTTCTTTTGTAGACCATGAAACATTGACTCAAAATATAAGAGGAAAAACAACTGAACTTGCTGTACCTTCCTGGATTATTATTGCTACATATGCAAAGGATTACATTTTATAAATCTATTCTATTTGAAAGTACTGTAAAGCTGGGTACACAATACAGAAAATTTCTCATGATGAGATATATAATGATTTTACCAATGACTGGAAGTCCCGATAAGAATGCCGATTCACGTGTACACACCTACACAATTTGCCTTCAGACCTGTGCTCCTCATCTCTCATAAGCATTTGCTGAAAACATTGTGTTGCCTGATATCGTTCCATCATTGATAGAGATTTTTAGTCTGGTTATAAAATAAATCAAATGTGTGATGTGCTTTGGTATGATAAAACATGATCGTGGGAGAGTACACACTAATGCGATATCGGACCAAACAGTTATCGTGTGATTGGCATGATACTTGGGTGAAAAACCTATAGTGTGTAACGGCCGGACGCCGAATTGACAGCTATCGCGCCCCGGCAACACAGAGCAGCCGGGCGTGCGTGCGCCTCCAATCCTGTGGGCTAATTAAGCTGTCCATTAATTAATTATCACGGCCTGGGGGTGATTTCAGGGCAAAGCCCTGGTTGGCTACCATCAGTGCTTAAGGCAGGGAGGGCTTAGCCACCCTACCACTTATAGCGTGGACTCTGTCTGTTTGCTGACCTGCTCCTGTCCTGATCCTGCTTTGTCCCAATTTTCCTGTGGATACTCTGCCCATTTACTATTGGACCTCCTGTTGTGTCCCTTTTGCTCTGTTTTTGGATTCTGCTGTCGTGCTGGTGACCCTGACCCTTTGGCGTGTTATTTGACTATTCTACTTGCTTCGGACCCCTGACCTCGACTTTCGTCTGACCATTCGCTACCATCTACACAGCCTCCTCTGGCCTGCCGCTGCGGTGTTAACAAACTTACACTACGCTAAGAGTTAAGTACCTGTGAGCGCATAAAGGTGTACAGGAAAGGCGGCTGCTAAATGCGAAGACCTCTTCCATCAGTTCTATAAGTTCGTTATCAGACCAACAGCCTGACAAATACATACTGCATTAAATATGGGAAAATTCACATACATATATAAGGATATTAGAGGCCACCAATGTGTTCCATGGGCATCTAAAGTATGAGGTTGTAGTTCAAGTATTTATATACAGGATACCAAACTCCAAGGCAACTTCTATTATTCTTCTATTTCACAGTAGAGATTTCATTATTAAAGAATAAGCAGTATTTTATGTAAAATAAATGTAAACATTTCATTATATAAATAAATCCTGTATTAAATGTATTTTTTATTTTATTGTGTACTTTTTTTTTTATTAAAGGACGATAACACAAGTGAAAAAAGTGTTTTCAATTTTTTTGAAATACATGAAATACATTTGTTAGAACGTTGTTAATGTCTACTGAACATACAAATACATTTTACAGTTGCTCGTGGTTGCCAAATCATGTTACAGGATGCATACAAGACTGTCATCATTACTGATCGGGACTTAGACTAGCCCCAGAACTGGTGCAAGAGATACGGCAGAAAAACAAGTTTCTTTCACACGAACGTTGCTTGCATACTAGTCTGTGTCTTTCTGTTTCTCAGCCATATCTGTCTGTTGTGGGCATGCACAGAGTGATTCTGCGTACTATACACTCAAAACCAGCAGATACGTGCCCTAATGAGTCAGGCCCCACACTGTTAAATAAATATTTGGTAAGAGCGCACGGGCCCTACATCAGTACATAAGTGGTACTGCAGTTTTATTTCGTTTTTTATTATCTGAGCATCCTTGGAGCAATATTTGTTGACTAAGGGAGGATTACAAACATCTTTAAAGTACACCCTGTGTTAATGGTCATTGTCTAAAGGGCTATATTTAAAGAGGGCTTTATAGTTAATGCTGTATATACTAGTATTAACTTTGACAATGTTATTGTGACTAATGTAGCTGTGGGGAATCATTTTATTTTAACACTTTATCCATTCTCCCTTTGGTCAAAGTACTCGTATACTGTTACATGTGTTATTCCTAATTAGGAAATCTGTGTCCAGTCAGCACCATTACTTCAGGTACAGGCATTGCACCATATAGTACATTTTGGGCCTGAGTCATTAAGGCACTCCTACTGAGTGCAAACTGTGCTCAATGTTAAACATACATAAATCTGCTCTGCGTACTCCCGTAGTCAAAAAGGCGCGTAGTTACATCATACTTGCCAACTCTCCCTGAATGTTAGGGAGACTCCCTGACATAGGGGTGATCTCCCTCACTCCCTGAAGAGTCTGGCATTCTCCTTGATGCTGAGCCAGTACAAGACGTGGTTGGCTTCGCCATCTGTGGCATGATGACACAGTTCAGAAATTGTGTCCTATGTCCATGTATTGATGCCTATGGAGGTGGTCATTTTCATGGAGACCAAGATTTAATCAAAGACTGACAGGTAAGACAACTTGACTTCAGTAATGGAGACAGAAATGTAAAAGACACTTCAGTCTCTAGAGATTCATTACTTGCTTTTCTTTAACGCATAGTTGCCTACTCTCCGGGAAAACTCCCGCATTTCTGATAGATTCCCGAAAGCAGGGCAACCTCCCTGTTCTCACCCCTGCAATAGATAAGTTGCAGGGGCGGAGCTTAATGATGCATATATCGCGTCATCTTAGCCAAATGATGCGATTCATCAAGCCCCGCCCCCAAACATCCACCTCCCCCGGGATCTCCCTGAAGCCAAATAGGAAAGCCTGAAGCCATCAAGTAGCGTTACATACGCTACTTGATGACTTCGGTACTACCATTTTTTACCTAAAAAACCTTAATACAGATTTAATTTACATTAATCAAGCATTAATCAAACTATTAATAAACAAACTGTTTTATTTTAATTTTATACATTTAATTTGATATTTTTTTCAAAAAGTCTTAATTATATTTTGCTTTTTAACTCTTTTTCATGTTTTTTGGTTTTTTTTACTTTCTGGTCTTTTTTTTAATTGGAGTTAAATAACTTGGGCCAGGAGGCATCCTTCATTGTTGGGTCGCCTCTGATGAGCGGTCATCAGTTGTTCATCAGCTGGAAAAAAAGAAAAGAAGCATTGGTGAAAATGGACTCTTACTACATAAATAAATCATATGCTAGCTCTATGGGTGTACTGTATTCACACATTTTACAGCCTTAGAGAGTCAACAAGTGACATGTTAAGTGACAACTGGGCCAAAGGTTTATGTGATGCTGAACACAGTAGTATACAGAAGTATATAACTTATATATATAATAGACAATATATATAGACAATAAGTGAGGGGAACAGATTGCCAAATGGGGGTACTTAGGATGCCCTCTGGAATATCAAGTGTGGACAGGGGAAGAGTATATAACTTTTACGTAAAAAATGATTCAGATGTCTACACTTTCGTGCTAGGAACACAGATTTGTCAAAGTGACCTACATTACAACATTTCTATACTTACTTTCTTCAACAAGCACCTGTGGCTCCTTTGCCTGTTGCTGTTGGCTGCTAAATAGGAGTAGTGAGTATGATAAACTTGGGCACTCCTGCCCCTTCACATCCTCGGCCTCCTCCTACAGGGCCGCCTCCTCCTGGGCCTCCTCCACTCAATGCTGAACTTCCACTCTCTGCTGTACCACTTGCCTCTGCTTCTTTCACACTGTTGCCTTCAACATCACGGGTAACCAGAAGCCAGATGTATCCCAAACCCCACATAAAATTACCAACAAGGGCGAAGAGGCCACGGAAATCGAAATAATTTTTTGTTTTCGTCCGAATTAGGGTACGTGGCCATTATGTTTTTTTTAGATTTTTGTAAAATATTGTAAATAAAATAACGATTTCATGATATACATAACATTTATATGTTTTATTGTTTCTTTAAAAAAACAACAACAAAACTGCACAGTGAATACCTCAAACGCAGGTAGAATGGAAGGTAGAGAGATAACCGTATCTGTCGTGTAGCAGCAGCATGTGGAGTCTGAGAGCACAGAAGCAGCAGGTAGAACAAATCATAAGGAAGGCAAAGAAAAAACAATGACTAGCAAGGTATTACGGGAGCAGCAGGTATAAGTAGAGAGACACCCAGGTGCAAGAGATAAATGGTGCAACAAGTTAACCCCTAGTGATGAAAGGAAAGGCACAATAGCAGCGCCTCTGGTGAACAGAGGTACTGCAGAGTAATACATAAAAGCACAAGTCCAAGGTCCAGGAGACAGGAGCTGCCAATGCAAGCAGCATGCAATGCAGAGGGCTTCAGGCAGATCCTGACAGGACAGTGGGTGGTCTGTGCATAGTGCCTGTGACATTCCCAGTGGGAGTTCCTGGTGCTTTGCACAGAGTTCCATTCCACATGAATCAGTAGAGGTGGGAGCGGCTGTGAATAAAAGGCCTCCTTCACCAGACAGTGCAACAGGTAATGAAGTTTGTGTGGGGGGAGGGGCACACATCACATATTTGATATATGCCTTCCCCCCCTGTCCGGGCAGCACGGTGGCGTAGTGGTTAGCACTTCTACCTTACAGCACTGGGGTCATGAGTTCAATTCCTGACCATGGCCTTATCTGTGAGGAGTTTGTATGTTCTCCCCGTGTTTGCGTGGGTTTCCTCCGGGTGCTCCGGTTTCCTCCCACACTCCAAAAACATACTGGTAGGTTAATTGGCTGCTAACAAATTGATCCTAGTTGACCCTAGTCTGTGTCTGTCTGCCTGTGTGTGTGTGTTAGGGAATTTAGACTGTAAGCCCCAATGGGGCAGGGATTGATGTGAGTGAGTTCTCTGTACAGCGCTGTGGAATTAGTGGTGCTATATAAATTAATGGTGATGATGATGATGTCCTCTTGCCACATAAGGTCCCCCACCATTCTTCCCTTGTCACGTTTGAGGGAGGTTGCACACAGACCACTACATTCATAAGACACTACTGTCAGTCTCATAATATACAACAAATGCATTCATGTAAGCTTGCGAGCAGAGTTCTCTTAACTCTCTGTCTGTATGTATTACCCAGTATTGTCTTATTAATGTTTGTTCCCAATTGTAAAGCACTACGGAATTTGCTGGCGCTATATAAATAAATATTGATGATGATGTTGATGAAACAATGATCTAAGTAGGGAATAGATCAGAGCAACAAAAAAAGAAACTATTAATAAGCTGTAACAACCACATAAAAAGTTATACTCAATACAAATATGTATTAAAAAGTGGTAATATATACAAGTGTTTAATTTATATCATGGTAATCTATTTGGCTTGTCTTTAAATATACTTATTATAAGGCAAAATTAGGCAATTCATGTTACCTCTATTATATCACAACAATCCACATGCTCTGCCACCAGTTATGAATGAAATATGTAAAAAATAACTAGCTGCATTGTAACCTGGAAAACGCAAATTACATGAAACAGTTAAGTTTTAAAAAGTTTATGTTTGGAAACCAAACCAAACTGCATTACACCAACCATCGTAGTTGCTAAAACACTAAGCTCAAACATTTCTTTTACTTGTAATTGATGTCAAACAATATCCTCATTATTAATATCCAGTCAATCAACAGGATCTCTGTTCCAAGACTTTCATTTTTCCTCTCCTTAAAATTCAACAACTTCCTTATTCTATTACTCTCCCCCTCCACACACCACCCTTTGAGCAATGAGGATTGCAGAACAATAGAACACAATTACTTCCTTCCTTTGCTACTGTGTATCTGCTTGGATCCATTCCATCCCAGTCTTAAAATAAACAAACTGTTTCTCTGACAGTCCCTGATAGAAGGAAAATCACCAAGAGGCGTCAGGAACAAGCAGCTTTTGCAGTTTCCACAGTAGAGTTATTGTTAATGGTGAAACACTCTTAGAATTCAGACATAGCTATGTTAATGCTATTCTGTTATTGCAAGGTCCAGAAATGACAAAAGACATTGATGACCCTCTAAAACAATGATTCTTCCCAAAGTATTTTGTAGAAAACAGCATGCCGGAATAAAAAATGTATGTAAACTGTCTTTTGCTTCTACTCCATTAAAGGACCACACAACCTAAAATACAGGTTGATCGATATAAAAGATAACATTTCCAAATACACACACACATATATATATATATATATATATATATATATATATATATATATATATATATATACTAATGTTTTCTCTTATCAGACAGTTCCAAATATATATATATATATATATACATTAAAAACAGTGATAAAAGACAACGGCGCTCAGTGCATTAACACAGTCACGTGAATATATTGTGCTTATATATAAAAAGATTCACATACAGTAGGCTGCTTCCCTTTATACATCAATTGCGGATGTGGCACCTAGATAAATACAAAAAAGGAGCGCCAAACATAGTGTGATAACGTCAATTTACAACAAAGTGACCATATATTCCAAATTGGTCTCGTACCAAAAACAGAAGATAAAATCGCTTATCTGGATAATAATATTCCTTGGAACTCCCACAGGTTTCTTCTCAAGTAGCTTAGACCTTTTGCGTCTTATCCAATACTAGAACTCAATAGGAAATTGCAAATAATAGTGTAGTGTGTTTAAGACATACAGATCAATATCCTTCTATAAAAGATTTTTAATCAAACACCATGCCATATCCATACATAACAATAAATTGCCCGTACATTGTATAAAAACAAGGCAAGCTTATCTGTAAAAAGGACTCATCCAAAAATCCTTAAAGACCACTTGGCCGCAGGTGATAGCAGTTCCTTCCACCAGGACAAATAAATGCCACGAGTAATAGTTCCTTTAGATAGAACCTCCTTTCCAATCACCAACCAAGCAGTCAGTACCGATGCTCCCTTGACGCGTTTCGTTTGTAACGACTTTCTCAAAAGGGTAAGTATCAAACGTTTAGAGGGTCCTCCCTTTTATAATCCCCCTTCTCCATCGGCAGTACGATATACCGGAAGTCCGGGCCGGGCTCTCACTTCCGCCCACAGACAACTGTAACACTTCCGCCCAAACAGATTGCATCACTTCCGTGTCTCTGGGAAAGATACGTTTCCATAGATACCATGGCATTAAAAAATATATACATCCACACTACATAAAATAACAGGCATAACAATCGCTATCTAATTAGTTCAAATAGATAACATAAATAATTCATATAAAATAGGTACTAGATCCCCATATAGCAATTCTATAAAATTCTACTCTAGACAGAGTCCAACTATATAAACATACCTACAACCAGCTACATGAACATACTACTAGTTAGGATTAAGTAACATTATACATCTGTATTACTAGATCTCCATACTGAACTACTACTCTATATATAGTTCACCCAACTAATAATTACATTCAGGGAAAGAAGCAGAATGAACGGACAACAAAAAAGAGAAAGGACAAGGTTAGTATATATACATTAGATGAAGGGAGCTATTTCAAACGCTTCTACATATACATTATGAATTTTATTAGTAGACCTTTTATATAGAAAATAAAGAGATATGGCTCCCAATAGTGAAATAAATTAGCAGAGGATTAATTGCAGTGTGTGGTCTCATACCAACTAGACAATAACAAACGGCTTATCTGTGTTACTCCTGTCCCTGGAGTTCCTCCATTAAATGTTGTCAGACTTTTGTCATGTATTGGCCTCTTGGGAAACTATGTATATAATGTAGTATATAAATAAATGATTTAATAAAGTACCAAGATCAATAATACATCAAATATGACACAAATAGCTTAGCTGGATGAGAATGGAGAAAATCCCAGGATTTGAGATTACCTAAATATTTCCTTTTATTTTTAGGTTCTATAATGCATTTTTTATGTTGTTTTTTTTTAGAATTATTTTATTTATTTTTTCTTCTTTATTGTATGTAATATACTTTAATGTATTCTCTTGTTCATAGAACAAATTCAGAAAGTAACATTTTAATATATCACAGTATATGATTTTAAAATATAATGCTTCTGATTATCGTCTAAAATTATAAATTAGCCTTGTTTAGCCTTAGAACTATAACAGTTGAACAATAGAAACAAATATAGAAAATTATAATTATGATGACACTGTAGGCTTTAAAATCATATAATTCAAAGGACAAGATGAAAAAGAAAAATGTACACACAGAAATGAAGGAGGGAGTGGAGAGAAAAATAGAGACAATGGGGTGGAAAAAAAAGGAGAGGGGTGGAAGGGGCCCAGAACCCAGTCTAAGAAAAATGTGTAAAATAAATGTTCAATTCTTTCATGAGTTTTAAATATTATACAACAAAATTACATGGGTACATACAGATAGGAACAATGGGTATAGATAAGCAGAATGATAAATGCATGAATGCAATTAACAGAACAAATGGCATGTCATACAGAGCAATTTGATACCAAAAGTTTTTGAAAAAAACTCTATTGAATCGGATGTTATCCAGCAAACACATGGAATACAAGCCACCGAGACATGCGTCATTTATTATTATACAATTAAGTGATGTCCAAATAGATGACCTAACCTCCTCAGGAATTCTAAACCAAAATTAAACATATAAAGTACACTGATTTATGTCTGATATCTGGCTACTTGTCCTGGATGATGCTCTGTCCATATTGTCTGTGTGGAGGAATATTCCTGGGGATATATTTACTAAACTGCGGGTTTGAAAAAGTGAAGGTGTTGCCTATAGCAACCAATCAGATTATAGCTGTCATTTTGTAGAATGTACTAAATAAATGATAACTAGAATCTGATTGGTTGCTATAGGCAACATCTCCACTTTTTCAAACCCGCAGTTTAGTAAATATACCCCCTGGAGTCCTGTGAGGCAGAAGGGGCACAAAGATTTTCTGATTCAGGTCGGAGCTCGGATCTTTGGGACTTTTCTCATCTTTTTCTCCAGATGTTCTTTTTAATACATGTGATATATGTTTATTTCTACACATTTTACAGAATGCTGGTTTAGAGAATCGAACCTCAATAAACTGACAGCTAGCTGATGGCCTGACAGCAACTTTTATCGAGAGGGCTGGCCGCCTGCTGCTGAGGTGTGCAAGACATTTGTGAAAGAGATGTTGCACCTGTAGAGCTTCGCAATGGAAACCTGGTTCATATGCAGATGCCAAATTTTACATTTGTTTCTGTTTGTGTGAGCAGGAAGTTACAATGGGGAAACAATGGTCATGTAGCAACCGCGCCATCTTGGAGAACCACTGTAAAATTAAGGAGGCCCTTCATGTTCCGAATATTACAATACATAACATATATATATATATATATATATATATTTATATATATATATATATATATATATATACATATATATATATATATATTTATTTAAGATGTCAAGTGTGTTTCTTGTGTCAGGTACTTTGTAGCTAATCGCTGCAGGTTTGACCGCTTTTCCACAGCAAACCTTTTTGCTGTCTGTTCCAGATCATGAAAGCACTTATTTTACACAGAAAATAGTGAGCATCAGGATCTTGAACTTCGTTCATGTGGCACTGACACAACCACAATGAAAAGAATCCGTGTTAGATTGGGGCATGAAGGGCCCACCGGGGAAGCCAATGACTGGGGCATACCTAATACCATGTAGCGCTGCAAAGGGGGTGTTGGGGGGTCTGGTGCAATTAAGACAGGGGGTTATCAATTTAAACAAATTTTAGACAAATACACAGGCAAAACTGTGTGCACTACTGTTAGTTACACACAGTTCTGCCTTCAAAATCAATACAGTGTGAAGCGGGACATACCTCTCAACTGTCCTTCTAGTCGGACCAAATCCTGACTAAGCAAGACAGTCACCCAAATTTGAGGCTGCCCCACCAGATTCAGGACAGTTGTCTTGTCACTTTCACCACCTGTGGCTGCTGGTTTCTTTAGATCAGCTGCTGCTTGTCTGGATTCTTGGAGGTCCTATTGGGAAAAAAATGGGTAGATGAAATGTAGAAAACTCTAACCATTCACCGGCATTAAATCAATAGCGCCAACATTCAATAATTAGGCCTCCCTCTAGCTCCAATATTAAAATATTAGTACTCACATTTGATATATAGATCCATTTCCCTCCAACCAACCCCAACATTAAATTAATAGTATTCCCATTGAATAAATAAACCTAATACCCTCCCTCTAAACAGCCCCAGCAATAAACTAATAACATTTACGTTTAATATAACCATTTCCCACGACCATCTTCCCCAAACTCAGCCCCGCATTCAATAACAGACTGAAACCACCCTAGCATTGAATTAAAGGTCCCATCACCCCATGTTAATTTAATAGGCCCCACCAATAAATTAAATTGCCCCACCAATAAATTAAATTGCCCCACTATCACCCCACAATTAAAACAGCATCCATTAAATTATTAGCCCACCTAAAGTCCACCATTAAATTAATAGCCTACCTTCCACCCACGTACTATTAAGACAGCCCCCCCATTCCCTCACACATTATAGCCCCCCCTCCTTATAGTTTAGCATAGGCAGACCCCCTATAATTTAGTATAGGCAGCCCCCACCCCCCCCCCCTATAGTTTAGCATATGCAGCCCCCCCTCTCTCCATCCCTATAGCTTAGTGTAGGCAGCCCCCCTCCTTCCATCCCTATAACTTAGTATAGGCAGGGCCCCCCCTCTCTGCATCCCCATAGCTTAGAATAGGCAGGGTCCCCACCCTCTGCATCCCTATAGCATAAAATAGGCAGCCTCCCCCTCTCTGCATTTCTATAGCTTAGAACAGACAGCCCCCCCCCCCTCTGCATCCCTATAGCTTAGAATAGACAGGCCCATTTCTAGTTGCTCTGCCTGTTGCTGTCCACTGACCAGCAATGTTTTTGCCCACTCCCCCCCCCCCCCATGATCGTGCTCCCCCCCCCCCCCCCTCACGTCAAAAAAAAAGCTGGGGGGCCATTCCGACCCTGAATGGAATAATCTTTTAGTAACCACAAAAACTGGTTGTGTGTGTTGCCAAACGGAAGATATTGGCTTCCTGGATGATCTCATGATTCCCATATACTGCACCAATCAGTCCTTTTCCATCAGTTGAAAAAACGATGACTGCTAGGTGAGTTTTTTCTTGTACTAAAAAATGTAAATATATTTTTTTCTTTTTAAAAATAAATGAATATATATTATTTTGTTTTTATAGGAGATGCAGGACATGGAAACTGTTCCTCGTTGCTAACTCTACTTGCAAATCCCATTACTGCAGCCAAACAAAGATACCATGCAGAGCACATCACTACCAGTGGAGTTATAAAATGCACCCTGGGGTCCTTAAAAGCCATTTCCGATGTGTAGACAGATCCAGCAGTGCGATGCTGTTCTCACTGTCTCAGGTTTGCCCTATTTTGCAAAATATTAGTATCAAAAAACAGTTAGAAGTTGAGGTGGATTCTGGTATTTGTCAGGATCTGGATATTTCTCCTCCTGCAGCTGAGATGAGTGATGTTGGTAACCAGGTCTGCCGCTATGTCATTGAAGAATGTTCTCAGGCAAACATGTTTATTTTACTTTATTGCCCAAGTAAGTGATCAGCATTGAGCTCTGGAGGCGTGCCTGCATAGATTGATTAAATATGTTTTGTTTTTTCTCCCTAGGAGTTCCATCAAGCACTAATTAGAGGATCTGGATTCTGTTACAAAAGTTATATGGTGTTGTGTTTGTTTCTTTTTGTGTTTTTATTTTGGTTACAATTCATTGTTATATTTAGGTTTCCAGTTTTTTAAAGCCAGCATATTTATTCTGGAAATTATAATATTTGGGAGCTTAGTAGAGCAACAATTTAACACAAAAAAAACTATTCTTTTAGACCAACAAATTACCATATATAAGGTTCTTTAGTGCCATAGTGGAGAACACATTGACACCTACCTTTCTCTTGTTTTGTCTTGTACTCCAGATGTATTTCATTCTAATTCTCTGAGTTGTCTCATCAGTCACACCTTTAACACTTTTTGTTCCACATCATGCCTTGTATATTTACCCTTCTCTATCTCTCTCTGCCCTTTTTACCGAGCATCTGGACCACAGCTAAGACTCATCATCTCTCCAGTGTCATGGTCACATATTTAAAACAAAACCTGTTATGTGTAAAGTTAAGTTGCTTCTATACTGAACCCCAAAATATTGTAATTTACTGAAAAAGGTAGCTTAGTTAAAAAAAAGTGCTCTGTTTATCAAAGAACTAAAAGGCAAACTGCCAGTCTAGAGCTTTATCTGGCAATAGAGCTTTGTGATAAGATGGACCTTCTGTGCCACCCTGTCACGTTGCTGGGGTCTGGCTGGGTTTGCCTTGCCCCTGTCCCCTTTCTTTATCCCAATTGCGCCTCTCTACACGCAGTAGGAGGGACTCTGTTGTCACCACTATGCTCCTTCACCAGCACCTAGACCCGCTTCCTTCTGGGTAACCCTTGCTGTTATTCTGCCCCCTTGCTGAGCATCTGGGCTTTTACCCCTGACCTCTTCCTTTAGATCAGGATTGCTCTGGGTGCTTCCCCCTGGCCTATCACACTGGCCAGATGTCATGGATTCACTAGGATGAGTGGAATCCTTTTGGTATCAGCGGGGATTGGCAGTACTCCACCCAGAGGCGCAGAGTCTAACAAGGCGGAAGGTTTTGACCAGGGATTCCCGCAAGGGAATTTGTGCTTTGCAGCTTCCACCCTGCAGGTCTCGGCCCTCTAGGGAAATTCCCAGTGAGCAGTGATAGAGAACCAAGCACTAGAGGTGAAGGTAGTCACTAGATAGCCACTAAAGGGTGGAAATGGTGAGCTATGCTCTGCAATTGTTCAAGAGAGAGATAGGGAGTAATGATCTGCGGCACTTGCCACTAATGAGTGGGTCAGGTAAACGATGATCTACAGCAGTACACTTGGAGATATAGAGAGCGATGGTCTGAGGTAGTTACCACTAATGAGTGGAGCAGGTGAATGATAATCTATGGCAGTACACTTGGATCCAAACGGAGATACATGAGCTGCTTCCAGGCCAGAAGACTGACCAGCACTGAGAGGTGAGGGGAGGAGCCTTATTAAGGGGTGCCAATGAGAGGCAACCAATGGAAGAGCGGTGTAGGTAAGAAAAGGTGAGATGGTCACTCGCGCATGCGCAGGACCGCTGCTGACATGACAGTCGGAGGAGAAAGCGGGGAATCTGGAAACAGGTAGGAGTGCCAGTTACCGGGCGGCAGCCGCGAGAGAGTGGCGTGTGACACCAGAGCTGCAGAGTAGCGGGCAGAATGTTATTAGATGCTGGGTCCCAACCTCAGAACAGCTGGATAATGAATTAGAGTGGTCTAATCTGTAGGTGACAGGAATTACTGCAGGTAAGGCATTAAAAGCAGGATCTTGAAGCAATAACGTTTATTAGCTCAAGAAGTCCTTATAAGGACAGTCACGCACTAGTTAGTTGGACTAGTGATCTCCAGAAGCTCAGATGGTATAATACGTAACATGGTCAAACAGGGCTCTTTTTACACAGTTTGCGACACACCTGTTGGCAGGGAGTAGCCCAGTCCACTGATCCTGCTTGGCACCACAAAGTCTGAGATACTACAGCTGATGTTTACCCTCAGGAAGTAATAGTCTGTAGACTTAGAAATAACACAATTTTAAACTTAGCAAAATTTACATCAATTTGGGATTTCCCAAATGACTTTCTGTTGCATTATTCAGACAGGTTCTAAGACACAGGATGAAAAACTACACATGATAGAAAGGTAACGACCTCCGCTGTGCATTCAGACTAAAAAGATATGTTGGTCACATTGAGATGAAAAGCAACATGGCATTTTACCTCATAACTCAATACATGAACAATATGAAAATAAATACTTTTACGCTCCCAGCACTCAGCACATTTAAATTGATAAATATATCCTTTAATGCATCTTTAAACCCTTTGTGCTGAGGTTTCACCCATTCAGCACAGCAACATCAGGTGTTAACCCATTCCATTCTGCAGCAGTCATATTGACCATGTGGGAGGTGAGGGGGACCCGGCCACAGCCTTATGTATCATAGGGGTTGCTGTACGCGACAACATTGTTATCGCTGGCAATAGCCCCTTACCGTGTCTTCACTGGCTATAGTCTGTGATGGCTTTCCCATGCCTTAGCATAGGAGAGCTTATTTATCAAGTATGGCGGTAGGGTTTATATAACCGCAACACCTATTCTGTTAACAGCATTTTAGTATGGTGTTAACAGATAGGGAAGGTGAAAAAATTTCTACATTTCTTTTTTAAATGGATGGAGCTATTTTCCAGCACCCAGAAAAGAAATATTATTTTCTAGGATAAAAAAGCTAGCTATAACTTTTATATTATATATTCCATGTATCTTATACTATATTAAAATAAAATGTTTGCTTCATTTATTATCTTCCAATTTAATTTATTGGTGGGGCATCTTATTATCTTCCAGTTCCACAGAAAGTTATCTGGTCAGTTAAATAGTTGTCATATTAAACCCCAAAATATTGTAAGTATCATGAATCAACTACCTGTTCTAGCAAAGGGAGGCATTTAGCTGGCAATCTGCAATAAACCAAATATAAGACCGCAGGGTAGACATAGTTGGGGGCTTGGCCTGCTTCCATGTCTTGGTAA
The DNA here is from genome assembly GCF_038048845.1 of Mixophyes fleayi. Taxonomy (NCBI): domain Eukaryota; kingdom Metazoa; phylum Chordata; class Amphibia; order Anura; family Limnodynastidae; genus Mixophyes; species Mixophyes fleayi. Next base: position 51,068,462 of record NC_134410.1, read on the forward strand.
CGAGGAACCAAGCTGCAGCAAGGATATGGGAAGCTAACTTCGAAGAGTGTCTGTCATCGTCAGTCAGGGGATAGCAGGGAAGGAAGGACCATGGGTCTTTCTGGATGGGACTCGGAAGGAGAGAGGAGAGGAGGTCCCTAACTCAGTCCCAGAAGGAGGATATATATGGGCAAGACGACCATATATGTAAAAATTAATCCCGCTGGCCACAATCATGCAAGCAGGATGGAGAGCTAGATGAAAACATTTTGGAAAGCTTGAACTACCAATAGTATACTGTATAGGCATTCTCTTTGATCAGGGTGTAGATTAAACCGGTGGCTACTTGTTCCCTAATAATCTCCTAGTAATGCTCCTCAGGGGCGGTGCCCAGATCCATATCCCACTCCTTCTCGAGTCTACGGCAAGGAGTCAAATTTGCATCAAGGGTTAAGTTGTAAATGTAGGAGATCATACCTCTACGTAGGCACAAGGAGAGATATTGAGATTAAAAGGGGGAAGTAGGGGATTTGGGAGGGGCATCCCTCAGGAGAGAGCCCTCAAAGTGTCGCAGATGAAACTGCTCATAGACATTAGGGAAAAGGTCTGGATATTTAGATCTCAGATCATCCCAGGAGATACAGGAGCCTTGGTGCAGAAAGTCTCCAAGAAAAGGACACCAGAAGCAAACCAGACCAAGCCCACCACGCATGTTTCATGAATGGTTCATTCTCCTATTGTAGAATTTTACTTTTGCCGATACCTCTTGCTGCATTATTGTCATGTAGCTAACACTGGAATTACCACTGACTGGTATTAGCGTAACTAAACAGGGAGGCGCAGAGTCTAATGCACCCCTGGTGTTCACCAGGAACCCATGCAAGGAGGTATGGACTGGGCTGCGTGAGGTGCGCAGGTAGCAGTTCTCCCAGATAGTCACCAGTGCAGCGATGAGAGAAGAATGGTCCGACAGTCCGGATCAAACCAACGGTAGCACAGTACAACAGAGTTAACCAGGAGAGTAGTCAGAAACGAGCCAGAAACCAGAACAGGCAGAGCAGTACAAAACAGAATCCACAGGGAAGGTCAATAACAAGCAGAATCAGGAACCAATAGCAATAGTAACAAGACAGAAACGCTGAAGCAGGGTGAACCAATACTCTGGCACCCTAATGGCGCCAGAGTGAGCTTTAAATAGAAGGAAGTGCCTCCTGATTGGAGCTTGCGGTCTCAGCGGTCAGAACAAAGCTGACTGCCATCAAACTAAGAACAGTGTTCCGTTGCCTAGCAATAGGACGCAAGCGTATCGCACAAGCATGCGCTGAACCACCAGGACCAGGAAGAGCGTCCCGTTGCTAGGCAACGGGAAGCGAGCGAGAGGAGAGGGGAATCCATTTCCGGCACCTAAGAGGGGTGCGGAGGGGGTACCTAACAATTGTCCAATCAGTGTTCTTTACATATAGGGTATATAACATAATAATATAAATACTAACTTGTCAGGCCGTGGCACTGTAGAGTCAGCCAATCACTCACTGGGTTCTGGGTTTGGTGGTTGTAGCGCTTTTACAGCTGCTACAATTGATAGCCAGGCAACGTGTCCTTACATATAGCTAATAGATAGGCATTATGCACCTATATCAGCCAAGGTCATGCACTGTTCATTGTCCATAAAAGGTCCTACTAGAAATCTGAGTGGTTCTTTTGGTTTTTAGACCTTGCATGAATGTTGATCTTCCCTGTCATCTGCCTAGTCTGCCCTTAGATTTCGACTATTGGATATTTATTTTGTGCTGCATCTGCCTGACTGTTGATCTACCTAGCCTGACTTTGACCTTGCCTTCTGTGAAGGTCATTCACAAAGTGTAAAACACCTAAGATACAGCACAAAATCCTCTTCCTGATTTTCTGGAGCAGAATTTTAGAAGAAAAATGGAAAACTCATTCTAAAGTTGCAGGGTTGTGTCTGATAGCGTAGAACAGGTATGTCTCCCTAAGTTCATTGGGCAGACCATGTAGGCACACCAGTACAAAATCAAGATGTTTTGCGTGCACATCTTGTGAGCTTCATAAATGAAGACCTGTGTCTTGTACGAACTGAGGGCCAATAAGCACAACTCGCTTTAATGTTAGAGAACGCTAGCCTGAAGATCACGTTTAACGTTGGGGATTAGGCCTAGATGTAACATAACTCCTGAAACACAAATCTTCTATATTTTAGTAAATCCTTTCACTGTGCAAATACCCTGCCCTTGCCCTCTGTAGAGTTGAGGGATTTGCCCCCTTATAGTTTAGACTTCATTACATGTTTCATACTGCAAAATAAAATAACAGAAAATATTGGTGAGGGGTTAGCTCTGTGGGTGACTAAGTACAATAAGTTTGGAGCAGTATACCTGAGAGGCTTGTTGGAGACACCGGTTTAAAACCCAGTGACATGTCCTTTTAACCTTGGACAAGTGGCTTGCCTTTTATTTCTGGACCCAAAAATTAGAGTGGGGAGGGAAATTGTGTCTGAAAATACCATTATTGTTATTATTATTATTATTATTATTATTATTATTATTACCAGGTAAAATTGTATGCACTAAACTTACCTTTTACCTGTTTTATTCCCAGAGTACAATTATAAAGTAAAAATACATTCTTAAAAGCATCTAGTTACAAAAAAAACAAGATCATTAAGTTTTGTCACTTTGCACCTTCTGACAGCTGACTGTTATTTCATTTGCTTGCCTGGCAATTTCTAACCAAGTCAAGTTATGTTTTAACTTTTCAAACAATTTCCTGATATTCACAAGCAGAAAGAAGAAGGAAGGATTTGTACCTGTGCCCTCTGCTAAACCAAGATATAATTGCATTATAAAGAAAAACCTAATACCAATGTTTAACGTACAATATATAAACAATTAATCTGATTTCCTCCACAAACTGCCTCAGCCTGTTCAGTAACAGCTCAGCTAATCAACAGTCTAAGCCACCTCCTGCCAGCATGACCTGTCTCACTTGATAATGCTGCTTCATAGAGATTCTCTGCTACAGAACAAGTTGTACTTGGCCGTCTGCCAGAGGACTGAATGATCCTTCTCCTGCGGGATTCCAGAGCTTCCACAAACACAACAGGTCACTTTCCACTAATGTGACATGAAAGAAAGGGTTTGGAAATCTCAGCAATGATGATGCCGGGCGACCGATGTCTGTTTACAGGATCCTTGTAGAAAAGGAACAGGGGGCAACAGAGACAATGCGAATGTTCATGACATGTCCCGTATACCACACTGATCAATATCTCAACTTGTTTAGGGTCATGTTCTGTCTGAGATGACAATAATGCACCGTATTATTTGCCTTAACGCCTAAAGCATGGTTCTATGATTTTATTGCGGAACTGCTCAGTCAGGCATTTGTAATATGCAGACAGCAATACATCAAACAATCTAATTGTGTTTTGAACTTTTAGTTTAAGATTACAGAGGTGTTTTTTTTTCTCAGCTCTAATGAGAAAAAAAAGTGCCAGTGAAAGTACAAAGCCCCAGAAAATTCTATAGCACAGGCTGAACTGTATGCAATGATGGAATTATTAGAAAAACATAACTAAAAAAACCCAAAAGGTTCTGGCACAATTGTTATTATTATTATTATTGATTATATAAGGCGCCACAAGAATCTGTAGCAATGTACCAAGGGATAGTAGATAAAGATATGCAACAAAGATTATATAACAAAAAACAGGAAAAGAGAAGGACATACATGGAGCAAAACAGTACAAAACAGCATAAATTAAAAATTGGAAGCATAAAAGCAAAATGCATTAGACATAAAAGTTGACGTGAATTGTAGGTGACTTAGCAAATCTACAGGAGGTAAGGGAAAGATGCACAATTGGACGATATGAGAGCAGACAAGTTGACAAGAGGAAGGAGGACTCTGCTGTCACTAGTACAATTTAGTGGGGAGGGGCTGATACAAGTCAGTGGCGCACGCAGGGGGGGTTTCTGAGTCTCCAGAAACCCCCCCCCCCCTGCGCTAACTAAGTGCCCACCATAGCGGCAATGTACTATACAGCAGCCGCGGCGCTGTCAAAGAAGCATCTGCGGTGGTGCTTCCGCGGACGATTCTTTGACAGCGCCGCGGCTGCTGTATAGTACAGTGCTGCCGAAAAGGAGCTGCTGCGCATGCGCGGGCGCATGCGCAGCAGCTCTCTCTCGTGTTTTTGTTTTTGTTTTGGTCAGGGGGGAAATTCCCCCCCCTGACAATCCTGCGTGCGCCCCTGCAAGTGGGGGTTGGCAGGGAGTTAAGATATTGGTGTAGGGAGGGTGGGCCAGTGGGGGAAAAGTTAGGAAGAGGGCTGGTAGGTTTTGATGAACAGGTGAATTTTAGGCAGCATTTGAAGAGCCCTAATGGGCATGGGAGTGTATTCAGGGGCAGGCTGGCAGACTTTAGCCTGGGGGGCAAGCACATAGCACTGGCCCCTAAGCAGGGGCCCATCCATAAAGGGTGGTTTTTGGTACAATATATATTTATCAATATTAAAAGAGGCTATGTTAGTGTTGCTTAACCCAACGATACTTTATTATTATAAATTATAAATCTTAATGAAATCAAATAATGCATTAAAAACTAAACCTCACTTTACATTGCATTTTATTTTATATGTTACTTCTCCCTACAGCACTTTTGTTTTTGTTTTATTTACATACCTCACTGATTATAATGGGGTATAAATCATATTATAGCAATATAGTACATAGTGTTCTATTGTAGTACTGAACACAGGGGCGGATTTATCAAAATACAAAAAGCCCTTTTGCTTTAAAAACCTGGGGTAAATGTATCATACCCCGGTTTGTTCAACTCGCGGGAGTTCGGCATCTTTGCAGCTTAAATTTAAAGCGGCGCTGCCTTGTAAAGGGAAACTTCCCTTTATAAGGCAGCGCCGCTTTAACTTTAAGCTGCGAAGACGCTGAACTCCCGCGAGTTGAACAAACCGGGGTATGATACATTTATCCCCTGATGTTTTTGCCAGCAAAAGGGCTTGTTTTTTGCTTTGGACTATATACTAATAGGGTTATTATTTGTTTTAGGTTTAATGTAAAACAGATAATATGAGGGGTGGTACTGGGAGGAGAAGCAGAGCATTAGGTGTCAATCTGACACCCAGGCCCAGAGCTGGATTAAGGGTCTGGGGGGGCGCTGGGGTACTTTAGACAGGGGGGACCCCTATGATGTAACAAGGTTATCATTTTAGACAAATATACAGGCAATACTTTGTGCACTACTGTTAGTTGCACACAGCTCTGCCTTCACGAACAGTACAGTGTGAAGCGGGACATACCTCCCAACTGTCCTTGTAGTCAGACCAAATCCTGACTAAGTGAGACAGTCACCAAAATTCGGGACTGCTCTAACAGATTCAGGACAGTTGGCAGACTGTCCTGCTCTCTCCTACCTGTTCTTGTCACTTTCACCACCTGTGGCTGCTGGTGTTTTTAGATCAATTGCTGCTTGTCTGGATCCTGGAATGTTGGAGGCCCTATTTGGAAAAAAATGGGTACATGAAATTTAGAAAACTCCAACCAGCCTCGCTGTTAAATCAATAAAACACCCACGTTTTATAATAAAGCCTCCCTCCAGCCCAAAATTAAAATAATAGTATTCACATTTGATAAATAGCTCTACTTCCCTCCAACTAGCCCTGACATTTAAATTAATAGCATACACATTTAATAAATAGACCTATTTCCCCAACATTAAATAATATTCCCATTTAATAAATAAACCTATTTCCCTCCCTCCAAACAGCCCCAGCAATAAATTAAATAGCATTCACGTTAAATAAATATAACCATTTCCCACAACCATACCAGGCATTAAATAATTCATAATCACATTTAATAACTAGACCTAATTTTCCCCAAACAGCTCACATTCAATTAATTGCTCTAAAACCACCCCAACTTAACTTCATAGGACCCACTATTAAATTAAATTGCCCCACCACCCACAAATAAAATAGCACCCATAATTAGCCTCCAACCTGCACTCCACCTTTAAATTAATAGCCTACCTCCCACATTATATTAAGATCCTGTTCCCTCACACATTATATTAATATACTGCCCCCCCACACATACATTATATTAATATACTGGCCCCCTCATACACACACACAATAGATATTGGCCACACACACAATAGATACTGGCCACACACACACACACACACACACACAATAGATACTGGCCACACACACACACACAATAGATACTGGCCACACACACACACACACACACACAATAGATACTGACACCACACAAACACACAAACAATCAATAGTCGCCCCACACACACACACAATAGATACTGACCACACACACACACAATAGATACTGGCCACACACACACATACACAATAGATACTGGCCACATACACACGAGATAGATACTGGCCACACACACACACAATAGATACTGGCCCCTCTCACACACAATAGATACTGGCCCCTCTCACACACAATAGATACTGGCCAGCAACACACACACACACTAGATACTGGCCACACACACAATATACTGACATACACACACAATACACTGACATACCACCTCGTAGCCCTCACCGCCACTTACCTTGTTCCAGACACACTGCGCTCTTGACGATCCCCTGCACACATGGGACGACACCAGTCATATTGTGCGTGTCCTATGTGACACCAAGGCCACATGTATTTAAAGGGAGGGAGGGATCCGCAGCCAATAGGAGAATGTGGCTGATCCAGGAGGAGGGACCAGCCTCCAAGTAACATTAAAAGACTAGGGACCGTCCCAAAATAGATTTTTTTGGTCCGGCCCAGCCCACCCCGAGTGTATTCCAATCGGTGAGAAACAGCATGGGAGAAGTCTTGGAGGTGGGAGTGTTAGATGGTTATCAGTGGGGTAGGCGAGATGGTGGTTGTTGGCTGAGCGTATAGGGAAGTGCGGAGAGAGTTGAGGTTGAAAATGTAGGGAAGGGAAGAGGCTGAGGGCTTAGGAGGTGAGGGTGAGAAGTTCGACTTGGATTCAATAGGGGATAGGGAGCCAGTATACGAATTGGCCAAAATGGGAGGCTGAGTGTTGAGAGAGGAGAATCATTCTTGCCGTGGTGTTGACGGTGGATTGAAGTGGGGAGAAGCAGGTGAGGTGAGTCCATAGAGAAGGTTGCCGTGCTTAAGGCGAGAGGTAATTAGAGAGTAGATAAGAGTTTTGGTAGCGTCAAAGGTGAGGAAGGGTTTGATTCTGGTGATATTGCAAAGGTAGAAGCGATAAGATTGGGAAAGAGACTGGTTGTGAGGAGAGAAGGAAAGGGAGGAGTAAACAATGACACCCAGGCAGCAGACTTGATGGAAAGAGGAGAGCATAGTGTTGTCAACAGTAAGGGAGAGGTGAACTATGGAGATTCTATAGGGAAGGAAGATGATGAGTACTGTTTTGGACATTGAGTTTGAAAAACTGTTAGGACATCCAGGAGCAGATGGCAGAGAGACAGCTGGACACACGAAAGAGGAGGGAATGGGAGAGGTCAGGAGAGGAGAGGTAGATTTGGTTATTGTTGGCAAAAAAAGTGGTACTGAAGAAAGAAGGAGCTGATTAGTTCACAGAGGGAGGAAGTGCACAGCAAAGAGAGAGGAGGACAAAGGATTTACCCTTGTGGGACTCCAGTTAGGTATAGGGAGAGAAGGGGAGGAGAAGCCAGAGGTAGAAACAGAGAAGGAGCATCTGGAAAGATAGGAAGTAGAACAGCAGAGGACAAAGGTCAATGGAGTGAAGGATATGCAGGAAGAGAGGGTGGTCCACAGTGTGAGAGACTTCATAGAGGTTCAGGAGGATGAGCAAAGAGAAATGACCCTGGCACTTGGCAAAAGACCATTGGTGACTTTATAAAGAAATGGAAGTTGCTTAATCAATTTATAGGCTATGTCAGGTGCTTGAAAGGTTGTGGTTATCCTGAAAGGAACAAACACACAGAGAGATCCCCCAGCACACTGCTATAGCCAGCAACAGATCTGCCATTTCTACTGTAGATAAAAATGCAAAAGTCTTAGTTGCACACATTTGCAAATGTATGTTTAAGCCACTCGCCACTCCACGGCGCTTTTGCTAATAGTGTGGTCCTAACTCTAAACAATGAGAGTCCCATATATTTGGGCCATACATATGTATTTTTAAATTGGGAGCTAACTTATCTGTTGCTGGCTATAGCAGTGTGCTGGGGGATCTCTCTGTGAATTGGTGACTTTAGTAAGGTCAGTCTTTGTGGAGTGGAGGGAACAGAAACCAGACTGGTGTTAGTTGAGAAGGAAATAAAAGGAAGCTTGTAAGGCAGATATAGCAAAGCAGTCCAAGTCATTTGAAGATGAATGAGAGGATAGAGTCTGGGTGCTACTTATAAAGAAAGGCAAGGTTGAGATAAGAGCATGTGTCAGGAAAACCTTACTTGCTGAGTTATCAGAACCAGTTTGACGAGAGCTTCACCTATAGCAACCTTCATTCCCATGGAACTTAATATGTTCAACGGTACCTGGATGTCTCCAGGACTTAATCTCAAATAGTGATAAATTAACCGATGTAGGTTGACACAATTGGATATGAGCAAAGATACCAGACTTACCTGATAGTACCAGGAGAAGTTGGAAAAGCAGTAGTGTTACCAAAGATATTTCCAGACACAGCAAGAGAGAGCTTTTGCACTTTTGATAGATTAGCTTAATAGCTCTATGGGTACACATTGTTCACACATTTTCCAAGCTTAGGAGAGTTCAGATGTGGAACATTAAGTGAAACTCTCTCATGCTGAACACAATAGAAACTGGAGGCACGTGCAGATATATTGGGGGGAAGGGGATTGCTTGGCAACAAATACTTATTAGGCCCATTATGTCAGACACTTGTGGAATGGCAAAGTCACATTTAGGAAAGAAATGCATTCTGAGGATTACACTTTTGTGCTGCAAAACAAAATAATTAATATTACACATTAAAACATCAAGATACTTACATTATCCTGTACGGGGGATCTAATTTTGTGATCTAAATAGCCTTTGTTAGTTTTTGAAAAAATATTATCTCTGTGTGTGTCCAACATACACACAAAACCCTGATATAAAGTTAGGTTTAAAAGTAATTATCAAATACCACACATGGACCTCCATTTTTACCTAAGAGGTTTAGAGCATGTAATTACATCCTGATACTGAAACATCACTTTTACATAGCAGGCCTTGTACTTTGTCCAATGAAGGATATTACAAGCCACATTGCTATTTACGCTACTTTCTCTTCTATATTGGTATAGATCACACTGTAATATATTGCAATTTTACCCCTCAGATCAGTTAGTAGCTAGGGCTCCCACCTTTGCAGGTCACGCCATCTCCGCTGCAGCTGCGCAATACAGCGTCTACTCCTCAGCCTCCTACCTAGCAGCCCTATATGCCTCATATTTCAGCTTGATACAAACGAGCAGAGGGACCAAGGCAGCAGTCCATTACCCTGGTAAGGGCCCTCAACTCAATGTGGCTGAAGATCGCTGCTCGCTTGTTTGCAAGTGAATGAAACTTTTCAACATTCTCCTCACTGATTGGCTATCAGGCTATGTGTGGGCGTAGGCACGTCAGTCACGGATCCCTTCTATACCTTATCTAAAATGTCTGACTTTAATCTGTCAATCAGTCTCAATAATCATCTGTACTCAGGCAGTTAGGAGCTTGACAATGCCTTGCCATTCACACACAATCACAGGAGAGAACCGCCCTGCATGCGCTATATAATAGCTGGAGAGGCAATCAATTAGCCCTGCCATTTTGTGATCTAACCTTGTGATACAGCTTCAGCTAGCTGACAAATCAGTTATTTCTGTGTGCCCTCCATTTCCTTCTATTGGTGAGTACAAGGACATATGTGGGACAGTGTCTATACAATGAAATGCTTTTAGCAATGACTGCCTTTTTCCCTGTATAGGATTGTTTGGTGATGGCTATGCCACAGCAACCTGGCCCAAGTCAAGGCCCAAGACAAAAACTTTTCAAGAGAGGTGGTGGAGAGGCTGCACACTACCAACCGGCAGCTCTCTGCCCCAAATAGATAGGATGTGGGATGAGATCACTGTGCGGTCAGTGCTGTGGCTCCAATAAGAAAGAAGATCGGTGACTGAGGTAAAAAAATGGGCAGCAATTTTTTTGATCAGCATTATTATAATGTGCTCTGCATAGCTAGCACAGTTCTTCGAAAATTTGGCAAAATGTAAAGTCATTGTCCAAGGTATGGCACACCAACATCTTTAATAATTTTAAAAACACGTACATTATCATTCCTATTTTACCACAGATTTTTAAGTCTTAAAAATAAGTTTTAGCGCTGGGTAGCTTTCTGATATTAGTATGTGACCTTTAGGCCCCATACATTTGTATCTATATATATATATATATATATATGTCTTCAAAAGTATTTTGAAAATGTTTTTGGACAGTATACATTGCAACATTCTTAACTTCGAACATTTCACAAAGGTGGCAGGACTTTAAGCGTAGCATGCCTGTGGTGGTCTCGGTCAAACTTGAAGACCACCACAGGCATGCTAGCGGGACAGGCGGTGGTCCCACAGCTGCTTTGGACCACAGTCCCCTCAGTCTCAAGGAACTGAAGGTTCCTTGGGACATTCCTGCAGCAACACCCACTGTGGTCTGGAAAGATCCAGAAGCACAGAAGTGGAACACAACAAAGAATTTGGTCAGCGGCAGTATTGCTGTCAGGATGTTCTGCAACGGCTCTATGTCACTCTAAACAATGCGCAGAGTATCCGTGATGACTTGAAGTGATAGCCTATAGCAACAGACATCCCGAAGATGCTGACACATCATGGCCTGAAGACACGCTGTCTGGGACGGCAATGATGTACCGTATTCATGTTCATCTCAAAGTCTGTAAAATAGTCCAAAAATATATCAAAGTAAGCATGACAAGAAATTTACGAAACGTGACAATTAAATTATTAAAAATGAACAAAAACAAATGTATGGTACTACATAGGCATACATAGTAGACGACAGGCAAGACTTTTAAAAGTTTTTAAAGCACACAACTGCACTGCAAATGTATGCAAGCGTGTAAGAACTATACAACACGCACATAACATTTTTAAACAGACAAGCATTAGTAATGTTCACACATGACTATGTTAAAAATATATGAGAATAATTTGAAAGGTAGAGGCATTTTCAACAGTCACACAAGTATGCAGTGCTTGTAAAATATGCAATTCTAGCAACATTTTAGACTATGGCAGTTAGGGGCAGTAGCCCAATTCAAACCCATGTCTGCAAATAAGACAAAGAATAAAAATAAAGGACCTCATTCAGAAGTTGATGCATTTTGAGGCACGTATGGGCTTTTAGAGATGTTCAGTATTCTGTCACAAAATACGTGGACATTCTTCAATTACTGCTTATAAATCCAATGGAAATATTCTTTCCTGTAGTAGTCCAAATGGAAGTGACAAATAAGAAATCAGAATGTACAGCTGCAACTTAACATAATATAACCAGAATACAGTTGTATCACTAATGAATGAACTACTGATGGAGGGTCAATACGCAAGCAGCCAATCAGAAGCAACTAGTTAGTGCCGTAGGTGCCCTCGACCTCATCTGATGTCTTTATACCATGCCTCCCCTACCTGCAGAAGATGTACCTCCTAAGTAACATATCTGAGCATGTGTCTAAGTCTCATTAGGCCATATCTCCAGAGGATGTGCCACACTTATTTGTACTGTATTTAACCAATGCTTCCCCACCCCTTGGCTCTTCAGGCATATGGGGCCACAAGTCTCAGATATGCTGTAATCAATAAATGCACACATTATGGTATGCATGCGCAATATGAAAATGTGTATTTACTCCCTACAAATGGATGTATGTCCAACTCTAAGTGATGCCCAGATTGAGCATGGAGAGGAAGCTTACGGTACCTTCCAAAGAATGTGAATAGATGTTAGTTATAGCAAAATACATTAAGCATCTAGGGTTAGGTTGTTGTATGATTTAAAATGTAACTAACTTAAAGTGTTCCGTAGTAGAGTGATGAAATACAAAACAACAGTGTAGACTGAGGTACACTGTTCAAGGTCAGTTGTAATTTAGTTGGCTGCTGCCTCCAGAATCCATTCCTCCCCCCAAAAAAAGTGAGTCAAGGAAGAGAGACTGTCCTATGTTATATTCATAAAGGGGTACTTTCTGGGCCTCTTGTCATAAATAATGACAGCTGCTGCCATGCCTATCTCATGAGATGAACACTTGTCAAAATTGAGAATATCCATGACCTATCCAATGAGCTAAGATATTCTCTGGGCCTCCTGCCATAGAACATGCCTTTACAATTTGCTTTCCAAGTCACGGTCAATTTTATGAGCTCCCCCCAGCATCATAGTGGCCTCCTAGTTGGGGAAACTGATATTCAAAACATGGAGATGAATAGAGTACCTCTCAATGTCATTCACAGTGCAGTGTCTGACCATTCTCTCAGCTGTGTCTGTAGGAGGATTAGCAGTATTTGATTAAGTAACCTCCTAGCTGAGCTTCTGAAGTGATTTATCTTCAAACAGCAGCTCTGGAACTCAAGTAACAGTTTGAACATTAATTCTGCTGAAGAAGTGTGTACACCCATTTCTAACATGGCAGTGTACATGATCCTAAGTACCCTTGGTATCGCAGGTTCAAGAGACAAGGTGGGGATGCAACTTCTGTATAAGTTTATTATTTAACACAGAATATATTAATTTAAAATGTCAAGTGAATCATCCTGCATTAGGAACAATTGACATGGAGCTCATATATGAGAAAATTACTGAGTAGCATGTTCCATGGCTTTTATGTCATCATCAGGAGTTCTAGCAGTGGGGTTCCAAAGTTCAATGATCTTCATACTCCAGAGTTCTTCAGCAATTTCTCATTGTGACCTCTCCATTAGGTAATTTGTAAGGGCTATTAATTTACATGAAGTTTCAAATCAAATCTTCCAGTAGCTCTTTAATAAGACATTGTTTTTTTCTTTTTTAACACTTTCTCTTTAAACCTGTTCCTTATACATTGGGGATTTTCCACTGTATTTAACCTCTTGTTTTTTGAATAAATATAGGACTCATTCATTAACATATTGTCAGTAGCCGCGGCAGCCTTGGGCACCGCCGCGACTCACTTCCTGTTTCAAGTGAACGTCCCGGCCTTCTCCATGACGACCGGGGCGTCACTTCTGGTTTCTTGGGCCCGACCGTTGCCAAGGCAACGGCCAGACGCCGAGTGTAACAAGCGGTGCACCGCGGCAAGTGAGGCAGCCGGGCGCATGCGCTAGGATAGCCTGTGGGCTAATTAATGTCATTGGCATGGTCTGTGATGCATTTTCAGGGCTAAGCCCTGATTGGCCAAAGTCTGTATATAAGGCAGGGAGGGCTTAGCCTCCCTGCCAGTTATAGCGTCCAGTTTGCCTGTCAGCCTAACCTGCTCCTGTTCCTGCTTTGTATTGGTGAAAACCTGTTGGACTGATTGCCTGTGTATGACCCCTTGCCTGGATTTGTACCCTGCCTGTGTTTCTTGTGACCCTGACCTTCTTGCCTGTATCTGGACCTAGCTACCGTGCCTGTGACCCTTGACCTCGGCTTGTATATTGGATTCCCTGTCTGCTGCCGGCCCTCGACCCTTTTATCTGGTCATGCCGTTTGGCCTCAGTAATGCACCTGCTGTGTTTCAAGATCTGATTAATGAAGTGCTACGGGAGTTCCTCGATTGTTTTGTGGTCGTCTATTTAGACGACATTCTCATCTATTCCAAGTCTTTAACTATACATCGGGGTCACGTCAAACAGGTCCTACAGAAATTGCGAGAACACCACCTTTACGCCAAATTAGAAAAGTGCGAGTTTGAGGTGCAGAAGGTATCCTTCCTAGGTTACGTAATTTCTTCGGAAGGGTTCTCTATGGATCCAACAAAGGTCCAAGCTATCCTGGATTGGGTGCAACCAAATAATCTCAAAGCGGTGCAGAAATCCCTGCTCTTAGCCAGTTATTATAGAAGATTCATTCATGGCTTTGCTGATATTGTGGCTCCTATTGTCACCCTGACCCGCAAGGAATGGATTCCACTAATTGGTCGGCTCAAGCAATAGCTGCATTTGAAAACTTAATAAAAAGGCCTTTGTATCCGCTCAGGTCCTTAGACACCCAGATCCTAAAAAAACGTTTGTTCTGGAGGTCGACGCCTCTGATGTCGGTGCTGGTGCTATATTATCTCAGAAGGACTCTCATACTCACCGTCTGCACCCATGTGCCTACTTCTCGCGTAAGTTCTCTTCAGCCGAAGCCAACTACGATGTGGGCAATAGGGAACTACTGGCAATTAAATGGGTGTTTGAGGAGTGGCGACATTGGCTGGAGGGTGCAATACATCAAATCTCTGTTATCACGGACCATAAAAACGTACAATATATACAATCGGCCAAACGCCTGAACCCCAGACAGGCCCGTTGGTCACTGTTCTTTAGTCGTTTTAATTTTGTAATCACCTACCGACCAGGTTCTAAAAATATCCGGGCAGATGCGCTATCTCTGAGCATCTTGGCACACCATGTTCCAGTTACTAATCTGGAACCCATCATTCCTTCTTCCATAATTCATGCTGGGCTAACTCAAGACCTGAGCACAACACTTCAAAGGTTCCAAAGACTAGCTCCTGATAGTATGTCAGAGGGACGTCTATTTGTTCCGGTTCATTTAAGGAAGGCGGTTCTTGCAGAGGCACATAATAGTAAGACTGCTGGACATCCTGGAATTCAGAAAACGCTGGAAATCCTCTCTCGAACGGTCTGGTGGCAGTCATTGTCTGCTGACGTCCAAAGTTATGTCCTCTCTTGTGATAACTGTGCCAGGAATAAAGTCCCCAGGAGTCGGCCTGCAGGCCAATTGTTTCCATTGCCCATCCCTGCGAAGCCTTGGACACACTTATCAATGGACTTTATAGTCGATCTACCACTCTCTTCAGGACATAACACCATATGGGTGGTAGTTGACCGCTTCAGCAAAATGTCACATTTCACACCGTTACTAGACTCCCTAGTGCCAGAGATTTGGCTATCCTGTTTATCCAGCATATATTCCGTCTTCATGGACTTCCTACCGATATCGTGTCGGATCGTGGTTCACAATTTATAGCACAATTTTGGAAATCCTTTTGTACCCTGCTTGGAATCAAGATTAGCCTGTCGTCTGCATACCACCCTCAGTCTAATGGGCAGACTGAAAGGGTTAATCAGTCCTTGGAGCAGTTCTTACGATGTTACACTTCCGAATTTCACGACAACTGGTAGTCCTTATTGTCTTGGGCAGAATTCGCCTATAACAATTCATATCATTCATCTACGCAAATCTCGCCATTCTATTGCAACTTTGGTTTTCATCCCAGATCCAATTCCTTGTATTCCCTCAGATTCGCTGGTATTCCGGAGATTCGTTCCACAGCTGCTGACCTCAAGGTCATTTGGAAAAAAGTGCAATCCGCTTTAAGACGGGCCTCATTTTCTGCGAAAACAATTTCGGATCGCCACTGTACCACCTGCTCCCTTAAAGTGGGCCAGAAAGTGTGGCTTTCTACACTAAATATTAGGCTCAGACAGCCTTGCAGGAAATAGGGCCCTAAATTCATCGGTTTGTTTCCCATTGTTAAGCAGATCAATGCCGTGGCATTTAGGTTGAAAATTCCTGAGTCTTTAAGGATACCAAACACATTCCATTGCTCTTTGCATAAGCCTGTGCTATACCCAAGTCAATCCTAGCTTCCAAGTCCGCATGTACAGAATCGGAATAAACCTCAAAAATACATAATTCAGAAGATTCTCGATCCTAAGAACGTCCAGGCCCGGGTGCACTTCCTGGTACAGTGGAGGAATCGCTGCTTGGAAGAGCGGTCCTGGGTCCCGCGAAGGAAACTTAATGCTACAAAACTTTTAAGAGAATTCTTCAAGAAATTCCCTAAAAAACCTGGGTGTCGGGGTTCCTTAACCCCTCCTCAAGGGGGGGGGGTATTGTCAGGAGCCGCGGCGGCCTCGGGCACCGCCACGACTCACTTCCTGTTTCAAGTGAACGTCCCTGCCGTCTCCATGACGACCGGGACATCACTTCCAGTTTCTCTGGCTCGACCGTTGCCAAGGCCGAGTGTAACAAGTGGTGCGCCCCGGCAAGTGAGGCAGCCGGGCGCATGCGCTAGGATAGCCTGTGGGCTAATTAATGTCAATGGCATGGTCTGTGATGCATTTTCAGGGCTAAGCCCTGATTGGCCAAAGTCTGTATATAAGGCAGGGAGGGCTTAGCCTCCCTGCCAGTTATAGCGTCCAGTTTGCCTGTCAACCTAACCTGCTCCTACTCCTGCTTTGTATTGGTGAAAACCTGTTGGACTGATTGCCTGTGTATGACCCCTTGCCTGGATTTGGACCCTGCCTGTGTTTCTTGTGACCCTGACCTTCTTGCCTGTATCTGGACCTAGCTACCGTGCCTGTGACCCTTGACCTCGGCTTGTATATTGGATTCCCTGTCTGCTGCCGGCCCTCGACCCTTGCCTGGACTTCACTCCGTTTTCCTGGGTTCTCCCTAGTCGGTACGCACTTCATGACCCTCTGCTAGTCTGCGGCCAAGTCTGTCCCCACCACTAGGGGCTCCAGTGAACACCTGACTGGCAGAGCAGACTCCGGGTTGTGCTGTACCGGCTAGAGGGGTTCCTAACACATATGGTGAACTATATTATATTAATCATTATTTATTGTGCATTATTTGAACAGTTTTCAGTATTTGTGGTTATGATTCTTTACCATGGCTGGAGAAGACACTGAATGATTATTTTTAATTTGGCTAGTTGCAATTACTAGTGTCTACGAACAAAAAACCTCTGATGTATCATGGATTTATAAACTTCATGTTTAAATGATATGATACAAATCTATTTCAATCTATTCAATTTATTCTATCAATTGTGAAAAATCATTATTAGCAGTTGTGTTTATTTTTGATAAGCACGGGTAAAATCTTCAGTATTTCTTTGTTGGTTTGACTACTGCACACTAATAAACAGAGCTTTGTGGGACCACAAGAGATAGTGGGAGTGATGGGGAGGATGTGACAGAGGTAGAGACACTGAAGGAGCAGTTCAATAGGTAGGAAGTGAGCCAGAAAAAACTGTGCCGCAAAGGCCAATAGAGTGAAGGGTGTGTAGGAGAAAAGGGTGATCAACAGTGTCAAAAGCAGCCGAGAAGTCCAGAAGGATGAGTATGGAGAAATGACCCTTAGAATTTGCTGTAAGTAGATCACTGGTCATGTTTGTGAGGGCAGTCTCAGTAGAATGCTGGGGGCAGAAGCCTAACTGCAGAAAGTTTAGAAGGAAGTGTACACAAGTAGCAGGAGTTTGGAGGTAAAAAGGAGGAGAGGAATAAGGCGGTAAAGAAAACTTATTTCTATAGGATTGGTAAGATGTTCGCTTTAAAAGATAATGAAAACGTCCCAGTGTTAGTGTTTCAATCAAAAAAATAAATCTGCAAAAGGCAGCCATTTGTTTTTAAAAAGTCAACTCATTCAAGGTAATGTAGTAGTTATAAAATTTATTGAGACAGGGAAATGATGCACTTTGTGGTCCTATTTCAATCACATGACAAACAATGTTATCACAACAGAAACCTTATTGTTGTACTAGCTCAGGATTAGGGATCATTTCATGGACATTATGGGACATTAAAGAGTCTGGGGAAGAACAAGAAAATTAAGGGTGAATGTAAAAATGTGGTGATAGAGGTTTTTGTCCAGACTAGATATGAGAAGATATGATTAAGAATAAAGATGTGTGCATCTCATTAGAAATTATGAAGTTCCGATGAAACTATAATTAAGGGTTATTTATGAGCTCTGAGAAATACAGAGACACAGAGAAATACCCATCCTTGATTTACATTCCCCACCCCACCTACTGTCCTTGCCTTCATAACAATAGAGCATCATAGCTCCTCAACAGGTCACAGAAATCAGTGCAAGAAATATATGTATTCTACCATGAATGTAACTGGCCAGATATCTCAGTATGTGTGGCTGCAAAACTAACATTATTATTATGCAATCAATTAGATTATCATTGGGCATGTTGGTAAATGTCACTGAATGATGTCCACTGTCCTCTTATGCTTGAGGTTATTTTCTGCATTCGTTTACTAGTCCTAAAGTGCTAGGTAAGAGATCAGGGGGTAAATGTATCAAGCTGAGAGTTTTCCGGCGGGTTTGAAAAGTGGAGATGTGTCTATAGCAACCAATCAGATTCTAGCTATCATTTTGTAGCATGTACTAAATAAATGATAGCTAGAATCTGATTGGTTTTTCAAACCCGCCCGTTTTTCAGCTTGATACATTTACCCCCAGGTCACTTGTGTCAAACAGACGAATATCATACAGATATGGCCAAATAGGACTGGGACAAGAGTATTGGTCACCCTAGAGGTGCATTTAAACAAGTGGACTTGATTCCCTGCATTCCTCTCTGTTATTTCATATAGAGACACAGAAGAGTCAGAGGAGACATGGATCATAAATCTCTGTGAAGAAACACACCTTGTACACAATCTTTTTTACAAACAGATGTTAGATAAGAACATATGAAAGGAAGATGGTTTATATTCCCCCATCTGTAGTCTGATTAAACCCACCTATGTGCCTATACCCTAATGATGAGAATCAGAGACTTGCTGAAAATCCCAGCTTCTTGTGACCTCGACCAATCACTTAGTTTCCCTTTGTCCCAGTTTATAAAATTATAAATCAAGTTCAACATAATATACAAAAAACAATAAAGTAACCTTCAGCACAATAACAACTTACTCAAACATACTGTTTTTAACCAGTAGAATTATCTACATTTAAACTCAATGAACCTAGAAAAAAAAACTTTGAAAGTGACGAAACACTTCAAAGGTCGGTCATCTAGCTCCAGCGAAAACTGTCACTTAATACACATCAAACAATGATGTTGCATCTTTTTGCAGAATTGCTTCAGGATGATCAAGCTACAGTCATTTTATTTCAAACTGTGGTGAAAACACTAAGGTTAAAAAGAAAGAAATAACTGATAGCTCACTTATTTATTTTATTACACTTTAACCAAGCACTTGCACCACAATTTGAGGAGCGATTTAAAGAGTTTAAGGCGTTGTCCACTTTTTGGACAACTACTACTCCAGGGGGTAATTGTATCAAGTTGTGAGTTGACGACAGTTTTGAAAAGTGGAGATGTTGCCTATAGCAACCAGTCACATTATAGTTATTTATTTAGTACATTCTACAAAATGATAGCTAGATTCCGATATAGGCAACATCTCCACTTTTCAAACCCACTGGAAACTCTCAGCTTGGTACATTTACCCCCTGGAGTCCTGACACATCTACCCACATACAATATATCAGGAGCGTCCATCACCTGGGTCACCCTGTTACCTGAATGTAGCTTACACTGTGTACGTCAAGGCTGCCTCTGTGGCTCACCATGAAGAAGGACTTACTCAGTCCATCCTAGTAGCAGAAAAGATGCACTCTATTGAGCTCTAACAATATGGACTGAATGGTCCAGCTTGAGTAATGGGAAGGATGTCTCCTTGGGTAGGACTTAAAGAATGGAGGTTGGTCAATAATTAAAAACTAATGGAAATATAGGGGAGTGGAACAGAGTAAGTCTGCAAAGAATGTCAGTAAATAGATGGCCAGTATCTTTGAAGTAGCAGATTATTATGCTCAATGATTTATTTGGCACTAACATACTCTACAGTTCTGAAAGTTACAAAATTGTTAAAATGTGTAAAAATAAATGGCATACCTTTAGCTTGTATAGACAAAGGGGGAAGGAGGACTTACAACAGTCTACAATATCTGACTAGGGCACAAGCTGTATGGAGTTTGTATGCTCTCCTCATGTTTGTGTGGGTTTTCTCTGGGCGCTCTGAAAATATATTGGTAGGTTAATAGTTCACTGATGAAATCGACCCTAGTGTGTGTGCAATAGATCATTTAGATTGCCAGCTCCATTGGTGAAGGGTCTAATATGAATTATTAAACATTCTGTGTATGATGCTGCTTAATATGTTCATGCTATATAAATAAAGGATAACAATAATATTCACTGATCAGCTACTACATTAAAACCACCTGCCTAATATTGTGTAGGTCCACCTACACAAAGCAGCTCTGACCCATCGAGGCATGGACTCCACAAGAGCTCTGTAGATGTCCTGTGGTATCTGGCACCAAGACATATGCAGCAGATCCTTTAAGTCCTGTAAATTGCAAGGTGGGGCCTCCATGGCTCAGACTTGTTTTTCCAGCAAATCCCACAGATGCTCGATCAGATTGAGATCTGTGGACTTTGGTGGCCAAATCAACACCTTGAACACTTTGTCATGTTCCTCAAACCATTCCAGAACAATTTTTGCAGTGTGGCAGGGCACACTACCTGCTGAAAGAGGCCACTGCCATCAGGAAATACCATTGCAGTGAAGGGCTATTGGTCTGTAACAATGTTAAGGTAAGTGGTACAGTCAGTATTTAACTTATGTGCAAAACAGAAAACTAGTTTGCACCCCTTGCATTGTAACATGGTTTTGTCCAGGAGACTGAAATTAGATACCTCTTCATTGGATCCTTAATGAATCAGGCCCAAGGTTACACACTTCTGTGAAAACTACTCTTTAAAGAAAAAAACAACAACATCGTGTCAAATTTTTATGCACAACATTTGTATGTTGTACTTTACATTACACTTACTGGCAGAATATTGGTAAATGTCTAACAAAGTGAAGCTTAAAACAGTTGCTTGGTGGCAAAATACATTAGCAAGCAATGTTCCAAGAAATACGCAATAATGCTGACTTAACTAAGACAAATTATGTGCTTAGCATCTTTAAGCATTATGCTATAATGTATGTGTGTCTAAACATGTGCAACTATCCCTGGCATAGTCCCTCCTAGTTTCTGATTGTGCAATATATTTAATAGAAGACATACGTATACCAGTCTAACTTACCTAACCATTTATGCCTGTAGCCCTGTGCAAATCATTTTCTACACAATACTGAGAAAATAAGAAACTTAAAATGAGGAATGCACAAGTCTGGGTACTACATTTTTTTTAGTGAGAAGGGGCCTGATTTATTAAGTATCTTAACTTAAGAAACTTCTTATTTAAGTCTCCTGGACAAAACCTTGTTACAATGCAAGGGGTGCAAATTAGTATTATGTTTTGCACATAAGTTAAATACTGACTGTTTTTTCACAGCACTAGGGTTATGAGTTAGATTTCTGACCATGGCCTTATCTGTGTGGAGTGTGTATGTTCTCCCCATGTTTCCCCAGGTTTTCTCCCACACTCCAAAAACATACTGGTAGGTTAATTGGCTGCTATCAAATTGACCTTAGTCTGTGTGTGTGTGTGTGTGTGTGTGTGTGTGTGTGTGTGTGTGTGTGTGTGTGTTAGGGAATTTAGGCTGTAAGCTTTAATGGGGCAGAGACTGAGTGAGTGAGTTCTCTGTACAGCGCTGTGGAATGAGTGACACTATATAAATAGCTGATGATGATAAATATATGCTGTATTAACCGCAGTTTATCTAATTTTGCTTTCATGTGTAGTATCATAATTAATTCTGCAGCTATCTCACAGTCTGTATTTAGCAAGCTGACACACTTAAGTAGAGTCACTGCTGTCCAGCATTAGGATGCCATTTATGCATCTTTGCCTCTCTAATCCATCAGAAAACTAGGAGTATGATGTTCGAAAACAGGAAAAAACAGCTTTGCACTGCAAGTCCTTCCTTTTTTCCATTCATAAATTACCCCCACAATTTATGTAACAAATGAAGCCTAACACAAGCTTTTCCTTCTCATTTAGCCACGGAAATCATACTATATCAGCACAAAAGAGGCTATCAAACTTCTAGTACAAAAGGACTTATGAGGCTATTTTTTTACTCCACAAAGCAAATAAGCAAGCAGTAGAGCTAAGAATTTCAAGAATGCCTCAAGGATAAGGATAGACATCATAAAAAAAACTTGTATAAAGCTTGTGCAACTAAAACTATTTCTGGGATCTTGTTCATACACTGAGACATCTGAGAAAAACAAGAATAAGAAATAGAAGGTTCACTTCAGTGTTACCTGAGGGAGTCTTGTACATTTATGACCAGCGAAATTTTCATAATAACGTGCATGTTAAGAAAAACAGTGTTGTACAGGTTTCACCCATTTTCCATGCGGTAACAATCAATAGGATAAAATTGCACATGTACATTAGTGGAACACAGGACAAGAACATTTTTATGATGCTTGTCTGCATGGGCCTATAGACTACCCAAGTCAATGTGACTGGATTTTTTTTGTTCTTTAAAAGATAACTTCTCCCCCAAAAAATCAGTTTTGGGCAGAGGTTATAAATTAAACAATAATACTGAATATCTCTTATTCTGTGTGTCCCCTGATGTCTGTACACCCACCCCCTGATGTCTGTACACATCCAGCAACACTCTCCTCGCTTCTCCTGCTGCTTCTGCTACTCAAAGCCCCTCCTACATGAACTTCCCATTCAGTAGATTTTCGGCGTTGGGTGAAGTTATCCTTTAAAGAGTGTTGGGTCCGGGAGGATAGATGGAACTTTCTTTAAGCATCATATTCAAACAAGTATCTTTCAAT
Source organism: Mixophyes fleayi (assembly GCF_038048845.1). NCBI lineage: Eukaryota > Metazoa > Chordata > Amphibia > Anura > Limnodynastidae > Mixophyes > Mixophyes fleayi. The sequence goes on from NC_134410.1 coordinate 51,091,213, forward strand.
TAGGGGCATCTCAGCAATAAGGTTAGCAATGGACATTTTGGCTCAGCAGGCAACATGATAGATCTGTAAGTCTGTTACATTTATTAAACAAAAATATCTTTGTTACATTGTTAATAACGTTGAAAAGAAGTCGATCAAATCCAATCTTTCATAAAATCTAATTGTGCTGTGTTGATCCAGAGGAAGAGAAAACAAAACAGAAAAGGGAAGTTGTCAATTACAAACATGGGATGGGGGCGGGGGGTTATTCTGATAATTCCTTCTTGACCCACACAAAAGCAATCAGATTAAGGACTAGAATAAAATTCTTCCCCTTAGGCTTCTTTTTCTGTGCCGCCACAAAACCTATAACCTAATAATAAAAGCAGATTACTCAGTCCATGGTTAAATATTTTCAAAATTTAAATATACAATTATAAAAATAGACAATAAAGAAAAACAAATAGATGTTCAAGTGTCTCTCTAGGTCCGAGCCTGCGTCGCCATTCCACATATCCACACCTGAGCAGGATAATCCCCTGCATCAATCACTCTCATGATGTCCACCACTAATTATAGTTACAGATTGTAAGAAAGGAACCAACTGAAGTAACAGAGAATATGCATACTTACCTACTTTTGAAGGCAGCTGTCCGGGAGGGGGGTCCGTCAAGGGGGGCTCTGCCCCTGTCAATCTTAGGCAAATCTAGCCAATCGAAGCAGGGGGCGGGACCACTATCGCGCGTTTAGCCCCGCCCCCACCATCTTGAACAACGGGGACAGCTGGAGCCGGGATTTTTGCCTGCTCTCTCGGGAGACTGCGAGAACTCCCAAAAATTCGGGAGTCTCCCGGACATTCCGGTAGGCAACTATGAGAATATGTAACCTTCGTCTCTGTCTGGAAGAGTGTAACCGAGAATCCATGCTCAGGAACACTGCCTCATTCACAACTCCAAATATCTTCCTCAATCACTGCAATTTTGAACTTTTTTATACAGTTTAGCTCACAGACAAAGCAGTCCAATATGCAATTCTTGTTTTGCATTGTGAGACGTCCAACTTGCACAATAATCAGGAAATGTCTATGCATCCCCGCAGCAAGCCTTGCTGTATATACAGGTACTCCTCACTTAACAACCTACCCATTTAATGACCACTCGGAGTTACGACCAGGTTCTCCCTGGGTCCTCATTGTTATAATTGCTGCTGTTTGTAGAGCTTTACTGTAGACATGTTTATTTTCTGTTATGCAGTGTTATGTAATGTAAAGCAAACTAACAAAATACAGTTTTCTTTAGTCTATTTCTTCATTCAGAATCAATAAAAATGATTACAATACATGTAGGTGCATATAACAGTACTGTACTCACTTAGCGACCAATTCGCTTAATGACCTAGTCGTAGGAACGGAACTCGGTCGTTAAGTGAGGAGTACCTGTATGTATATATATATATATATATATATATATATATATAGATAGATAGATAGATAGATATATATATATATAGATAGATAGATAGATAGATAGATAGATAGATAGATAGATAGATAGAAGCGCCACACATAGTGTACCATATATAAAATTATCAGAATTGGCAAACTCAAACAGTGTAGCCTCGTACCAAGTGATAAAGTAATAACAGCTTATCTGGTGAAGCCAATTATATTCCGGATATCTTGCAATAGGAATCTTCTTAATTACAAAACATGGACTCCCAGAGGTGTAGTCAAACTAGAATATTGCTCTATTGTCCTCCATACAAAATGGCGGTGGCCGATTTCCCTTATTCTCCCTAATGATGCCCTTCTGAATCAAACCAGGGGACTCCTAAATATTTATGTGGGAGGGAGGGCGAAAAAACCGTTGCCCCGGTGTAAGATTCGTCCAACCCCAAGGTAAAGGGGACCGCCCGAGACTTGCAACAAAGGGGGTCACATCATTTCTCCTATCTCGGTACTACCGGTTTCTGCTCATAAGGTTATACTAAGATGAGTTAAATTCTGGGGACTTGTGAATGCGTCCAATTCTACGGGAAAGGCAGCTGCTATAGGTGAAGACCTAGCCTGCTGGTTCTAACAGCTTATGACAGATACTAGGAAGCCGTCACATCGTGAAGGATTATATTCTGGGACCAGTGTTGTAATATCAATCTGATCTTCCACTTGATTTTGCTATTAACTGATAGCTGACTCGCATTGCTCTCTCCGCTACCATTTTTGTTTAAATAAAAACTGTGACCTTTTGCCAAATTTACATTGGTGTCCGTTTGGTTATTTATTTATTAAATTACAGTGATAATAAGTCTGAACATGCGAAGGAAGTTTGGGTGCAATAAAAGGGAGATATCAACACTATGCAGTTTATTATTTTTTTAATTGAATCGGAGAAAGCAAATGCAGTGATTGCAAAATTACAAAATCCTTCATTAAAACAGCTCGCTGCAGACTTTGCCCAAAATTGGTGAAAATTGGGACTTTTGTAATTAGAAAATAGACTGGCAATGACTGGAAATTAATGCTAATGCTATAAATAGTAATATAGAGGCAAAAGCAACTAAAAATTACATTACTTTCCCTACTTTTCACAATTTTTAATTAAATCCAGATCCAAAACCAAAACAAAAACCTTTCTCATTTGTTTGACTAAATCGGTAGTAAAGACAAAACACGAAGTCAGTTTAGAACCAACACAAAAACCGAAACACGAGGTCAGCGCACATTTCTAAGTAGTAGTACAAGTACCGCCACAATACGTGTTCTGTTGTCATTATCTCAGGATGGCGATAACATAAGAAAATCATTGAAGGAATGTTTTATTATTTGAATGAAGCTTTTTTCAATTTTTAAAAGTTTTTAACAATTTTTACTCATTAATTTTTCTTTTATCTATTTTGCACTATTTCTTTTCCTTGACAAGTGGATCTACGCAAGCCAACTATCTGACGAATGCATATATCCACAGAGACCGGCCCAGCTGAGCGGTAAGTTAACCATTAGTATCAGTCTCTGCATTTTGATAAATAGGGGCCTAGGCCCTGAAGAAAAAAAACAACTAAATATATACTTTACTGTTGTTTAACCATATGACATCGATGGGTTACTATATAGTCATTGTACTTTGGTAGATGTCAACATCTCTTTTTATTGTAATGTGCTCACTATCTAAGTAAAGAGACTGAATTCATCTTCCACTGGTGACTCATGCTGGTTGTGCTAGCAAATAAAAAAAAAGTAGCATGTCCCTGTAAAGTTCTATTGATATTAATCATCCCCATTTAAGAGAGGTTACATGCCTGGAAAAAATGAATCACCATTTGATCTATCTGATATTCCAATTGAACATTCATCCCAGGAGGGCAGTCACTGACAATGTCACAGAATGATCTCTGCGATGTCTGCTCTGCAAATAATGTATCATTGAAGCCGGCCAGGCAGTGAATGGATAGCCCTAGTTTATAAACAAATGTGATAAGTTGTCTTGAAAAAACCCGCAGTATAGCAAAGTGTTGGAGAAGGGAAGCTGAAGATGAGATTTTTATTATCTGCATGAAAAATGAATTCATAATGCAGTAATGCAGCACAAATACACAAGTAGCAGCACAAAAGGTTACAAGACTGCAGCAACAAAAAACACACATTACTGCCATGAACTTAAAACTACTCGGACTAAGGATTCTGTTCTTAGGCAATATAAGGTTAAGGCAGCAAAACTGGAACTTGTCATTAATGTAATAGCAGATTAATTTAATAAGCATGTTTCTTAGAAACAAACAGGAAGCACTTTACATTTTGAAAGGAACTGACATATCAGTGAAAATAAAAATGAATTTTGGAAACACATTCATTGGCATTTAGAAGATGGGTTCATGTGCAACTGTATTTTTTATGTACATCAACTGCTGCAACTTTCATCCTCTCCTAATATAAACCTCATCTCATTAATTTGTACGTTTCATCTGTGCAACTGTGTTTTTTAAAAGTATGTAACATGAATTTGTTAACTATTGATATAACCCATACTTGCCAACTCCAGGTAGGTCTTGTGGAATCCCGGGAGATCAGGCAATCCCGGGATGTGGCATTCTCCCACATGCAGCCCTGTTCCTAGTAAAGTGGACAGGATGGGAGCCTCAATGACGCGATTGGCAGGGAATTGCGTCAATGACGGGGCCAAAATGACGCGATTTACTGCGCCCCGCCCCTTCTTTTACCCAAATTCTCTTTCAAATTACCATTCCATCTCTCAGCTCCCATGCCCCTCCAAGATTCTCAAGAGAATCGTCTACACTTGGCTTACACACTTTATTTCCTCATACAACCTATTGGATCCTTTACAGTTAGACTGTTGTTCTCAACACTCCACAGAGATTGTGTTGACTACTGTTGTCAATGATTTGATCACTGCTAAATCTAAAGGCCATTACTCACTCCTAATTCTCCTGGATCTCTCTGCTGCATTTGACAGTGTTAACCACTCTCTTCTCATACAAACGCTACAACTCCTAAGTCTTCAAGACACTGTCCTATCCTGGTTCTCCTCCTAACAATCTAATCTCTCTTTCAGTGTAAATTTCTCTGGATCCACCTCTACGCCACTTTATCAGTTGGAGTACACAAGGCTCAGTAATAGGTTCTCTATATATACCACTTTACTTGAAAAGCTAATAAGCTCTTTGGGTTTCAGTATCCTCTCTATGCAGATAATACCCAAATTTATCTGTCATCTCATGATCTCTCACCATCTGTGTTGGTTTTCCTTGCAAATTGTTCCACCTCTGCTAAGCCAGTCTGTCAGTCTCTACATCTCCTCATTTGTCTCACAATATCTCCCAACTAAACACCTCTGTTCTGCACAAGATCTGCCTCTCTCATTCACGTTCATTACATGCTTTTTTTTCGGGCTGCACTCCCTCGCACAATAATACTTTCCTTTAGTCTTCAGACCTTCAAGAAGTCTCTGAAAACCTCTTCAGGCAAGTTTATAATATTCCTCAACCCCCCCTTAACCTCACTAGGTTACCTAATTACCACCATTTACACAGTTCACACAAGACAACAACACCTTGATCAACATTGCTATGTGACTAAATCATAGAGCCCACTAAGAACTTTTTACCTTTGCAATCTGGCTGGACCAGTGTGCAATATGTAGCACTTAACCTCACGTGTCAAACTCCCATTGATTGTAAGCTTGCGGGCAGGGCCTTCTTACCTCTCTCTCTGCCTGTATTACCCAGTATTATTTTATTACTTTGCTTGTTCCCAACTGTAAAGCGCTACAGAATTTATTGGAGCTATATAAATAAATGTTGCTGGTGGTGATGATGGGTAAGCAGGCAATATATAACAGGGTCTGTGAACATTTTATTTAATTATATATATCTTTAAACCTACACTTACATCTATACTTTGTTAAGGTCATTTACAAAATGCAGTGGCACTGTACATTTATTGTTGCACAAATGTGCATATTAAGTATCCAGTCCACATATGAACAAACCTACTTTCTTCTTCTGGGCAAACTCTTGTGCTACCATTTGTGGGATGGCTGCTCTAAGATAGGAATGCCAGCAAAAGTAAAAATCATGCCTACCATCACTTTGGACCACTCCATTAATCAGATACGTTTCCTTTTCTTTTCTTTTGTAGCAGTGGGAATAAATAGGGAACATTTTGGTCTTTCTTTATTTGCTGTTACATTTGTACAGTCTAATGTTTTTATATTGGTATTTGTGGCACAAAATGTGTCCCACTGAAAGTATAGGTCAAAATCTAATTTCTCCCATCTCTGAGGATGTGTTAAAATCAAATTCTTTAGCCAGATTTGTTGGCACCTGCAAAACAAAGAACACCCCCCAAAATGTGCTCCACTTGAAGCACAAATAAATATCTTGTCCATCAACATGTAATCTCATTTCTGTACCTGGTGCATAACTGTGGCTAGTCCACATTCATCAAGTATGCTCATCTCTTATGATGGGTGCTTAATGTTCCTTTTTAGTCTTAAAGCGCTTAGTCATGCATTTCCCATAAGGACAACAGAGCAGCACAAACATAATGTCACAGATTGGCACTTTCAATTTTGCTTCTTCTTAAATGGCCTTTTAAATGTAGATGGCACTTGCAAGGGTGGAATGCAGTAAATGCTGGCTGGGGTTTCACTGTATATGCTTCAGACCTGTGCATACTCAGAGAGCAGAGAGAAAGCCTCAGGAAGGTGACCTGGCACTGCCGGGTCCTTCTCCCCTCCGGCCCTGGTACCATCTGCATCATTTACAGTGGTGGTAGTGACGCCAATGTCAGCATGTACTGAGCACATTAACTCCATTTTTTTACCCTCTGCTACAGACCTTCTCAATCCATGTCAATTTATGCTTTTGGATGAGTAGAATCTATTCTATTAGTCTTATCTTGTTGGTAAACTATAAATGTAACAGGCACAAGGGCGCATGCAGGATTTTTAAGGGGGGGGGGGGGTTTCCCCCCTATCCAAAAAACAAAACAAAAAAAAAATCCAGAGAGAGCTGCTGCGCATGCGCCCGCGCATGCGCAGCAGCTCCGTTTCAGCAGCACTGTACTATACAGCAGCCGCTCTGTCAAAGAAGCGTCCGCGGTGGTGCTGTATACAATACAGCACCGTCGCGGATGCTTCTTTGACAGTGCCGCAGCTGCTGTATAGTACAGTGCCGCACTTCTTTAGCGGAGGGGAGGGGTTTCTGGAGACCCAGAAACTCCCCCTGCGTGCGCCCCTGAGGCAATCCCAGGATAATTACAGGTAGGTGTGTGAGTGATTGGGGGAGCATGGTGTCCATCATTGTGTTTCATTAAAGCATGTTTATGCTCTGTAAATATATCGGTGTATATTTATATATACATATATTTATGTATAGTTATAGATTTAATTTACCATTTAAATTACAAACTTTTCCTGCCATGGAACAATTTACATATCATCAAATGAAAAATGCTATCTACTTTGTCCTTGACCCATCTTTATAAGCGCTATGCAAAACTAAGTGAGTTGCAGATTGAACCAGTTCTGGAGACCTGGAGTCTTGCAGTAAGGTTCAAAGACCTTGATAGGTCCTCAATGGCTCTCCTTACTTAGCCAAACTGTAGACGTAATAGCAAATGCAGGTACCTGGGACTACTGGAATGGATCTGGACACCTGGACTAGAATGGCTGCTTTCTCTCTGTCAGCAACAGTTTCCTCTCCGTTACTAATGGAACGTATTACCAGTGCCACCTCACAGAAGAAAACCTTTGCTGAGTAGATTTTCACGGTTCTTGTTTTGCAGCCCACAGGGAAAGAAGGATCCCCAGAAACCTTCCATGATATACACCAAACAGCCACTGCATTAAAACCACCTCCCACACTCGTCACACCAAAACAGCTCTGACCCGTCGAGGCATAGACCTCCCCTGATGGTGTCCAGTGGTACCTAGCACCAAGACATTAGCAGCAGATCCTTTAAGTCTTGTAAGTTGCGAGGTGGGGCTTCCATGGCTCGGACTTATTATTCCAGCACATCCCACAGATGTCCATAGGATTGAGATCTGGGGAATTTGGCGGCGGGGTCAACACCTTGAACTCTTTGTCATGTTCCTAAAACCATTCCTGAACAATATTTACAATGTGCCAGGGTGCATTATCCTGCTGAAAGAGGCCACTGCCATCAGGGAATACTGTTGCCATAAAGTGGTGTACTTTGTCTGCAACAATGTTTAGCTGGGTGGTACGTGTCAAATTAATCTCCACATGAATGCCAGGACCCAAGGTTTCCCAGCAGAACATTACCCATAGCATCACACTGCCTCCACCAGCTTGCTTTCTTCCCTTACTGAACCTTGGTGCCATCTCTCCTCCAGGTAAACAACGCACACGGCCATCCACATTATGTAGAAGAAAATGTGATTCAACAGACTAGGCCACCATCTGTCATTGCTCCATTGTCCAGTTCTAGCGTTCATGTGACCATTGTAGGCACTATCCAAGGTTGTCAGGGATCAGCATGGGCACTCTGACCGGTCTGCAGCTACACAGCCCCAGCTGTGATGCACTGTGTGTTCTGACACCTTTCTATCATAGTCAGCATTAACTCTTTCAGCAGTTTGTGCTACAGTAGCTCTTCTGTGAGATTTGACCAGACATCAATGAGCCTTGGGCACACATGACCCTGTCACTGGAAAATCAATGTTATTTTTACAATGTTATATTTGTCAGTGGTTTTAATGTTGTGGCTGATTGTTGTATGGCCAATGCTGTGAAATCCCTCTGCACAGTTTATGCAGATGCGGAAATATAAAATATTTAAGGGTTCATGCTGAGTTGGACATATGCCTATTTGCTTTTCGTAAAATACACAAATTTGTACTGTTTATGCCCAAAAAAGGTATACGCAGGTTTGGTGCTTGCAGCTCCTTATACTTGGAGAGGTAGAACGGGGAGGTAAGAAGTGTGCGAACGCAGACTGAGTACAGTAAGAGTGCGTTTACATAATTGCAAGCTGAGACAGATCCACACAGAGATGCTTATATACATGTCAGTAGGCGTGTCACTTGCAGGTCCCTGTGGGATGGTGTAATTACACCCTGATGATGATGATGATGATGACGGTCGCCAATACTAGTTAGCTCTGGGCATATTTTACAACTAATATTTTGCTACTTTCATTCGTACAAAAGGTTGTATTACAAAGGGTTTTCTTTTTAATCTAAATGAAACCTAATAGCAAATACTATTTTTTGTTATCAAAACAAATATTAAAAAACTTTGTTCTTGTGCTTATGACCAGGTTGGGTGTAAGTGCAGTGGTGGAAGTGGGGGTGTATAATGTTTAATGTCATGCCGCCACTTCTCCTGCTGCCTTCATTGCAAAACTATCAAATTCCATTCACTTACATTTTCCATAACGCCACTTCTAAATTTCCACTTTGTCCACTGTGTAAGTGTATCTGGGTGTAAGTACACCTGACGTAAATCTGGTGCATATGTGACTGGTGCAGAGCTGGATGTAACATGAGACACATATCAGTGTGAATACGGTATTTTTCCGTGTGGCTTTTTAGAGGTTATTGTTTTACGCATAATCATCCAACTCAGCATGAGCCCCATAGTGTCTGTACTGTTTTTAAAGTGAAGTGTGATTGCTAAAGTGAACAACACTAGATATGCTTATTTTCCTCTTTTCATGATGACTCAATAGGAGCCTGACACAGAGATGAACACTATTCACCATTTAATAGACTATTCGTTTTAGAAATCCCGCTGTCGTACTGGCAGATTGCTCCTTAACAGGTGAGTACTGTTCCATGGGGGTGACACTTAGCTAAGATCACTTGTATACTTCAACAGAAGACTTCACTTTGCATATTAAATAACTTCCCAACATCAATTATTTGAATTAAGTGTGCTTCAAGTTGATTATAATAGCAGCATATGGACAATTTAATTATCTGTGAAAGGCTGGCAGATTTCAGTGAAACCTGAAAACAACAAGTGCTGCACAATTACACTGCATGCAATCAACCTGACAATTTTTTTTTTATTTGGGCAGAGTTTGTTTTTATTGTAGCAGCCGTGGAACAAGAGAAGAAAACAATAATTAGAGAGTAGGGAGTGGTTCTTTATAGTAAGAAAGACAATAATATAATACACGAGGGAAACACTGACATCATCCTGTTCCTCTTTCAGTCCTAGTTCCCCAGGGAAACAATAGCTATACTGATGAAGTTCATTGTTATCTTACGAGCAGCTGAGTTGGGACTTTCTGTCAGCTTTCATTTTTTAATTATTTGCAAAGTGTCAAATTATTACAGAGCGCCGTAAGCTTTGGAAGGTGTAGCTAGAAGCTGCGGAGGGGAGCAGATAAGCCAACACCAACAGTGGCTAGCACTTGCCTTGTGAAGATTAAAAGGTTGTGAATCAGTAGCAAGTTTAATCAGACTGAACAATAATAAGGCATTTGTTAGTGTTTCATTCAATAAGGCTGAGTACTTACTACAGAAAATTTCTCCCAAAGCGATATCGCTAATGATTTTACCAACATCTGAAAGTCACAATCAGCATACCGATTCATGTGTACACACTATACAAGATTCACCTTCAGATCTGTGACTCTACACTGACGGTCGTGAGTGCTCACACACTGCAGAATTGAAACAACATCGTTCCATCTATGGAAGAGATTTTTAGACCGTTTATAAAATAAAATCAAACAATACGATGGGCTTTGGAATTATAATTGTTCATCGTTGGAGCGTACACACTATTTGCCATATAGGGCCGAAGGGTCGAGCCTAATGGAGATACTCCATACCACTTTACATGGCTGCTTATAGCCATTTAACTAGTGCAGATAGAAAATAACAGGGGGATTTTAATGGGAGTTTATCAGGGTTAAAAACCCAGAACCAGTTTAGATAATACTGAAAATACCATTTAAGGTCAGGTCTTATATGTAAGTATATATGAAGTGGCCCAGTTCTATTTCATGTCATAATCCATGACAGGAGCCAATTGTGCTGTAACGCCTGCAGCTATATTAGTGGTGGGCGCAATACCCCTCCCCCCCAGTGAAGGCAAGCAAGGTCATCGGAGGGGGAGTTGTAGGAAGCGAGGCGCGGGCCTTGCGAGATAACGATGACGCGGATAGGCACGTCAACACGAGTCAGGGGTTGGAGCTTAGCCATGTGGGAAAAAAAGCACCATTGCTGGTTATGGGAGCCCAGGGTTGGAAACAGAATCTATTTAGGAGAGGAGTAGCCATTTTAGCTGGGTCCCGGGAAGGAGGAGGTTGGTCCTGGGTCCCCGGCAAGTGGGGGGGTGGTGCAGCGGTTCTGCAAGGCTTAATTTAATGACTCCTGTAGGGGAAATAGTCAGCCGCATATTGAAGAGAGCCCTGTATAGAGAGGTATCCACACTTTCAGGGGTACCCCAAGAAGAAGCACCAATGTGGATGGGTGCATGAAGTTTTGGCACAGTGACAAATGTGCACAAGAGAGGGACAGTCCCCACCAGCTTTAAGGAGAAGAGTCTTTTGGTGACAGTTCCTGGAAGTTGAGGCATGAATGGAGAGATAACCCCTTGGAAGGCAGGGCCGTCTCTTCCATTGGGCACGATGGGCAGGTGCCCGGGGGCCCTGCAGTCACGCCCAGCATTCACTGCAACCACAGCACGGAAGAGGGCAGAAGAGACTCAGCGGCGCGGAAAAAAGAAGAGGATCGGACTTAAGGTAAGTTAAGGGGGCCCCTATATATATATATATATATATATATATATATATATATATATATGTAAAAAAAGTGATTATATATATAATCACTTTTTTTTTACATACATATATATTTTTTTTCCCACACACACACACACATATATATATATATATATATATATATATATATATATATATATATATATTATTATTATTATTTTTTTATTTTTTTTAGGAGCCCGGTACACTGCATTGCCCGTGTCACGGGCACTAGGAGTCTTTACCCAGGGATCACCAGGTGGTAGGCTTACCAGAGCAATGTAGATGGTAATAGGGTACTCTGGTAGCTGGGTGATCACGGAACAGGAAACAGCAGATGATGAGATGCTCAGGAAAGTCTATGACTAGCAGCACTGGTAATATGGAGGTAATAGTACACGAGGAACTGTAGGACAAGGACACGTGAAGGTAGTCAGTGGTCTGCGATAGCAAGTTGTACCACTGCTATAGTGAGGAGGAATGTCCAACAGAAACGAGGAGGTGATGAGAGTCAGCGGTCTGCGGATAGCAAGTGGTACCGCTGTCTGAGTGAAGGAATGGAATCCAAGTGGAGGTATCCGGGGAGTCAGTGGTCTGCGATAGCAAGTTGTACCACTGCTATGTGAGAGGATACTGGAACAGGTGATACTGGAAACAGGGATCAGTGGTCTGCTACTAGCAAGTTGTACCACTGAATATATATGTGAGGAGGTGCACGGGGAGAGACTGCAACACAGGATATACACAGGCACCTTATACACGATCCACAGTAACATGCACAATATATATAAATGACTGAACAGGTCTGCAAATATAGAAAGTCTCTTGAAGTAGTCCAGCACAAGTTAACACAGTCAATGATGGCAATAGACTCAGCGGATAGCAGACTCCAGAGGAGAACCAACACAGTCCAGCAAGATATGCAACACACCAGCACAGTCAATGAGAAGTATGCATACCGTGGTTCAGAAGCAGGCAGTCAGATAGGAGTGCAGCGATGCCTGAGCGGCAGGAGGCCGGCTGGATGAGAAGTCCCAGGATAGCTGAGGCAGCGGTCTAGTAGGTGCAGCGCACAGATAAGTAGACCAACAGGGACACGAATCCACAGGAATCAGTAACACGTGGAACTGGACTCAAGGAGGACCCAGGAGAGTGGAGATGATCCAGCAGAGGAGTAGTTGATGAGATATAAATCCAATGCTGACAGGAGGGTAGACCAGCGGGACACGTGAAGGCGTGGAGAGCGGATCAGCAGTAGATGGGTGATAGCGCGGTCAGCAGCAGCAGGACTCTGCGGTACACAGAGGTAACCAGTAGCAACCAATAGGTGTCAGTAGCGATGGAACACGGGAGAGCAGAGTAGACCAGGAGCTGTTGATCACGGAGAGTAGCGAATGGCAATGAGAGCAGCAGTCTCGAGGAAACACAGGAGAGCTGAGAAGAGACTGCAGTGCACAGGGGCAGCGGATAGGAATCAGCTAACTTGTCACGATGATGAACACAGGCGAGTTGTAGGCTGGAGGCTGTAGTGCACGGAAGCAGCGGATAGACATCAGCTAACAGTCACGATGATGAACACAGGCGAGTTGTAGGCTGGAGGCTGTAGTGCACGGAAGCAGCGGATAGACATCAGCTAACAGTCACGATGATGAACACAGGCGAGTTGTAGGCTGGAGGCTGTAGTGCACGGAAGCAGCGGATAGACATCAGCTAACAGTCACGATGATGAACACAGGCGAGTTGTAGGCTGGAGGCTGTAGTGCACGGAAGCAGCGGATAGGAATCAGCTCACGGACTTGATGAGGAACAGGTGAGTGGATGTAAAGTAAAGGTTGGAGTGCACGGAGGCAGCGGGTAGGAACCAGCAAACAGTCACAGTGAAATATAATAGCGTGATGTGGATTAGAGGACTGTAGTGCACGGAGGCAGCGGATAGGAAACAGCAAACAGTCACAATGATATGTAATAGCGTTGAAGTGGTTTGGAAGACTGTAGTGCACGGAGGCAGCGGATAGGAATCAGCAAACAGTCACGATGATACAGATGATGGTAGAAGTGGTATGGGAACCACAGTAGTAGAAGTGGTTTGGAAACCACAGAGGTAGAAGTGGTTTGGAAACCACAGGAATCAGCAGCGCTGACAACACGAGGAATACAGGAACACCTTCAGAGACTCATAGAGAATGAGACTCCAAGATCAGGCAACGTGGTATTGACCACAGGTGCTTAATATAGGGAGTGTTGCCTGATCTGCCAATTGAGTTAAAGGGACATACACTGAAGTATAGGAAAGGGCTGCGCATGCGCAGACCCTCAGGATGGAGGACGGCCACGGTTCCTAAATGTCCGGGAAGAGGCACTCACAGTACGGTGAGTGACAGTACCCCCCCTTTTAAAGGTGGGCACAGAACACCTGGAACCGGGCTTGTCCGGATTTTTGGAGTAGAACTTCTTCAAAAGGGCAGGAGCATTAAGATCTTCAGCTTTGATCCAAGAGCGCTCCTCAGGACCAAAGCCCTTCCAATGAACGAGGAAACGGAGGACTCCTCGCGAAATTTTTGCGTCTAGTACCTCAGTAATCTCAAAATCCTCCTCCTGATGAACTTGAACTGGCTGCGGAGCTGAGGGAGGATTTGAGAAACGGTTGATAATAAGAGGTTTGAGTAAAGACACATGGAAGGCATTAGAAATCCGAAGATTCTTAGGAAGAAGAAGTTTCACACATACTGGATTGATTACTTGAATGATCCTATATGGACCAATAAAACGAGGGGCGAATTTCATAGATGGAACCTTCAAACGAATGTTTTTAGTAGATAACCAGACACGATCTCCAATTTTTAGTGGTGGAATAGCCCGCCTCTTCTTATCTGCGAAAGATTTATATTTGATAGATGTCTTCTTTAAACAGGTTTTGACCTGAGACCAGATATTTTTAAAGGTCTGACAAGCAGTCTCCACCGCAGGAACTTGGGTGGGCGGGAGGGCAGGAAATTCCGGAAAAGACGGATGGTGACCGTAGACCACAAAAAATGGAGTTTTGGATGATGACTCATGGTACATGTTGTTATGGGCGAATTCAGCCCAAGGAAGCAACTCTACCCAGTTGTCTTGATTGGCTGAAGAGAACATCCTTATAAAAGTCTCAAGATCTTGATTGACACGTTCAGTTTGTCCGTTAGATTGCGGATGGTAAGAAGATGAGAGTGCTAATCGTATGCCCAAGGTTTTACAAAGGGCTCGCCAGAATCTGGAAACGAATTGTACTCCTCTATCCGACACAATCTCAGAAGGACATCCATGGATACGGAAGATCTCTTTAATGAAATGTTCAGCCAGAGTAGACGAGGAAGGCAAACCAGATAGAGGAATGAAATGAGCCATCTTCGAAAATCTGTCCACCACCACCCAAATAGTGTTATGATTCCTACTAGGTGGTAAGTCAGTAACGAAATCCATACTAATATGGGTCCATGGTTTGGACGGAATGGGTAGTGGTCGCAGCAACCCTGCTGGAGTTCTGCGGGAGGATTTGAACTGGGAACATAGCTCACAGGAAGCAATGAACTCTTTGACGTCTCTCCTCATTGAGGGCCACCAGTAACTTCGAGAGAGAATCTCAAAGGTCTTGTGTTCACCGGCGTGTCCAGAAAAACGAGAGGCATGGAACCACGAAAGGATTTTCCTCCTTAGAGTAGGAGGCACGAGGGTCTTCCCAAATGGTAGCGTTTTGGTGGATGAAGCAGCCAGTGAGATACATTTGGGGTCTAGAATGGTATGGTTGGAAACCTCTTCTATATCAGAGGACGTCACAAAAGCTCTAGATAAAGCGTCAGCTTTTTTGTTCTTGGCAGCTGGTTTGAAGGTTATTATTAATTCAAAACGGGAAAAGAAAAGAGACCATCTTGCTTGACGAGGGTTCAAGCATTGGGCAGACTGGAGATATGACAAGTTCTTATGATCCGTGAAGATCGTCACCGGATGGCGAGCTCCCTCCAATAAGTATCTCCATTCCTCTAATGCAGCTTTGATAGCTAGTAACTCCTTGTCCCCGATAGTATAATTCTTCTCCGCGGGCAGGAGGCCCCGAGAATAGAAGGCACAAGGATGGAATTTTTGCTGTTCCGAGCGTTGAGAGAGAATAGCTCCTAAGCCCACATTAGAGGCATCTACTTCCAGGAAGAAGGGGAGTGTCACATCAGGCTGTCGAAGGATTGGAGCCGAAGAGAAGGACTCTTTTAGTGTTTGAAAGGCTTGAAGAGCCTCAGGTGACCATTGCTTAGGATTAGCCCCCTTCCTGGTCAGGGCCACAATAGGAGATGCAATGGAAGAAAAGTCTTGAATGAAGCGTCTATAGTAATTGGCAAAACCTAAAAAACGCTGGATAGCACGAAGAGTAGTTGGCTGGGGCCAATGTAGTACAGCATTCACCTTGTCTGGATCCATCTTCAGGCCAACTCCGGAAACTATATACCCCAAGAATGGAATCTGGGGTAATTCGAATGAACATTTTTCTAATTTACAAAACAATGAATTTTTCCGTAGCCTGGAAAGGACTTCTGCCACATGTTGGTGGTGAGAAGGCAGGTCCTGTGAAAAGATCAATATGTCGTCCAGGTAGACGACGACACATACATATAATAAGTCCCGGAAGATCTCATTGATGAAACCTTGAAAAACAGCGGGGGCATTACACAGCCCGAAAGGCATTACCAGATATTCGTAATGCCCGTCTCTGGTGTTAAACGCTGTCTTCCATTCGTCACCGGAACGGATTCTGATTAAATTGTAGGCACCACGAAGATCCAACTTAGTAAAGATACGGGCTCCCTTGATGCGATCGAATAGCTCAGTGATCAGCGGAATGGGATACCGATTCTTGATAGTAATGGCATTGAGTCCACGAAAATCTATGCAAGGGCGTAAAGATCCATCCTTCTTTTTAACGAAGAAGAACCCAGCTCCAGCGGGAGAAGTGGAAGGTCGAATAAACCCACGCTGGAGGTTCTCCTGTATATACTCAGATGTAGCTTGAGTTTCAGGTAACGAGAGTGGATAGACCCGGCCCCTGGGGGGAGTCTTGCCAGGTAGAAGATCGATCGGACAATCCCAAGAACGATGAGGAGGAAGACGTTCAGACTGAGCTTTATCAAAAACATCAGTAAATGAAGCATATTGAGGAGGGAGTCCCGGTGAGGTAGATGAGATGGAAGATTGCTGTACTTTGAGAGGAATGACTTGGGAAAGGCAACGATGGTGACATTCAGACCCCCAAGACGTGACTTGAGGGGTGCGCCAGTCAATCTGGGGAGAGTGACACTGAAGCCATGGAAGGCCTAAGACAATTGGACTAGTCGTAACAGGGAGGATTAAAAACGATATTTCTTCATGATGCAGGGCACCAATCAGAAGGGTTACTGGAGACGTACTCTGGGTAATGAGACCATTGATGAGACGTGATCCATCTATAGCCGTCACAGTAATGGGTGTTTTTAAGGTAATCACTGGTAGGGACCATTGATTTACTAATGATTTGGAGATAAAATTTCCTGCTGCTCCGGAATCAATCAATGCCTGTGACTCAAAGGTCTTGGTAGCACAGGAAATTGTAACATCAAAGGCGCAGACTTTAGATTTCATGGAAGATGGAGAGGACTCCAGGGACCCTAACTTCACCTCTCCAGAACTAGTTAGGGCCTGGCATTTCCCGATCTCTTAGGGCAAGAGCTGAGCATATGAGTGGAATCAGCACAATAGATACAGAGTCTATTCTTTACTCTTCGTTTCCTCTCCTCTGAAGATAATTTGGAACGTCCTATCTCCATGGGAATCACAGAGGGTGAAACTGGACGAAATTGAGGGTTAGAACGAAGAGGTGCTTTAGCAGAAGTTGTTTTCTCAGCCTCTCTTTCACGAAATCTCATATCAACACGATGGCAAAGAGAGATCAGATCTTCAAGTGACGAAGGAAGCTCCTGGGTAGTCAGTGCATCTTTAATTTTATCGGAGAGCCCCTGCCAGAAGGCGGCAACTAGGGCTTCAGTGTTCCACTGAAGTTCAGAGGCTAAGATCCTAAATTGAATGACGTACTGTCCTACTGTATGAGATCCTTGTCGCAGACGGAGGATGCTGGAAGCAGCGGAGGTCACACGACCTGGTTCATCGAACACACTTCGGAATGTAGAAATGAATTTGGCACTATCTTGCAATATTGGGTCGTTTCTTTCCCACAGAGGGGAGGCCCAAGCCAGGGCTTGTCCAGAAAACAAAGAGATAAGATAGGCCACTCTGGAACGATGGGTAGAAAAATTTTGAGGTTGGAGCTCAAAATGGACTGAACATTGGTTAAGGAAACCCCTACAAGTTTTGGGGTCCCCATCGTACTTTGACGGAGTAGGCAGGTGAAGCGTAGAAGCTGTAGACACCTGGGATGGCACTGGGGAAACGGAGGAAAGCACAGGAGCCTCAGTAGTAGCTGTCACAGTCTGTCCAGATGTTCCTTGGGAGGTTAACGATTGATAACACTGAAGTAACAGCTGTTGGCGGGCATCCTGTTGCTCCACATGGCTGACCAGATGCTGCAGCATCTCTTTGGCTGTAGGTTCCGTATCTGGGTCTGTCATGGCCTGATCTTACTGTCACGGGCACTAGGAGTCTTTACCCAGGGATCACCAGGTGGTAGGCTTACCAGAGCAATGTAGATGGTAATAGGGTACTCTGGTAGCTGGGTGATCACGGAACAGGAAACAGCAGATGATGAGATGCTCAGGAAAGTCTATGACTAGCAGCACTGGTAATATGGAGGTAATAGTACACGAGGAACTGTAGGACAAGGACACGTGAAGGTAGTCAGTGGTCTGCGATAGCAAGTTGTACCACTGCTATAGTGAGGAGGAATGTCCAACAGAAACGAGGAGGTGATGAGAGTCAGCGGTCTGCGGATAGCAAGTGGTACCGCTGTCTGAGTGAAGGAATGGAATCCAAGTGGAGGTATCCGGGGAGTCAGTGGTCTGCGATAGCAAGTTGTACCACTGCTATGTGAGAGGATACTGGAACAGGTGATACTGGAAACAGGGATCAGTGGTCTGCTACTAGCAAGTTGTACCACTGAATATATATGTGAGGAGGTGCACGGGGAGAGACTGCAACACAGGATATACACAGGCACCTTATACACGATCCACAGTAACATGCACAATATATATAAATGACTGAACAGGTCTGCAAATATAGAAAGTCTCTTGAAGTAGTCCAGCACAAGTTAACACAGTCAATGATGGCAATAGACTCAGCAGATAGCAGACTCCAGAGGAGAACCAACACAGTCCAGCAAGATATGCAACACACCAGCACAGTCAATGAGAAGTATGCATACCGTGGTTCAGAAGCAGGCAGTCAGATAGGAGTGCAGCGATGCCTGAGCGGCAGGAGGCCGGCTGGATGAGAAGTCCCAGGATAGCTGAGGCAGCGGTCTAGTAGGTGCAGCGCACAGATAAGTAGACCAACAGGGACACGAATCCACAGAAATCAGTAACACGTGGAACTGGACTCAAGGAGGACCCAGGAGAGTGGAGATGATCCAGCAGAGGAGTAGTTGATGAGATATAAATCCAATGCTGACAGGAGGGTAGACCAGCGGGACACGTGAAGGCGTGGAGAGCGGATCAGCAGTAGATGGGTGATAGCGCGGTCAGCAGCAGCAGGACTCTGCGGTACACGGAGGTAACCAGTAGCAACCAATAGGTGTCAGTAGCGATGGAACACGGGAGAGCAGAGTAGACCAGGAGCTGTTGATCACGGAGAGTAGCGAATGGCAATGAGAGCAGCAGTCTCGAGGAAACACAGGAGAGCTGAGAAGAGACTGCAGTGCACAGGGGCAGCGGATAGGAATCAGCTAACTTGTCACGATGATGAACACAGGCGAGTTGTAGGCTGGAGGCTGTAGTGCACGGAAGCAGCGGATAGACATCAGCTAACAGTCACGATGATGAACACAGGCGAGTTGTAGGCTGGAGGCTGTAGTGCACGGAAGCAGCGGATAGACATCAGCTAACAGTCACGATGATGAACACAGGCGAGTTGTAGGCTGGAGGCTGTAGTGCACGGAAGCAGCGGATAGGAATCAGCTCACGGACTTGATGAGAAACAGGTGAGTGGATGTAAAGTAAAGGTTGGAGTGCACGGAGGCAGCGGGTAGGAACCAGCAAACAGTCACAGTGAAATATAATAGCGTGATGTGGATTAGAGGACTGTAGTGCACGGAGGCAGCGGATAGGAAACAGCAAACAGTCACAATGATATGTAATAGCGTTGAAGTGGTTTGGAAGACTGTAGTGCACGGAGGCAGAGGATAGGAATCAGCAAACAGTCACGATGATACAGATGATGGTAGAAGTGGTATGGGAACCACAGTAGTAGAAGTGGTTTGGAAACCACAGAGGTAGAAGTGGTTTGGAAACCACAGGAATCAGCAGCGCTGACAACACGAGGAATACAGGAACACCTTCAGAGACTCATAGAGAATGAGACTCCAAGATCAGGCAACGTGGTATTGACCACAGGTGCTTAATATAGGGAGTGTTGCCTGATCTGCCAATTGAGTTAAAGGGACATACACTGAAGTATAGGAAAGGGCTGCGCATGCGCAGACCCTCAGGATGGAGGACGGCCACGGTTCCTAAATGTCCGGGAAGAGGCACTCACAGTACGGTGAGTGACAGCCCGGGGGCCCATAAAGTAGTTAAGTTGGCCCTGTTGGAAGGGGTGAGTGTAATTGGCTGAAGCCACATATACTGTGAGAGAAGACTCTGTGTAGAGCCCCCTTGAAAAGGCCCCCATAATGTGAAGGGTGGGGGATGCTGCTGGAGCAGCTGTCTAGAAAGAGCTGAAATAGGGGAGGAGTATGCCCCTGTAAGAGAGCCCCCTTGGAAAGGACCCATAACATGGGGGGTGGGTTACTGCAACTAGTCAGACGGCTTCTCTGTAGGAAAGGAAATGTAGAGTCCTGTGTAGAATAATTGTAACTATGAGTGAGGATGTATTGAAGAGGTCTGCCTGAGTAATTCTTCATGCAGCATGGTTCCCAAGCATGGAAGGGTCCCTGAATATTGGGATGACACCTGAAAGTGGCAGTGAGAGATGCAGCAGTGGGGCTGGAGTAAGCGGGTCCCTGTGAGGGATGGTGTGCACTGTGCCAAGGAGAAACCCTAGATCAGGCCTGTCCAACCTGCGGCCCTCCAGATGTTGTGAAACTACAAGCCCCAGCATGCTTTGCCGGTAGACAACCAGTTGATAGCTGGAAGGGCATGCTGGGACTTGCAGTTTCACAACACCTGGAGGGCCGCAGGTTGGACAGGCCTGCCCTAGATAGTGGGATGTCAATTAAGACTTGATGGAGTGTGAGCGTGCACCTCAGAAGTATGCCTATTGTGTGCTGACACCTGTGAGAGTGAACCCAGCTCTACTAGAGAGCTTGGAACTACTGTATCCAGCAACATTGGGTATGAAGCTATGTAATTATACTTAACAGACTTAAACAAGTAAAGAGCAGGTGGAGTGCAGGAGTAATAAAGTTTAACATCTGATGAAGTCTATGTGCTGGAGGCGTTTGGAGAAATTGTGCCTATAACCTCTATGATCTGTGCTGGAGGAGTTTGGCCTTCAAGCCTATGTCCACTACAACTGTTATGATATGTGCAGTTGGAGAAGGCGTTTGAAAAAAACGTTTATTTTTGCTATGAGATAATCTGGCGGCCAACATTTCTTTGACTTTGCATTGCACACCACTGGTGACTACTCCAGGTTTATTGTGTTTAACCACCCAAGTATTCAGGGGACCCTCTGGTCATGGATGCCACACGCAGTAAATTGCCGGAGCAGAAGAGGATCGACAGCGAGTGTGGTACCATGCAACAGGATATCCAAAGTAAGTGACCAAACAACACCAGTACCAGAGGGTTTTCACAGTGCAATAACATTATGTAAGCCTATCACAGCATAGGGATGTTAAAAATGGTGGGAAGAAAGGAAGAGAGCAGTAACAGGAAGCAAAGCTGCCCAGACTCTAACAAAAATAAAATGGTTCTTATGGCAGGCTCCTTCCAGGCTAAAGGCCACACGGCAGCTGCACTGGATGCACGATTGGTACTTCTGTTGTACAATAGTTACCATGATGGTGAGGTTAGTTCTGACCTTATGCTGACAATTGATTAGAGACATATAGAAGGACTTGAAGATCATTAGATGTAGTTCCACAAACTAGAAATGTGTCTAACTTTGTCCGCTTCTACTTTTTCACTCCGTAAAACCATCTCAACACAAGCTTAAAACAACAGAAATTGATAAGTTAGGGAGCTGTTCCCACTTTTACAGAATACATTTTTGCCATTATTATGGTAGGTGACAGGTATCAGGCCCTCCCAGAGCATTTACTTGGAGAACTTACAAAGGTGGAAGATGGGTGTGCTTCTTTTCCTCAGGCGAATAGTAGCATTTCTTCCTATCCACACTTTTGCAAATTACCCTTTCAAACATATTGCCCCATAACACTCCCATTAATTGAGTTGGATTGGTTTGTCTTAAGCGGATGTAGGCGGCACTTGTTGCAGAGCATTCTGGGATTTGTAGTTTTATACTGGCTAGAAAGCGACATATTGTCTAAAACAATACATGTGTTTCTTTAAGAAAACTTTATAATAAATTTAGTTTACTGTAGTTCTGCATGCTCCAAATACAAATGAAGAAGACTATGAATCCACTACTGCATACTGAATTCAGGCACAAGTGCAGCATGAAGTGATAATGATAAACAATGAGTCACACAGCCAGATAAAGGTTTTTAGCATGTAAGGAACATTCACACTGGGGGAAAACTGATAACAGAAATGTCCTGATTTATATCGGCTGTATGCTCTTTGCACAACACATGTAACACTTTATTACAAAAGAGTTAATAATGGGCACTCTAGTTAGACTCTGCTTTTTTGAAGATAAATCAACATGTACCAATATTCTCATAAGGAGATGTGATAAGACTTTAGTATTTGCTGAATATTGAATACAAGTGGAAGTGGTTTCAGACGGTTAGAAAGTGATAAAATGGGTCAGGAAAATGTTGCTTGCTTTGCGCTATGCTTGCTCAGTAAACATTTTGATAATGCTATAACATTTACTGTGTAAATCGTGCCATATAACGCAAACATTTTCCTTAGTATTGTAATACTACCTAATATACCCCCTCCATCTACTCCCTCACCTTGGGCCTGATTTTGAGTTAGCAGCAAAGCAAAGAAAAGGCGCAAATTTGCACCTTGGCAAAACTACGTTGCGTTAGAGGGGGAGGTAAACTTAAAATGTAGAAACAGATTTATAGGGAAACGGCATGTCATAGATCAACTTTAATTTCAGTGTAAAAATAAAGCTATCATTTATTTGTGTGCTACATAAAAAAACAGCCAGAATTTTCTTTCCGTGCAAAAAAAGAAGTCAATTTGTACCCCTTGCATTGTAACATGGTTTGTCCAGGTGCAAATTTTTCTACTTGTTTTTGTTTTGCTCCTAACTCAAAATCAGGCCCCTTATATGTATAACTTCAAAAAGCTGTATATACCGAACAGTAAATGGTAGTTTCTGTTATCACACAACAATATTTAGTGATATAAGGAATATAAGAGCACCACAGTGTTGATTAATATAGTGCATAATAGTCTGTGCTGACGAAGTGGATGGCTTATTGTTAAGCACAAGCAGGGGTTGGCTGGCAAATATTAGCCATGGGGGCGAGACTTGACTCACTAGCCTATTAGGAACTATTTAAAGGAAATAAACTGCAGGCAGCCCAGGGACCCAGCACAAGGTAGTCCACTATGGGACCTCCCAGCCAAGTCAGACACCAAGCACAGTGCATTCACCTCTACTAGATACACCATTATACCGCCTAGATGCCCGAGTTTAAAAAAAATGGGAAAAATTGCTACGTCGTCACCACTTCACCAGGACCATGGAGTATATTTATCAACTGGCAAAAATCCCTATGGACAGGGAAAACGTGTATTTTAAGGAGGTACTGCCAGCGATAGCACTGCTGTCGCCACATAACATTATTGCTTATTATATGTCTAATCTATCAGTAGCTGCTGGTTTCCCATGGAAACGGCTACACCTTGCATCTTAGTCCATCAGATCAAGACAAAGCAGCTACTGAAGCCCGATCCATAAAGAACCCAGAGTTATAGAAAGGGAAGACAAACATTTAGCAATGTCCTGTGGTTAATTTATATTTGAACATGTAGGGGGGAATTCAATTCTGCCGCGAGTAAAACTATTACTGTGTTAATACAGTAATTTTAACCCTAATTTCTGCTTGCGGATCCCTGAGCTGCGATTATAAACCAGCGTTAAATATTATCGTATTAACAGTAAAAATGCGCACTATTACTGTAGTATTGGTAATAGTCCGCAGGCTGCATTACTTTCGGAAGTAACGCGGCCAATTGAATTCCCCTGTAGTGTCCCTATCTTTTCCTGGTTTGCATGGTGGGTGGTTAGTACCAGTGTCTGGCACAACATTAAAGTGCCTCTAGAAATTATACGGGCCACAGAAAATTCTTTATAGTGGATCTATCATCCCCACATAAACATATTGGTGTCTTTAAAATAAACAATACATATCTGTTGAGTTGTCTATGTGTTTTAAAAGCTCTCTTCCATATCTATTACATACTTACCAACTCCCGGGAGAGGGG
This sequence comes from Mixophyes fleayi, assembly GCF_038048845.1. NCBI lineage: Eukaryota > Metazoa > Chordata > Amphibia > Anura > Limnodynastidae > Mixophyes > Mixophyes fleayi. The sequence continues at coordinate 51,115,189 of NC_134410.1, forward strand.
GCGTGACTGGAGGGCAGGAGGGGGCGGGACGAGGCCAATCGCATCATTTTGCCCCCCCCCCCCGCGCGAAAACCTAATTTGCGTCGCGGGGGCGGGGCCAAAATGACGCGATTGGCCTCGTCCCGCCCCCTCCCGCCCTCCAAAATGGCATGATTGACGCGATTCTCGGTGTGAGATTGGGATGCGGGAGAAATGCCAGCTTGCCTGGGAGCCCGGGAGACTGACCCGAATTTTGGGAGTCTGCCGGACTTTCCGGGAGAGTTGGCATGTATGATCTATTAGATATTAAAACTCCATATATATTAGGTTTTAATTTTTAAAGTACAATAAGTCTGTCTTTTCTGCAGACTGCAAAGAGCTTGAAGTGAAGAGTGTGAAGTTGTAAAAGTGCACAAGTCACCAGTTCTCTTATACATGTCTAGCTGGGTATAGAGGAAGTAACTCTTTAATCTTCTAGGTGTATCTTAATACTGGTGTGTCTTTTTCTTAGTAATCTGTTGTACACATTGTGCAGCAGAGAAATATTTTGACTATTCATTATCTACCACAATCTTATTTACACTGTGGTATGAGTCACTAATGAAATAAAGCTGAAACTGTTATTATGTAATGTAGCCCCTTTTTGACATGTCTTTATTTAACACCTTCTACAGAACCTTGTCAATTGCAATATAATATAACAGTACACCGTTGTTGTTACCCAAGCTTGAAACTTCATGCCTTAGGTATAGTCACTCTTATACTGTGTAGTGTCCTCTGTAGCATCTTTCTCTCCTGATGTCCAAAATATCAGGTCATTTACACTTATCATTAAGGTTACTTGTCCATATTTTCCCCCTTAATTCTCATCTAGCATCCCTTGACTGCACTTCAACTCTTGTCAAGGTTAATTCTATCTAAAATACTAGGACTCAACTCGCGCACATTCCCATTAGCTTCTCGGGTCTCAGTTAAGGGTAGTTATGGGTAGTTGCAATAAACTAGATCAGACCTCTCCTGGTCAAAGGTCTCTTTTCTCTTGCCCTTTGTGAGGTCTGGTGGGGAGGTAGGGAGGGGGGTGTCAGAGCTCCCAAAATGCAGCAGGGGAAAGGGCCCCTGTTCTCGTGTGCCGGGCACTCGTTTTACTATAAGGGAAAGGGAAAAATGCGGGAGGAGCAGTTCCACAAGGTGAGAGCACCACGGGAACAGCCCTCACCGTTGCTATACTCATGGAAACGAGTCTACGACGGCGACTCCCTCTATCCCGTCTGATCCAGAGGTTCTCACTCTCTGGAAACCTTGTCTGATGACCAATGCCTGTAAAACACAGGACGGAAAGACACACAGAACAATCCATTTCCCCACACCCCAGGTACTATCCAATCCCGAGGGACCACTACAGGATGTACCGTACCTTTCTTCTCCTCTGTCGCTCCACTGGCCTCCACCCGCGGCCAGAGCCCCAGCTGTTAAGCCCGCCTTGTCCTGGGGCTCAGGACTTTAGGTGCCCTTCTGGACGGATGGAGGGGCTTTGTAAGCCACTCTCAGTAACTTTACCACTTAACTATCAAGGGACCAAGTATCCCCTACTCTACTCAGGAACCTAGCATCCTGCTAGACCTGGGCCGAAAGCCCACTACCAACTATAAGGGCCTACTGCCCTGCTAACAACCAGGATCCTCTAACCGCAAGCACCCAATGTCCTTGCTACAACAACAGGGCAGCCGCCCTACTACTCTGGCAGGAGCCTATTGCTTCCCTCACTCAGAGGCCTGTGCCTCTTTACACTCAAGGGCCTGGCGCCCTGCTAACCTCAAGGGCCTGGCACCCTTCTAAACTCAAGGGACTGGCGCCCTACTAACCTCAAGGGCCTTGTGCCCTGCTACTACTGGCTATTGGGTATTTTGCCCAAAAACTACTCCTAGGACCTTGTGCCCTGCTCCCTGTACCTATGGGGCCTTGTGCCCCCCTTATCACTAACTATGGGGCCTTGTGCCCAAACACTAGCACCGGAGTTTTGTGCCCCCTGTCTCTAACTATAGGGCCTTGTGCCCCCCCTGACTATCTATGGGGCTTTGTGCCCCCCTGACTAACTATGGGGCCTTGTACTCAATAAATGCCTACAGTGGCCACCCCTAACTGCTGCTCAGGCCTAGTGCCCGGAACATGCCCACGGGCCTTATGCCGACCTTACTAAGTATTTTATACTCATCTGCTCCACGCAGGAAACTCTGCTTGCCTCACCATCTTCGGGTCTTCCAGACCCTCAAGCCGGTGACGCCTCTTCTCCGCTTCGGCCCTCGTGTCCCCGCTGTCTTTTTGGCAGGGTCACTCTTAGCCCTTACAAGGGCTCCCTGCCGGCAAGCTCTTCTTTGGCTTGATTCCAGTGTCTTCTCTCTCCTTTCCGGCGAGCTTCTCTTGCGGCGTCTTCTTTTCACTCCAGCGACGTCCATCTCCCTCTGCTGCTGGACTGAACCATCAAAATGGTGGTGCCCAGTGGCTTATGAAGCCGCGAGAGCGCCGACGTCATTGGCCATCACCAGGAGCCCTAATTGGCTCCCTTGCCCGCTGCCACCGGGACCTGGAAACAAAAAAGAAGCATACTTGCCGCTGGAATGCCGGAAGGGTGAATAACTTACTTTTTCCTTCTTCGCCCTCTTCACGGACACAGCAGCTGCAGGGCCCCTCTCCACACATACATGCTCCACAGAAAGGATCTCTCATCTCTTGGCATACATGTCCATCTCATATCAAATTATTTCCGTTATACTTGAGCTTACTAATGGATTGGGTGCCCTCTATTTTAATCTTCCTATTCCGCCACTGACCCCTGATCCCTTGACATGGGGCACTACTCCTAGATAACCCATAATGGGCGCATCTGAGTAAGAACAGAATATATAGTCCGGCACTCAGAAACAAATAATATATAAATCACTATTTGCAAAAAAGGAAGAAAAAGAAGTATATATCGAGGCACTCTGGGTTGTTTAAATTAATTATAAAACATTTATTTTATTGGTATTTAAAGGTTCCAACGGTTTCATACAAGTTTGCGAAATAGATTTAAAAACACAAAGGTGAACAATAGTGAAAAATTGTGAAATGTGATTAAAAATGCATACCAGCTGCACTGGCTTTTTTACTTCTTAATAGATACTTTTATTAGTTTAGTATAGATCTGTCTCTGCCAAGGTTGGTGATCTGGAATATTATTTAGACTATGTTAATTTCGTATTTATTAATTACAGTAAGGAATAATTCTTATATAGTACTTATGTTAGTCTCTTGTAACCTCTCCACTACGATTTTCACCTTATAATCAATAGTGATAATATATATGACCACCTAATATATTAAATCTAGATCCACTTAATGGAGTCATTATGGTGCTCTGTTAATCTATTGAGTATTTAGTAGGCTTCTACTTATACACAGAAATGGCAGTCATTAATTACTGACAGTCTGTGGTCATATAACTTTTATTACTAGGTGGCTGGTCCAGAGGTATGGATACTGCCAGCCTCCTCCTTCAACCGTACTGGGTTCGGCTCCAGCAAGTGTGGCAGGGGCTGTCTAAGAAAATGGGGAGTATGCACAGGGAACAACACCATGTTGACCTTGTTAGATGGGGAGAGATGAGTTACCACCCCCAGTTTAGCACATTCGGTGAAATCTATTTCTCCAACCCTCAGTCGCCGGCAGCCCAGTGGACGACTTCAGGGACCAACTCTTTTACACACAGTAATTTATATTAAACATATAATTCACATTGTACATGGAAGTTAATGCAACAGAGATTAGAATGCCTGTTACCAGTGAGAGGAGGTTCAAGGTGGGTTTAAACTTTATTGAAAGTGCCTGCTACACACCTCCCATCGCATATGGGGTCAATTGGGGAACATAGTACTAAAAGTAAATGTGGGTACATCCTTGTACCCTTTGAGAAGTGATGTACCTGTTGGTCAGGACAGTCTAGGTACCTAATTTTTTACTGCATTAGTTAAATATCATGGGTTCTTGAGAGTCAGAAGATGGAGCAGCAGATCTGGACGACCATATGAAGAGGTTTCAGGTTTGGTCCTCTATAGACTTTTCTGTATCTGGGTGAGGCAATTTCTCATTTTCTCTTTGCACTCCTTAGATTTAGTATATTATTTTATATTCCTGAAGGTTTCTTGTAATTTTAGTTTAGTCCTTTTGGTATATATTTAATAAGTTATGTGTTAATTGTTGGTGCAAGGTCTAGTGGTAGTGGTTAGGTTTTCTTGTATGACTAACATGAAAGACATATATAAATAATATATTAATTGGGCAGTGAAGTTTAATGCACTTACATATAAATGTTTGGAAGAGAAGAAAACATATATTTTTCTAATATAATTTGTTTTTAACTGTGTAGTAATCATCTAATAAGCAAATTTTTTGGTAATCACCTCTTGCTCCCAGAATCAATAATCTTTAAAGCGGCCTGATTAAATTCCAGTTAGGTTGGATCAAGTAGATCAATTAGATCTTCCCCAAGCTCCTAGCTGAATCTTTAATATTGTGTCTATTTCTCCCCCTCATTGGGGTATTGTTGATATGTACTTACACATGTCAGCTGGTTTAATATACATTATTATGTCTGCTCCCCACTATGTACCCTCCCTTCCCCCCATTATTTTTTTTTGGTACTCCTCTACCCTATACTTTTAAAACCTTAATAAAAATTATTAATGTTAAAAAAAAGTAGATCAATTAGATTTGATCCACATTTAAGGTGATCGTGGGGCAATTTGATCTTAAAAAATCAAAAGGGAAAAATAAAATCTACAGATTCAGATGTTCCTGAGAACATTGCGGCTGTGCTTTATTACTGTTTATATGGTGTCGAAGACAAATAATTGGATGAAGTAAACCAAATTGATTAATACTGTTTTACCGTGCAATTGTGATTAATACGCCACGTGTTATGATGCAATCGCATGGGTTCATAACACACACATTTCCATTCGCACTTACACTTGTAAATAATACACATTTATTAAGGTTCCAATCCACATTTATTTATTAGTAAAATGTATTAGTTTGTTTATTTATGCATAGATAATACTGTATTAAAGGTATTTATGGTTCAGGTGTTTTAAAAGGTAAAGAGTGGTCTCATATTAAAGCTTATTTCACCAGCATTAACCCCGTTTGGACAGAGTAGCGATCGCATCTAGCGATCGCAAGAAATAAGCAATATGAGATTAATACTCAAAAGTACTTTGTGTGTGGGTTAGTTTGAACTGGTTATTCAGAGGGAAGACAACAGTTGGGGGAAGTTGCCCCTCACCCTTTGAAAGGATCAAATGAACTGACCTATGACCAGCAAGGAACTGGAATATCATTAACCCTGGACCAGTGAAGACCTCACTAAGTGTTATCTGTATACATAGAGACATCATCAGTGTTTTTTTATGCTGAAGCTACATATAAGAATGCTGGCCCATTGTTCTGTCTCTCTGATCCTGACTACATGTGACCATGACTGTATCCCTGGGCCTGGGTGAAGCACTATAAGGAAAATGTAATGTATTCTGTGTTTTTATACTTTTCTGCTTTATTGTAACATCTAACATTTAATGCGTAATAATGGCGTGCTGTAAATCATGCTATATTTTGCAATTAAATGTCTTTGTGCTTTGGAACCACAACAATTGCATTGGACAATGTTTTATTGGTAAGCGATAAAATGACTTTAATAGTTTGGGGGTTCTCAAATCTAGTGTTGCTAAACCGAATAGCCGCTTTGTGTAATCGATGGGGTGCTAGTGAGAACTTAGGGACAAAAAAGAAAACCTTTTTCTTTTTCATGTAATTTTTGCAATTTAAATGTGGTTTGTTGCTTAACATACGCGTATGCATATCCTGTATTGTTGCTGCGTGTTTAATCAGTTGTGTTGATAGATGGTCCTATTGTATTTTATGTGAAATTAATTGTTAAAGCCTCTGAAAAGTTATTACAACCATTTGGGAAAGTATTTTTCTGCGTAGAAAACAAAGGTGTATATGTATGTGAATTGTGTGATTGTGAAGATAAAGTTGATTTACTGTTGAAAAGAGACAGGGACAAAGGTTCTGTTTGAAAAGAGAACAGGGTATAAAGAGACCCTTGTGGCATTCTGTTTGAAAAGAGAACAGGGTATAAAGAGACGCCGGAGTATACGTGGAATACTGTGAAATGAAAACTAAGGTTTTTCGTCGCACTCCCATAAGTAATCGCAGAGTTTATTGATAGCCAGTATCTCTAAGCGGTGCGATTGGACCGTATGGTTCAGCATGAAACCGTGATTGAGACTTGGGAAGTTGTGGGAGGAAATACGCTGACAAGGCTAGTGTTAGTAAATATTTAGTGTTACCAGTTGTAATAGTACTCAGCAGGTGCACTGGAAAGGTGCTGGAAAGGCAGAGTATTGCAAAGTTTATACTTTTGATTTCCCAGTTTCTGTGATAGGAACCTCGCTGGGTACACTGACAATCGCTGGAGTTGTTCAGTTGTACACAATTGAGAAGAAGTGAGTGGACACAGCTTGTGTAATTCATCCACGGCCAATAAAAATCTCTAGAGGGAAATTTGTGCTGCCAAGTGTTCCAAAAATTTTGTTTCCACATGGGTGCTAGACAAGCGTTAGAGATGGTCGATATGTAGGCCCGATAGGGTCTGTGTTTGTGAGTAGAGAAGCGTAAGGTAAGTATACAGTAAAGCTATGTATGTATTGGCATACAGTAAAGGTAAGTATACAATGATATACTGTAATCAGTGGGTCAAGATGACCGATGAATGTGTGAAACCTTTTCCCATCTTGGTTTGTAATATTTATCAAGAGGTACTGAGTAAAGTTATAAATAAATATTTGTGAAAACTGAGAATTAAGCTGACTGTTTATAACTGTGGCAATAGTAAAGGGAGCATGTAGCAGGATAATGTGCAGAGCGGAAAATATTGTTGCCGAGCGAAGCGAGGCAAGCGCAAAGCAGGAAAGTATAAAACCAAATAAAATAAAAAAAACTTAGCAAAAAATAGCATCTGTATTAAGTGTGTAACTATTTAGGTTTAAAGATAAGTAACTTAAATGTCTATTTTTTTGTGTGTGTGTTTGTATATAGTGTGTGATTGAACTTAGGTAAAAAAAAAACCTGCAATAGAAAAAAAGCCAGTTTCTCAAACAGTCTGAAGAAACTGTGTTTTTTGTTCCATTCATAAAGTGCAGCCAGGGAAAGAAATTTGTTGTGCCCATGCAATGGCTTAGATTCAGGAATCCTAGAAGAAAAAAAATCAGGTTTCACATGTATGTGCTATTCAAGAGGTGAGATATATCCATTATGTCCAGACAAATGGTCTTAGTTAATTGTTTGTTTTGTTGTTGGGTTTTTTTGTTTGTTTGTTTTCTGTTGTTTTGTGTTTATTTTCCTGTAGTGGATGATAAAGATTGAAAGTAAAGAAATGAAAATGTTTGTTTTTCTTTGCTATTTGATACAAACTTTGTTTTGTTCTTCTCTTCTGTAGATAAGGACAGCCAAAGAAATATATATTTAATAATTAAGGGTATTGCAGGAGAAGTACAAAGTTTTCCCTTCAAAGACAAATTAACAATGGGTCATTTTAACACTCTTTCTTCTAACTGCAGTTGCCTATGATAACTTATTTGGTTGAGATTTATTATTTAAAAGGAAGTGTGTATATACTTTGCTTCTAATGTTGTTTTCTGTATTCCAGGAACACACATGGGAGATACAGAGCATACATCACAAAGGGTTCATTTTACACTTTTCTATTATAGCCAAAAGTCCATCGCAAGGTTTTATAGTTATTGTGATCATAGATACCAAGTTCCATAAGAGCTAACAATGGACGACACTGGATTGGATGGGTGATGTAACTCCCTGTTAAACTTAATAAGAATGGAGGAGGGGTCATAGATTAGTTAATAGCTTAGGGGATTATTGAAATAGTAGAGCCATTTCCCCATAGTGCCCAATCCAGCTGTCATTTTGCTGTAAATCTCATTTTCTCATCTTCTGCTTTTCTGTTTGTCTGCAAATCCTTTCGCTATTATTATTCTTTGCTGTCCTATTTCCCATTCTTTACATTTCTGTCAGTATCTCTTTCTTTTCTTATAAAGAGATACAAAATGCGTAGACACTCTACCAAAGGGTTGTAGGCAACCTCAATATTTTAGGACACAGGTCTGGCATGACTGTTTTCAATTTTTTTCAACCAAATAAGGGGTGTATTATGAAAAATAGTATTGCTGTGTCCTGATTTATTTATATCATCAGTGCTTGAAACTAAAGATTTGTTCATTCATTTCTCGGTAACAGAACATGAGTTTGCAAGGGGATGAATCATAGACATGCCGGACAAAGGTCCAATACTTGAGATATTGTGTCACCCACGGGACTACAACATTTTTGACAACGGACAGAATTAGGGGTACACATACTACACTGACATAGTCATGAAGGTAGCTAAAGGTTTTGTTTTTATGTTTATTGAAGCTGCTGATTTTAAGTTTTGGTGTGGAAATATGATTTGTTTTATAGATTGCATGTGGTATCTGACCTCCTAAGTTCTGCCTAAACTACATATGTCTCCTGAACAAAGTGTACAAAGTGTGCCTTTAGATGCACAAAGGGTGGAAAGAGGGAGACAGGAGATAAGTTGAAGGTGAAATTAGATAGATATACAGATATGCATTTCTGTGTGGAACATTTAAGTAAGATTTTTGCCACAAGACTTGTCATAAGTGAAACCCTTTAGAAAATGTAAAATTTTCATGTTTTATATTTTCATAGTTAGGCAGACGTGTACTGGATATTGTTATAATTGACAAAGGTGCTATACAAATTGACCCCTTTGCCCTGTTCACTTAGCCAGGTAGCTGAACTTGTAGGATCGAAAATGGCATGTGAGTTGGCAGTGGGTAAATCAATTGATATACATTGGTTTTCAGTATTTTCCTAGGATAGGGGGCGACGTTGAGGCGGCTGAGATAATTTTATGACAATAGCAGTACATGAGTAGAACACTCACATTACATGGAGGACTTGTGACAGTGACACAGTTACCAACTGAAGTAGCTGTTATTTAACTTAAAACTTACACACATAACTGTACATGACTTTAATAACAGGACGGACATAGCTGTCAAGTGGGCAGCAGGTTTTAACGTGACAACCGACAAATCAATGTTTTGTTTTGTTTTTTTTTATTTTGTTTCTAAATTGTAAACACACATGAATTAGTTAATATATGAGATTTGTGCTACCTGAGGTAAAAACAAATAGTGGGACAGCAACAAAGGACATTCAAAACACTGTCTTCTGATACGTTATACTAACTGTTATGAAGTTGGACTGGGAAAGTATGTTATGGACTGTAATTTCCTACGCTCAAGTTGTTTGACAGACAGGTACCAAGTGTTGACGACCAGCATCACATCCCTAGCAGAGAGACACTGGTATCCATTCCATCCATTGCAGAGGAGTCAACACCCGGAGAACGTTCCAATTACACTCATGAATCTGTTCCGGGAGACCCAAGATCGCGGTTAACAACACCTGAGCCAAGGACTTTGCAAAGACTGTTATCCAGCATGGAGCATCAGTTTTTCCTGTTTTTCCCTGTCCAGTGTTTCTCTCATCTCATTTTCTTTTCAGGACAGTCAATTCTTTCAATTGTGAGTAGGTGACAGAGGCTGGTTCAGGTAGTGATATTGAGGAGTGGGGGTTAAAGGAGAAGTTGTTAGCACAATCGGTCCAGCCAATTAAGCTATTCAATTCGGGGGTAAAAGAAAAATTTGCTAACCTTGGAGCTCGGAGACAGTGTGAGGGGCTATTGTCTGACTTATTGTGTCTGTAAGTACTTTGACCCCATAGTTGAAGACAGGTGCATCCAGCGATGCCAGTCCAGTAATGATTCGGACTGGAGCGGGCATTCTTGAGAATGATTATCCTTCTTGGGTGGGTAAGCTTTTAGACCAAACTGAGTGCTGGGTGTGCTCTCACGTGCCTCAGAGATTATATCAAGTAGGACTAGTTCTCTTTCCACTAAATATTTCTGAGGTACCCTGTGAAAATACCGTGTTTATCTGGCTCAATGCTACCCACTTCACACTGGCTGACCACCCACAGGTGCCTTCCTATGCCAGGGAAGTCTACCCAGTACCTTCTAGGATTCGTATGGTCACTCAGGCAAATGCAGTTATAAAAATACAACAGTATATTTATTGTCATACAAACAACACTAGAATAATATGTACACACAGTAAATAAATGCCAGGCAGGATTACCACATCATCTGTCCCTCACCCCAATAGCTTAAGGAGCAATAGTCACCTGGCTGTCCAGACTTCACGACCCATGGATCTCTCTCAGCTGCATATATAGTCTCTAGTTAGAGAACGACAACTCAAAAGCTAGATCTTGCACCTTCATGAATGAAATCCCAGAATGAACACCCTTCCCCCTTGGAGTGACTCCTTATATCTCGGGTCTAATTTCCAGTCTTTCCCCTCCCTCTACAAACCCCTGGGTCTATTCTCCTTAACCATTGGTCAGTGCTGGACTAGGGGGGGTTGGAGAGGGGAGTGAAGATGAGCTGTCCTTCCACAAAACCTCCCCTGTTAGATGGCCTGTCTGGACTAGCCTGGTGAGAACAATGGACACTAATTAGTTTTCCGACTCCAGCATCTTACAACCTTATCCCTACCCATAATCCCCCTGCCTTCACTTTAAAGACAATGAATAGCAACCTTACTGCAAGTCATCAATATACAATACACAATATACATATGTACACTGAACTACAATGTCCCCTTAGCCACATGTTATTGGACAATGCAGTTGTAGTCTGGTGAGCTGGGGAACAAAAGCATGCGCTATAAAAAGTACTTGCTATAATCCACATTATGTGAGAAATGAGAAACCGAATGGTCACAGGGTTATCACACTCATTTCATCACATACCCAAATTATGGGGTGGGAGGCCAGTAGGGGAAAAATAATACAGCTAGGTCCCTTAGCTTGAAGTCTCCCAATATTCGCCAGGCCGATCACCATTTCACATACTAAGAAACTTGACTTTTGAGAGACTGGGAAGAACGAACTGGTAAAAGTGACAGTATTGTTAGTGCTGTTAAAGGGGCAATCCCCTTTAACAGTACTGACAATGCTGTCGCTTTTACCAGTGACGTCATTCCTGTGCACCGGACACTCCATCTGTCTAATTTCTTGCAAGTCAGCTTTTCCAACAGTCGGCCCGCTGAGGATGTCGGGAATGATAGTTTTGTGATGACGTTGTAGGAGTAAGTAATGTCGTCTTTATCAGATTCACAATTTTAGTAGCCAACCCCTCCATAATAGAGTCAAAGACCACCTCTCCTCCCGTCCTCTCTCTACCTTTGAATTCCTCTGTTTACGTCAATCTTCAACAAAAGGTCTCATCTCCACACTGTACTGTATGAGCTTGCATCCTCTACATTGGCCCTTTGGGACCCCCACGAGCTAGCCTGGGAACAGGACCTTGGTGAGGTTTTATTAGATGAGGAATGGTCTGAGATCTATGAAAATGCTGCCTCCAGCTCTATCTGTGCTAGAATTAAGGAGAATATTTACAAGGTACTATACTGATGGTACTATGGGCCTTCACAACTTCCTAGAATCTTCCCTGACTCCTCTGATCAGTGCTGACAATGGTGCTCCCATGAAGGCACATTCCTTCATATCTGATGGTCCTGCCCAAAACTAACAAGTTTCTGGACTGAGGTCAAACATATGATCCAATCAATTCTTCAGGTGAATATTCCTCTGGATCCCAAATTCTTTCTTATTTCTCTGGGAGTCCCGTTGGCATCCCGACATCAGAATAAACTAATAAGGCACATTCTCTCAGCGGCTACTTGCCAAATAGCAGCAGACTGGTGGCAGCAATCTCCCCACTCCTTGCAGACCATAGTTAATAGAGTTTGGCAGACCTAGCGGATGGAGTATATGACCAGTATCATCCGTAACTCACCAAGGTTTGGGACCCATGGCTTTCCTTTTTCCAGGCTTGCTCACCTTTCACATAACTAAGTATTACTATCTCTCTCCCCTTCCTAGCTCTTTTCGCCCCTCACATTGGATCTAGCCACTTCTCCCCTCTTCCACTGTTTATTCTCTCTCTTCTCCCACTATATATTATTCTTTCTTTCCCCTTTTTCTTCTTCTCTCCCCTCTGTATGGAAAACTCTTGGTTATTATTTCTATACATCTATAACTATATGGGTGACGTGTTGAGCGCTATCTCTGCGCTGGTCGTAGACTCTTTGTTTATCTTGCTATATACAATTTGTGTGCTCACACTGTCAGTTGTAAACTATTTCTCATGTGACCATGCTAAAATAAAAAGTTTAAAAAATAAAAAAAAGCACAGTATGTAGTTTTCTCTAGTTGATATTCATCTATTTTTTACCTTTCAAGGGTTGTGTATGAAAAGCGGACGTGTACTGTAATGTGCTTTTTTTTTTTTTTTTATTAGAATAGAGTTATAAAAAACTTCCTTGAAAAACAGATGCAACAAAATGCGCATATAAAGAGGCAAAAAACAATGAAATATCTTGGACATACTGAATAATGCAGAAATAACATAACAAAAATGATTTCATTATGTACATATTTTGCATGTGTAAATAATGCAGTCCACACAGAGATTTCAACGCAACTGTTACATAAAATGTTGTTTTCGTAAAATGCTTTTTAAGTTATGTACTAAGAAGCCACAATGATGGAACACTGTAAAACTCTCTTTAGTTAACACTACAGGAAAGGTAATGTTTTTGGCACATTGGCTACATTGCTTAAATACAGGTTTTATAGAAAGTGTGTGTATTTCTAAACCAACTCTGTCTTGTTGCATTTTTCTTTAAAAAAACAATACTACAATACTATTGTTTTAGATAATGAGCAAAACTTAATGCAGAAAAGAGAAAAAAGGTCAGGGATAGACCATGTTTAGCATAAGTCTTTCCACATAAAACTGAGAAAATGACATGCCCCTGTTATAATGTGTATGAGAGGGATGGCTGGATAGACTTAAAACAAAAACAACATCCATGACAATAGGTGGTGAATTTAAATAGCCCACAACTGTAGAAATATCATTGTGAAGGAAATTTATCCCTCAGCATTACTCCGTGTTTGATACTATTATATAAGGAACCCTGTGACTGTCTAGGTGTAATCTGCAGTTTTTTGTTTATTAAGAACAACAATTATTCTCTATTTGTTATTGTCGTATGAATTCAAATTTCCCTTTCTCTCTCAGATGCAAACAGTAAAATTCTCCAAAATATACTGCACATTCTCTGCAAATTGACAGAAGTTGAAATTGAGAGTATTTTCACAGAACTTTAAACAATGGCACAAGTTCCCTTTTCCCTGCTCTGCTACTGTCAGACAAACAAAGTGGAAGTCTGAGATCATACCCCCCCTACTGTGATATCCAGTCATGGAAAGTTAGTGTTAACCTATGCAATGTTTCCTTTATAGTAATAAATCTCAAAATACTTTAAGAATCAGTATTTTTTTACAAAGGGATTCTTGTTTAGAAATGTTTCAATATTACTGATATCACAGGAAATATATTGTTTGCTTTTGCCTGCATTATATTAGAATGATACTTTTCACCTATATATTTTTTATTTGCTACAACATTAGAGCCCACTGCCACTTACTTGTAATAATTTTTTGATGCTTTCTCTATGGCAATTTGCATGTGGCTTAATGGTTAGCACCTCTGCCCCAGAGCACAGTTTGCTTCCCAACCAAAGCCTTATCTGTGTGGAGTTTGTATGTTCTCCCTGTGTTTGCGTGGGTTTCATACGGGTGGTCCGGTTTCCTCCAACACTCCAAAAACATAGTAGTAGGCTAATTTGCTGTGATCAAATTGACCCTGGTCTGTGTGTACAGAGCCACATAATTAGTGGCACTATATAAATAAATGATGATGATTCACCGTAGTAAACAGACTGCGCGGCCCCAACAGTGACAGAAATGGGGGATATTATTTTATTATGTAATGAAGAAAAAACTTCTCAGGGTGGCCAGCATCAGGTGGTGGTAATTCAAGCATAAGGGGCGGAGACCTGAGAGATGGAGATGGGCAAGGGAAGGAGCAAACACCTATTTACCTGACTCACCACGAGGGGGTCTGGCTATCCTTGGGGAACTTTGCCACATTTACCAATTGTCTGCACTGAAGCAGGGAAGGAAGGATGTTCTAGTACTTGAACATAACAGAGGAGTGAGACCCTTGTCTCGTTTGCTGGGTGTTCGAGTTGCTGTAGGGAAAACAGGAAGGACAGTTCCCCAAGTTAGCGCAGAACTGTGAACAGCAATCTCCATATTATACTTACTAAACTCGATTCATTCCTGGCTTCACTCTGCCATTTGCAGTTCTTACTATCCTCATGTCTGTAAGGCATCTCACGGTGAACTCTCATGGAGTTGCCAGCCCGCAACTGTGGACAGAACATAAACTTCCTACTTAGTCTGTCCCTAGCCTATTTGCAGTGAGCCTTCTTTGTAGCTGCTTGCGCACAAGCCCAGACCACTACACTATGTATGCACTACACTGACTCTAAACACAATAACCAGCAGCAATACACAGAAAAATGAGGCCTGGGACTGATCCCAGTGCTAACTATGCTTGCAGCTAGGAGGCTAGGGGGTAGTGGCCTAGGAGCTCTGGCTGGCTGAACCTGGTGCTGACTCTGGCCTAGGAGCTGGGGGCTTTGGCCTGAGGCTACACCTGGTCTTTTCTGGGGCTAGCTGAGCCTGAGGCTGCTGGCAGTGGCCTGGGAGCTACTGGCTGTGGCCTGGGGGCTGCTGGCTATAGCCTGGGCATTGCTGGCTGGTGCTTGGAGGGCTGCTAGCTGTGGCCTGCTGGAGTGGGCCTATGATTGGAGGGAGACAACAAACAGACATTGAGCACATACCTGGTCCTGTTGTGTCCTTTAGATCCTCATCATGGCGGTGCTTCTCTCTGGTTCCTCTCTATTCCTCTGCAGCTGGGGACTCTTCTGCGACAGCAGCATCTCTTCTTTCTTCTGTTTTTCCTTTCTCTGTGCTTTCATTTGTTCCAGTTTCATGCGAGAGCGGCTATATCTATAGCTGTACATAAGGTGGTGCACAATTGATGCACGTTTACCAGACCAGGATGCTGCTGGGACCTGACACATTCTCACATTCTCCTTTCTTTGTCCTTTGTGATCTCTACAAAGAGGTTGGGAAATGCACCAGAAGTCCGCTATCTCCATCAGTCTGTGAGCCCATACCTCAGTAGTCAGTGTCACTGAGGGCAATTCCATAAATTAACAGGGTAGCAGCATATTCCTATGCAGCACCCTCACCCGTCCATCTACATCTTTGGGCCCCACTTTGTACACAGATCCATCTGGGAACACACATCTCTGGCCTATGTGCTGTGCCCCCTCCCAGTGCTCACTCAATTTGTTGCTTCATCATTCGGACAAGCAGCCTCTGAACATTGGTAAACCTGTACCTGCATCTGTTGTCTAACTACACTGCAAGTCACCACCAACCACTGCCGCTGTTCTTCTACCCAGCTGGCCGGGCTCTATGATAAGGCCACCTGCTGAACCGGCATACTGCTGGGACCCACCATTGAGGGTCTCACACAAGAACGGGAAAGGGGGGGAAATTTCTGTTCAACTGGAAACTGCCCCTAAGGGCACATCTGGGATTATGCTTGAGTACACTAAGAATTTTTGCTAAAAAGCAGTTAAAAACAGTTATAGCAGAAATCTAGAATTAGGAGGCTTTATTATTCCTACTGTCAAATATGACAGGAAATTTTAATGCAACTTTCTAAGAAAAGAAATGGCTGGGAAACTAAATTACTGTATGTTACTGAATCAAACAACTTCCTCTGAAATAGCAGACACTCTAAATTAATACTTTACTATAAATTCTGCCAAAAGCATATATCTTTCTACTGTATGCTCACAAAGCTACCATTATAGGGAAAGTAATGAGTCTGTTATCACCCAAAAAAAAGAGCAATGTATATTTAGATAGCATGTGCCCAACACCAATCCTCATCCTCAGTGGAGGCCCTAAAGCACCTGACCTTCCTAAGAGGCCAACTCAATGCGAACCTATCCAAGAAAATGGCTAAAGAACTGAAGTGGCTGAACCAAAAGTTCCATGAGCAAAGTGAGAAAGTGAACTCCCTATTAGCAAGCACACTGTGACAATGACCGATCAATTAAAAACCTTCAAGGTTTAATTTTCTGATCTCCAGTAAAGTACAGAAATATTCTAATCCTTCTTTAATAACCTCTATCGTCTTCCAAAGCAAAGAAAAAAATTGATGATTACATCACTAGTTGTAACCTCCTTAAGTTGAAGTCATCAGCTATTGACATGCCTAATTTCCCATTAATGGAGGAATAAAGCCTGTCAACCATAAGTTCAATGAAATCCACTTCTGCCCCCGGTCTTGACAGGTTCCCTACCCTTTATATACAAATGTTAGCGATATTCTCACACCAAAACTCACAGATCTTTTCAATTCATCTTTTGGTTCAGCTCCACATCTGTTGCAATTTCAATAATACATGTGGAAGGCAAAGAACCCACCTCTTGTGGGGGCTACCAACCAATTGTCTCCTGAATATAGATTTAAAAATCTTTGCTAAAATACTTGCTCATTGGGTTAATGCACGGCTGTCTAGCACTGTACTGGGCCGTCAGGCCATAGTCAGTACCAGAAGAACAATTGATCTGGTACATCACTTAATAATTCCAAGAATTTCATAGTAATTGCTTGCCCTTCATGATGAGAGTCCTTGAAGCCTTCAGATTGGAAGGGGTATTTCTATCTGGAATTACTGCTCTTTAAAGACACATCAGCTATGATCCTAGTGAACGATTCCTCTCCACTCCCTTTGGAATTCCAAACAGCACCCACCAAGGCTGACCTCTCTCCCAAATCATTTTCACTCTTATTATGGAATCATTGTAATCCTGATTCAGCTGGTATTAAGTAGCTGAAATACGCAAATATGCAAGAACATAAAGTAGCTCTATAAGCTTAGTATAGCCTTCCATACATTACCAAGCCAATGACTATCTCTCCCAACCTATTTAGAGAACTTCATCAGTTTAGATCTTTATCCAACTTCAAAAATGTTTTCCTGCACAAATGCATCAAAAACTGCTCAAGATTAATTTCCATTTCAAGTGGCAATAAAATTAATATATCTTGGTGTATATATATATATATATATATATATATATATATATATATATACATAGATAGATATAGGTGTATAGATGTATATATATATATATATATATATATATATATATATATATATATATATATACATAGATAGATATAGGTGTATAGATGTATATATATATATATATATATGTATATATACATATATATATATATAAATCTAGATACACTTCTTAAAGCTAATTATTCTCCCCTTTTGACTACAATTAAAGCAGGCTTGTTGGCCTGGAGCAAACAAGGCCTGGATTGGCTGAATCACCACAATTGGAGTGAATATCCTTCATAGATTTCTGTATCTAATCCAGGCCTTACCCATAATCATCCCTTCCGGGACTTTTGTGGCCCTTTAAATGGTGACTGGGTTTATATGGTCTGGAAAAAGGCCAAGGGTTGGTCTAAGCATCCTTCAACGTTCAGCATTAGCAGACGGATTTGGTGTCCCAAACTTTCAAAAATACTATATGCAGCATAGTAAGCTCAATGTACACAATGACACTCTCCTCCTTGGGCACAGGTTTGAGTAGATATGGAAACAGCCATATTCGTATAATTCATCAACTGCAGCTATCCTATGGCTACATCATTCTAATTGGCCCCCAGAAGCCAAGGACCACCCAATAATCAATCTATCCTTCTCAATTTGGTCTCGCTGCAAAAGGCTATCTGCCATAGCTCCTTCACCAACCCTATAATACGTCTATGAAATAACCTGCAGGCCTCATTGTTAATGCATTTTCTCATTGCGCTAAGACCAACCTTTAATGTGCATGTTAAAAAAAATACATATAAACTCCTCTACCACCGATACCTTGTCTCAGTGAAGCTGATAATATATCCCATCGTCTCACCCCTCTGTTGGAGAAGCTGCCAAGAACCAGGTACATTTCTCTACATTTGGTGGACATGCCTGTTCATACAGATTTTTTGGTCAGAAGTCAGAAACTTTATAGGAAGCATTATAGTAATTAATATCCCAATGCAACCAAAATATTCCTTACTTGCAGGGGCGTACGTAGTATTTTTAAGGGGGGGTTTCCCCTCCACCCCCCAAAAAAAAAAGCGAGAGAGCTGCCGCGCATCCGCGGCTGCTGTATAGTACAGTGCCACTATGTAGGGCACTTCTTTAGCGGAGTGGTGGGGTTTCTGGAGACCCAGAAACCCCCCCTGCGTGCGCCCCTGACTTGCTTTACCTATATCTGGCCTCACAAAACACTTAAACAAGTTTATCATGCGTATATTTACCATGGCCACCTGGGAAAAAACAGATTCCTCCAAACATAATCGCTCTGATGAAAAAGGCCTCTCCTCCCTTCATTCAAAGCAATCCGCCTGGTTTAGCCCCACCCACAATGGAGGCACGGAATCTTGGTTCTACTAGATTAAACGCTGTATACACACAGAAAAGAGAATATACAGGTGCATTTGATCAATTGCTTAGCTCACCCACATGGAATTTGCCAATCCACAATAAACATATACAAAAAAGGAATAAAGGCGGTGTAAGCCCAAAACTTCACAAAGTGATATACTTAATCGATTGGAATAAATTAAATTATGTGAGTTCCCATCATTTAATTTAATCTATTACACTTTATATACACACACCATTAGTAGTTTCAAAAAGGCTTGTAAATGTAGTAGTCATATATACTGTGTGTTATTTTATATTTGTTTTGTAAGCTTTGCTTTATTTTTATTTTATCCAAGATCTTTGGAGTGATGTGTCAGTAAAAGTTGAAGGGGGAAATTCAATTGGCCGTGTTATGGGTAAAAGTAACGTAGCCTGCGCATTACTATCATTATTACGACAATAATGCACTTAATTACCGTTATTACGGTAGTTTCAATGCTGGCTTTTTTGCGAGCAGAAAGCCGGGTTAAAATTTAACGCTGCGCTAATTCGGGGGAATTGAATTCCCCCTTAATTGCAAGTGTTCCCCTTATTCCATCTGAAATGGAGAGATCTGTTTATTGATGTTTATTGAGGAGCAACATGTTTCAATTGCAGCTTGAAGAAAGTAATACAAGCTTGCTTCTGGCCCTTCTTCTGAAATTATTAAGGTTGCCAGGTGATAGGTTTCCGCACTGGGAGATTGAACCCAGTTACACCAGAGGAGAAACACTGGGATTAATCACTGGACAACCAGACGCACCACTGGAGGAAGTCAGTATTCATCGTTTCCCAGCTTCTGACATGATTGCCCCAGGCAACCTGAATATGCTTATATTCAAGAGTATCCAGTCAGTACACACATAGACAATGTAACAAACTAATGGACACAGGTTGGAATTTTCATTAGGAAGATAAGCCTTATTTATAGAATTATACAGAGCTGCACTATGTCTGTCAAAAGTATTATTAGCCTTTAAAAGTATTAAACTATTATTATAAAGTAGAAATCCAACATTGAAAAAAATGTTGAGCCTGATTGTTTAAGAAAAAAAAGGGGTAGATTTGTAACTTGGCAAAACCATGTTGCATTGGAGGGGGAGATAACTTTAAAATGAGGACAGATTTATAGTTGGGGTAGAGCATGTCCTAGATGAACTTTCAATTTCAATGTAAAAATAAAGTTAAGTATTTGTGTGCTACATGAAAAACAGCCAGTATTCTTCTTATGTACAAAATAATAAATTAATGCGCACCCCTTTCCCTGTAACATGGTTTGTCCAGTAGCAAAATTACTCCTTTTTTTCCCTTTGCTCTCCTTAATGACTCAGGCCCGTTATTTCAACAAAAATACAACTTTTTTAAAGGTTACAAATACTATATAAAGAGCAAGGATGCTTAAGTATCAATTTGATTGCCTTACTGGGGCCTAATTACTAGAGATGTGCGCTGACCTTCGCGTTTCGGTTTTGAAACTGGTGTTAGTTCAAAACCAACTCGAGAATTTTTGAAGTTTTTGTGCAGGGCACCTTCGCCTATTTATTTTCCGAAATATCTAACTCTATTCATTCAATTCACTAACCATCCAATGACCTCTGCCTGTTAATTTAATTACAGCCGTTTACCCTGGCTGCCTGTCACTAGCCGGGACGCAGCGGTAGTGTGAGGCGTCCCAGTTGCCCTGGCATCAGAGTGAGTACACCCCTTCTTGGGGACCGGCTCTTCTACAAGTCTCAGGCAGTCCCCTTTACCCCAGGGTTCGATGAAGCTTACTCCAGGGTAATGATTTTTCTGCCCTTCCTCCCATATAAATATTTATGAATTCCCTAGTTTGATTCAGAATGACAGCATTATGGCTAGGTAAAACTAGGTAATGAAAGCCCTGCTCTTGGGAACCAATGAATACTCTGGCAATGTACTGTGTGCCTAATCATTGAATTTTTGTAGTATGGGTGCAGCCACCTTTGTCTCTCAGCATCCTCATTCATCTATATAGGTATTGAAAGACATGCTCTTGGCAACCGTTGAATACTCTACTACACTAAATTTTGTTTGTTGTTTAAATTATCCAATGGGTTTGCTTCAGTTGGTTGCATGACAGATGACATTAATTTTGCAGCAGCTGCAATGTTCTACATGCAGTCATTGAATGTCAAAAAATGCCCAGATAAAACCCTCACACACAAACTCCCTTTTTTAAATATAGATTTCACTGAACGACCCTTCCAAAATGAACAAGTATTGAAAAATAGAAACATAGAAAAGATTAGCGTATATATAGCGTTTTTGGGGTGTGCAGCTACGTGCTGACCCTCACAAACAACCTTTTTTAAATATAGATTTCATTGAATGGCCCTTCCATAGTAGACAAGTATTGAAAAATAGAAAAGATTAAAATATAATATATAGCCTTTTTTTTGGAGTGTGCAACTGCTGCTAATTCTCACACGCAAACACACAGTTTTTTCAAAATTATCTCAGTTTTCACTGCCCCACACAAGATTACTTTCACTAGAAAAACTTTCAATTTTAAAAAACAGAAATCTGTTTGTTTTTGGATTATGCTGTCTGGCAGCAAATGCACACTGGTTTTCTCAGAAAAATAAATATACTAGTTAGTTCAGAATGATATCAATTTAACTCAGTGTGTATCTTTCCTATGTCCCTGGTTCACCCTGAATGCTATTTTATCAACAGAGCACCGCAGCTAACGACCTTCCTACACAATGTCTGTTTCAAAATGGCACTCAAGAAAATGAGGGAGGACTACATATACAAAAGATGGCGATCCAAAACTCACAAGAGTTTTGCAAAAAAAAATTCCCGGAAATTACATTTTGCCTCGTTATGAGATCTGAGTTTGGCTGAATAAACCGAGTCACTACTCGGTTTCACTCGGATCCACAACATTGGATTTCGTTGAATTTCACATAATCTGAACCACTCATCTCTACTTATTACACATGTGTTCAAAAGCATAGCAAGCAGTAGACATTACTGATCATCACTCCCAGTGGATTTGAGGTAAAATCAATTGACAAAATGCCATAACGAACTAAGGTCAAAGAACCTGGCATATTTTGCTATGAATTAAATATGATTATTTACATAGAGTATGATCTATTATATATTACAATTTTTCCTTTGGGAAATGTAGGTTTCATTCTGTGGTAACTTTTAATTACACATGTGATTTGTTTTTAATAATACAAACATAAATATCACTAAATGTGGCAGTAACTTGCAATTTGTTCATGAATATTTCAACAAAGCGGCATTAATTCTTATTTAACCACATTCCTACTAATAGGTTCCTTCTTGAAACCATAATTATTACAGTATAGTGTAATATCACTGAGAAAGAATTTCAAATGAATATTGAGGTTTAAGGTCGTATATTGGTACAGCTATGAAAATACTATTACTTGTACTTCAAAGTAAATGTAACCCAGTGGCTAAAATGTTTGCAAACAAGACTCTTCACATAAAACAGCTGTTTCTGCAGAACTTCTACAGTCACTGTTGCCTCATCTAATATGGCTTCCCCCATGTACTGCTGTCAATCTAGATAGCAGCTATGCCAAAAAAAACATACCAACTTTACTGACATACTTCCGCTAAAGCAGCAACTTTCTGAAAACAGGCAAACGCATTGAGGCCAGGGAAATTAAGTAGCTGGGTTATTTGTACCTATCTGCAGAAGGAAAGCAAGAAGTGTGCAACGAGAGCATAGTCAACCAATTGGAGCTGCTAACTGTTGTGCAAACAGACCTTCCAGAAAAGATGTTGCCAAGTGCTGGTGCAGTTTCTATGGCAGTGATGGGCTACCTGATATATTTCAAGGGATGAATGTGTGGTGCTCCAACTTTACAAAGAGTTGCACATTAACAGACCATAAATGACCTCTTTACCTGCCACTACCATCTCTCACATGCTGCACTCATTGGCACTCCCCACTTGCTCCCCATTCACTAGCACTCCCCTCATGCCCCTCACTCACCAGTAGCCCCTATATGTCATAAAACACGGATTCTTCCACCTGAAAATTTGATAGTGGGGTTTCATGGATTTTTTCTTGATGAGGAACTTTTGAGTGTGGTCTGGGGCTTTCTGGTACTATCACAAATATGTTTCTATTTTCTTTCCATTGTTAACATATAAATGGAAATTTAGAAGTGATGGTCTGGAAAATGATAAGTAAATGGAATTTGACAGTTTAGAAACATAGAAACATAGAATTTGACAGCAGATAAGAACCACTTGGCCCATCTAGTCTGCCCAATTTTTAACCTACGGTAACCTCAAAACGTATTTGATCCTTAGTTCTTTGTAAGGATATCCTTATGTCTATCCCAAGCATGTTTAAGTTGCTCTACTGTATTAGCCTCTACCACCTCTAATAGGAATCTATTCCACTTATCCACTACCCTTTCTGTAAAGTAATGTTTCCTCAAATTTCCACTGAGCCTACTTTATCCAGTTTCAGTGCATGTCCTCGTGTTCTAGTACTTCTCTTCCTTTGAAGAATGTTTCCCTCCTGTACTTTGATGAAACCCTTGATAAAATTGAAAGTTTCTATCATGTCCCCCCTTTCCCTTCTCTGCTACAAACTATACATATTAAGATCTATTAGTCTTTCCGAGTATGTTTTGTGTTGTAGGCCATGCACCATTTTAGTTGCCCTTCTTTGTACAGTCTCTACTGTATTTATATCTTTCTGGATATATTGCCTCCAGAACTAAACACAGTTCATCATCATCATCATCAGCTATTTATATAGCATCACTAATTCCGTAGCCCTGTACAGAGAACTTACTCACATCACACTCTGCCCCATAGGAGCTTACAGTCTAAATTCCCTAACGTACACACACACACACACACACACACACACAGACTAGGGTCAATTTGATAGCAACCAATTAAACCACTGAATATGTATTAGAAGTACTTATTGAAAATGTGCTATTTGTTAATCAACAAATTTCTAGCTAATTATGGTATTCATCAAGTATAATGACTACACAGGTTTTAGTATTATCCTAGGGGATGTTTACTATGCCTCCTAACATTTCAATAGTGACAAACTTAGAAACATTTTTCTTGGGTTCCAATAATGTACATAGAAAATAGCGACACACAATATGGGCCAGAATCATTAAGGCATGGAAATGGTGACATGTGGCATATTTTGCGTGAAATTGTTTATAATCGTTATGGTTCCATAAAAAAGGCACCAACAATGATGGTTCAAATCCCTTAAAAGACAAATATTTACATCTAAATTAAAAGTTTTTTTAATTGCGTACATAAGTGGATCCTGTACTTCTTTTTTAACTATGCTATAAATACTTAAAATCAGACTTTGTGCAAAAAGTGATCATGTATTTTGGATAAAGAGGTTGATTGAGGATAAAACAGGTCCCATAGTGGATCTGCTACTATTCATTGTTTTTCCATCAAGCCAAAATTCCGGTGGAAATTGGTTTGAAACTGTCCAAAGTGATTCTCTTACCTGTTCAAGGTGAGTGTAGCTAGCAAGAGTACAACATAGAACCTTGTCATACAGTTTGCACTATCAGTGTAATTTATATCTTTTCGGGGACTCTTTGGAGGAGCCAGATTGATTAAGGACACAACAGAAAATGTATTAGATTTTATAATAGACTGCATACGGCATAAGTTTGTCAACAACATCCACTGGTGGACATATTGTCCAAAACAATGATTTATTAGGCTAAGTACACACTGGAGGTTTTTCAGCTGATTATCGGACCAATCACCTGATAAACAACCACTCGGCCACATATCGTGTTAGTGTGTATACTCCCAGGATGAACGTCAGTCTTTGTTTTATTTGGTTGGTCCTACTGTTTTTTTAAGCTCGTTCCAATCACTCTCCAATCACGTAGAAGGTGTGCACTCATGATCATGATCTTCATAGAGTTTCACAGAGTCATGGTCTTTACAGCTTATGCCAACAATGTACATGTCCTAAATGTAGAGAGTGCTGTAAATGGAATAATTTGTTCATTCTGAGACTGAATATTTCGTTCCAGTCACAGAGGCTAACAAATTTCATTATGACATGTGGATAGCTATAACGAGGCGGTTAATCAGTGTGACAGGAATGAATTAATACATATTATGCTGTCATTTTCTAAACAATTATAGGACCAGATGAAGATAAATCACATGTGGTGTGTATGCAAAAATCGGTCAATCGGGTCTTCAGTTGTAGGTACAATCGTTGTAGACTAGAACCCTGGGGTACTATCTACATCTACAGTATACAGATCAAGTGGATCATAGCCGGGACATTCATTCACTGCCTCTCTGTCTTTCCAACGACTTCCAAGTAGGACTAGAGTTTTATATTTACATCTTACAGCAGTATTCCTGCTGCTTGATTTCTGCATGCTAAACTCACCTTTTAGGTTGGCAGCTAGGAGAGTGTTTTTATGTATTCCAGTGATCCTATATTTATACCTACCTTTTTATGTTGAGTCCATGTTATCGCTGTGCTTGCTATATGTATCAATGCTGTTTATCCAGATATTATTCTGATTGATTCTATTACTATATAATATTTTATTTAATCTTGATTTTTAATATAATAAATATTATAAATTAGTGGATTCAGCGCTCTTCTATCCTTTTTTTCTTCTTTCTTGTTTACAGATACAGATATCTGTACATAGGTCCATTTGTTTATTAATTTATGATTTCTTAGCGCCTGAAATATTTTATTTGTTTTGTTGTAGATAACAGATTGGTTGGAAAATTCTACAGTACGTACCAAGCCTTAGACTTGTTTTGGGAGCAAGGACAAAGCTCTTTCTTCCTGGCTGCATTTCCAGATCCCCACAATTTGTCCAGTCTAAATTTTCTATAATATACCCTCAAGGTTCCATTTTGTCAGCAATAAATTAACATACCAGCGTGTTTTGGACTGTGGGGGGAAACTGGAACACCTGGAGGAAACCCAGACAATCATGGGGAGAACGAACAAATTCCTCCTTTTACAGAAACTCGACACAAAGTAAAGAAAAAAAAGAGTAAAGATATACTTTTATCTCCTACTCCCTTGTGTTGAGTTCTCACTTATTAAGACAAACACACTTTTCAAACAGTTAGCAGGAAAATTAAAAACTTGCACGGCTCAGAAACATAATTTGGTTTTGCACATAAGATGTAGCTGCAGTTAGATTGTGTGAACGTACAGATTAAGGGGCTGATTTAAAGTTCGATGTACTCCATTTTTTTGCATAAGATACACAATTTCACACTGAAAAAATGTATACGCATACATCCGTATAGTTTTTGTGTATGGTTGACTTGCGTATCCTTATGTCTGGAGGGGCAGAACAGGGCGGGCAGGAGCATGCAAGCGAAAGCGGTGTACAGCTAACGTAATTGTGACACAACTAGACACGGCCCCATCAGCTGATATACCTTTTAGGAGGTGTATCTCTTGAGGGTGCTGCAACTATACACAATGATGATCATGGCTATCAGCATCTCTATCTAGCTGCATCTAATTGCCTATTGCCCCTCCAGCTGATAGCACTCAAATCATTAGCGTTGCAGCTATATTATATCAAGTCGTGGTCATTTATTAACATTAATTATTTGTCATTTCAATTTGAACCACTGCAGGCACGAAAATTCCAAATGGGTTTTTAAAGATGTAAACCAGGAACATGGGGATATTTGTACTTAATTAAATCTTATATGGAAAATGCGACGTTAAGACCCTATTACTTACATTTATGAAGACACTACTCTCTCTTATGCATATGACCTTTTATGACATTATTATATTATATACGAATAGGGCAATGCTACTTTAGCCTATACTACTACTGTCAAGCCACATCTCTACTGTATAGTAAGCAACAAGTTTAAACGCCTGACTTCTATTCACATTACCTAAGGAACATTTCAAATTAGACTATTGCAAGAGCAAAAATTGCATTTTAATTTTTAATTTTGTAACATAATAGATATTTGTATTTAATAGCTTTTGCTACTAACACTGGCAAGCGGCGTCTCAACACTATCTGAACGCTATCATGGGGTATAAGTATACACACTTGTTACGCCTGACATATGCCTGGTGCTAATGGTATTGTTTTTGATCAGGACATATCAACAAATACATGTAAATGCTCTTTTTTCCATGCATGTGTTTCTAAGTGCATTGTGCATCTAAGAGCGCACATGCTTCCCCTCCAAAGAAAGCCTATAAATATTTTGTGTTTATCTAAACGCATGCGCTAAGTGGCATATATGTTAGACCAATAAAGTATATACATGTGATGAAGTTATCAGTCCTGCTTAGCAAATCATGTATATATATATATATATATATATATATATATATATATATATATATATATATATATATTATATAAAAAGAAATATGCATTGTTTCATTGTAAAGAGAAACAAATGACACCATATAATACTAATAATGATAATATTACCAAGCAGCCATCAAATTTTAGGGGACGCTTAAATAACTTAATAAGTGACATAGAGCCTGATTCATTAAGTAACGTAAATGCCGTTGATCATTGGACTCATTTAGTTACTGAGATATGTACACATGAACAGTTTATGTACGATAGTAGAAAGGCCTTACACAAGTATCATAAAATCTGACCCCACTGGTATGAGTCTCAATTTTCTGTCCTCCACTTTCAAGATGATATGGTTTGATGTGCATAACGAACCACCAGCTGTGATATTAGTAACAGCCCTGCGCAGCTTTAGCTTTGGTTTCAGTTTTAGTTTTTTACCTCATTTATTTAGGTTGGTTCCGCAGTGTAGTTCACTGTACATTTTAATCAATGAAAATACTTAATCTGATTAGAGTCCATTCATATCTTTGTCTGTTATATGTTAAAAGCGACAATAACTTTTAGAATACTTATCCTGGAATTGGGTATGTATGTTTTGTTATGTAATTTGCTTTGTTGTACTGTCCCTTAAAAATCTAAATAATTAAAACACTTTATTGAAGAAGAAAAAAAAAAAAAGCAATGTAAATGCCGATATTTTTTGTAAAAATGTTCTGCGCAAGCTCAAAAAAGGACTATACACCAAAGGATGGAAGTGCATGCAATTCATCTTCGAACGCAAAAGACATTAACTACTGATTACGATTTAAATGGCAGAACAGGGAAGGGAAGGGGCGTAGGCACGTTGTCAATGTACAGTAAGTGTGTGCCATGGTTGAGTGCTCACACCTCTGTCCGATTCAAGCACTGGGCAACCCTGAGGTACATGATTTTCAGTCATATCACTTGCACCAGCTATAGGGCAGTTGTAAGTACTGATTGATAGTGAAGACGATCACGTCTGTATGTGCATATCCCGCAGTGTGATCTGTCTGCATACAGCAAGTGCAGTGTAGGCAGAGCGCACTTATACCCGTATTCAGCTAGAAACGTTCCTCGAGATCCTCTTCTCTCTGTCTCTAGCTGACAATGGGGCAGAGGGAGGTATGCTCAATTATGTAAATGTTTACTGTCAGGTCCTTTCTTTCCTTGTAGAGCAAGCCCAGAAGAGTAGGCGATTAGTCTGTGTGGTCATGTGATCACACACGTTACCTGCCTATCAATGAAACATAGGAGCAGAAAAAGTAGATGATATACAATCATATGACCACATAGAGTGACACCCCTTCTTCTGTCCGCCTCCTCTACAGGGCAAGAAGCATCAGGGGAGGGGAAGATTGCAATTTATTCACCCTCTCACTGTAATTCAGAGTGGGTGTGGCAAATAATAAGGGAGGGTGAAATAAATTACAGAGGAGGGTGAATGGGAATTAATTATGCAAGGGAGAGGGAAGGATGAATGTGACGAAATGTAGCATATATCTAATGACTGATTGTATAACACTCTGAATATTTTATGTAACCTTTCCAATTGTATTTTGTTAACTGACCTGAGTCTGACCTAGGCAAGTGTCAATGGTCTTGTGAAATAGCCAGACCAGGGAGAAATAGGATCTTGGAGGAGTTTGAAGACCAAAGTTGTAAACTACTTAAGCAGAAGAGCAGAGGTGAGAATTCCAGGTCCTGTAAAAATGCTAGGTCTCAGGACATCCATGATTTACTTCGAAGCCCTGTGTCATTTTGGGCATCGATCTATCTTAGGGGAAAATTGAAGTTCCTAAGGTGGGGGTGAAGAGCCTGTAAGAAGGGTTTAAATTCTTCTGCCTTAGTCAATAATTGTGTGCATTTCATGAGGGGTCTATCAAGACTGAAATGTCCCATCCTTTTCTTTGTGTTCCCTCACACACAGCAAGACTACCTCATAAGTAGTACTCTGATTTTATTTCCAATTTTATTTTTTTTAAACTTATGTGCAACCTAATGTATGTCTGTTTATTAACTTTTTGTAAATAAGCCTTGGAAATATTTTTCAGATTAAACATATTTAATCTAGCGTATTTCTCCGTGATTCTTTATGAACTTACATGTGTATGTGATTTAAGTGTGAAACATTAATAAGTGGTTCTGATGAACGTAAGGACACCATAATAAATCCTTCTTAGTGGCAGAAAAGGTGTATTCACTGTTAATTAACTAAGGTAACACCAGTCACGGCCAGCTGTTCAGTTTGCTGTATCTGGGACAGGCTGGGCGTTCGTGACAATGAATTACAGGGGAGTTGGAAGTGGGGCAGCACTTGGAAGCCTGAGAGAGGGTATATATGAATTACATTTGAAGGCAAGGGAGGCTGAGTAAATATAGGAGCATGGAAGGGTGCTGTGAGATATATAAATGACATAGGAGAGGGTTGTTCTGAAAAAATGAATTGAAGAGGAGGGTGGTATGCAAGGAATAAATTACTGGGTTGATTAATCACAGGGTAAAGTGGTGGGCAATGATTGATGAAGGCAGAGAGCTGCACACATACATACATACATACATACATACATACATAAATATATACATATATAATATATCTCCCAACTGTCCTGATTTTTGAGAACTGTCCTGTGCAGTCAGGACTTTGAGCACATTGAGCAGGGAGCCGCATGCACCTAGCACAGAATTCCCAGGTTAAACCGGTTGTGGAGGGAGTTGGATGGAGGGCTACATGATCATGATGCCCTCAGTGTCACGGCAATGCCCATTCCATGTCATGACCATGAATTCTTCAATGGATGGATGAGGGTGTGTGAATTGGAGCTTTGCTTAGTCTATATAGTACCAACCTTTAGTAAAAAATAATTGTCAAGCTATTTTAAACAAAAGTAAAGCAACAAGTAAAAAGTTACAGCATTTCTAAATTTCAATAACATTTACTGCAAGTCCGTTAATGTATCAATACATCTGTATCTACACTGTTAAAGGATATGTTTTGGTTTTTACATAGGTAAATGTAAAGGACATCTAGGGTCTTATTTCATATTCCTTAACCTACGTATTTACAATCATCATTGCTTAGATACACTCTCTAACAAAACGTATCTAAGGTTACCTAATATGAGCAAAAATCTCCTTGTTGGCTGTTTCAGGAGCTGTATCAGGATGAAAGGTGCAACATCCCCCACAACGTTACATCACTGAGCCAGTGCCTACAATTTGAACTGTATTGAATTGTTTCAGCCGCCCTCTGAAGCAGTCAGCATTGTGGTTGTACTCAGTTCAGTTAATCTCGAGCAAACTCTATCTAAGCCATGAAGAGAGAAAGATAGGGAGTTTAATCTAAAAAAAGACACTACAGGTATTTTACATTTAACAATTAAGAAAATGAAGTGAACATATACTGTAGACAGCCTGTAAGTTGCCTGCATCATAGTTAGGTTTTAAAATTTCATTCTGATGAATAACGCTAGTAAAACATTGCTGACCAAGTCCAGACAGCGTCATTGCAGGTATAGAACTGCAAGTAATAACCCTGATGTTCCAAATAAAATATGTGACAAGCTAAAGTTTAACTGAATAAAATGTTATTAAAAATTAATTATGTTAAATTTGCTTTCACCTGCTTTGCATTTTCAACATGAACTCTTATGGGAATAATAAAAATTGGCTAAAAAGTCTCCATGTATTTCATTACAGCAAATGCAGTGAATTCCCTTGTCAAGGCAAATAAACTAAAGGACTCCTAAACTTATCTAAGTATTAAGACAAATATGGAGAAAGAGACGCATTTTCACTCTTTCCTCCATATTTGCCTCTGGACGGCCGCTTTGTGCGCCTTCCTCCGTGACCTTGTTCAACCTGAGTGTCACAGTCACTATGATGGTCAGGTCCTTGAAGTCTGTCTGGCTAGGTGCTACCCAGCCCAGAGGTGCGGAGTCTAATGAGGCAGATAGTTTTCGCCAAGGACCTCCGCAAGGAGATATGAATTTTGCTACCTCTAAGGTTGCAGTCCTCTGAGTGAGTGTCAGACATGACCAGTAGAGAGAAAGCAGAGGCTAGGAAAAAGTGAAGATCCAATTGAGACTGGTGATGGACCGATGGTCTGAAGTGGCTTCTGGAAATCAGGAGCGCTGGAGGGCGGCAGAAGTGACCACTTAGAAATGGCTGCAGAGTATGTCGGAACACAGGGAGCGATAGACTGCGGGAGGTATGGAAACCACTGAGGACAGCTGCAGAGCTGCTGGACACAAGGAGCGATAGTCTGCTGCAGATAAGGAGACCACTGTGGTTAGCTGCAGAGTAGCTGGAGACAAGGGGTGATAGTCTGCGGTCCAAGGAGCAGATGAGCAGAGGGAGCCACGTCTGAGTGCTGGAGTGAGCTGACACAAAGAACAAGCACTTTACCTGCCTTAAAAATCCTGAGGGATTAGTCTCCCTATGAATGGGAGGAGGAGGTAATAAAAGCATGCGCAGAGCCAGAAAGCAGACTGGCATCGTCAGGGGGAGCCGCCGTGCCACAGAGCTGGCAGGAGGCTCAAGGAGTGTGGGCAGGTGAGTGCACCAGACCCCGGGGCGATAGGTTAGAACTATAGAAGATAGACTGTACAAAGTACCCTAGGTGGAATGTTAGGTGGAATCTATGATAGAGAAAAATCTTGTTACAATTGTAGATCCTTGACTTGCAATATCATGCATTGTCAATATGCTGCCTCTAGAGCCAGCAGGATAATATCATGTACAGTCATGGACAAAAGTTTTGAGAATGACACAAGTATTGGTTTTCACAAAGTTTGCTGCTTCAGTGTTTTTAGACCTTTTAGTCAGATGTTGCTATGGTATACTGAAATAAAATTACAAGCATTTCATAAGTGTCAAAGGCTTTATTGACAATTACATTAAGTTCATGCAAAGAGTCAATATTTGCAGTTGACCCTTCTTTTTAAAGATCTCTGCAATTCGCCCTGGCATGCTGTCAGTCAACTTCTGGGCCACCTACTGATTGATGGCCAACCAGTCTTGCCTAATCAATGCTTGGAGTTTGTCAGAATATATGGGGTTTTTTTTGTCCACCCGCCTCTTGAGGATTGACCACAAGTTCTCAATTGGATTAAGGTCTGGGGAGTTTCCTGTTCATGGACCCAAAATTTAGATATTTTGATTACGAGCCACTTAGTTATCACTTTTGCCTTATGGCGAGGTGCTCCATCATGCTGGAAAAGGCATTGTTTGTCACCAAACTGTTCTTGGATGGTTGGGAAAAGTTGCTCTTGGAGGATGTTTTAGTACCATTCTTTATTCATGGCTGTGTTATTAGGCAAAATTGTGAGTGAGCCCACTCCCTTTGGATTGAGTAGCAACCCCACACATGAATGATCTCAGTATGCTTTATTGTTGGCATGACACAAGACTAATGGTAGCACCCACCTTTCCTTCTCCGGACAAGCATTTTTTTTCCAGATGCCCCAAACAATCTGAAAGGGGATTCATCAGAGAAAAATGACTTTACCCCAGTCCTCAGCAGTCTAATCCCTGTATCTTTTGCAGAATATCAGTCTGTTCCTGATGTTTTTCCTGGAGAGAAGTGGCTTCTTTGCTGGCTTTCTTGGCAACAGGCCATCCTCCAAAATTCTTCTCCTCACTATGCGTGCAGATACACTCACACCTGCCTGCTGCCATTCCTGAGCAAGCTCTGCACTAGTGGTGCCCCGATCCCGGAGCTGAATCAACTTTAGGAGACGGTCCTAGTGCTTGCTGGACGTTCTTGGGTGACCTGACTCCTTCTTCACAACTATTGAACCTATCTCCTTGAAGTTCTTGATGATCCAATAAATGGTTAGGTGCAATCTTACTAGCAGAAATATCCTTGCATGTGAAGTGCTTTTTGTGCAAAGCAATAATGACTACATGTGTTTCCTTGCAGATAACCATGATTAACAGAGGAAGAACAATGATTTCAAGCACCACCCTCCTGTTAAAGCTTCCAGTCTGTTATTCTAACTCAATCAGCATGACAGAGTGATCTCCAGCCTTGTCCTCATCAACACTCTCACCTATGTTAACGAGAGAATCACTGACCTAATGTCAGCTGGTCCTTTTGTGGCAGGGTTGAAATGCAGTGGAAATGTTGATTTTGGGATAAAGTTCATTGTCATGGCAAAGAAGGACTTTGAAATTAATTGCAATTTACCTGATCCCTCTTCATGACATTCTGGAGTATATGTGTGCTACATGAAAAAACAGTCAGTATTTAAGTTATGTGCAAAACAGAATACTAATTTGCACCCCTTGCATTGTAACATGGTTTTGTCCAGGAGACTGAAATAAGAAGTTTCTCAAGTTAAGATCCTTAATGAATCAGGCCCATAGTGCAGGGTGTGAAGCATGGTGTATGGGAAAGGATAAAAGAAAAAGAGGAAAAATTCGGAGAGGGAAATTGAGATGAAATCTAAAAGTAAAGGAGGTAGAAATCAGAGATCACTGAGGAGGTATAGAAAAGAAAAAGGAGGAATAATACAGTTAAAGCTGAGGAAAATTAAATAAAAGTAATTTAATTGTGAAATAATTATGTTTTTCTTTTTCTTTTTTGGCTCTGGTGTGTCCAACGATGTTTCTCAGGAAAAAAGGAGGCTGGATACCTCCTCACACTACCATTTATATAATCACCTATAACCACACCAACTCATCCTATTGGCCAGATAAATTACTCAACTTAACCCTTCAGGGTAAGAAACAGTGTGGCTACAACACCCCGGAGTTTAATAACGCTTATCTAGGTCTTCCCTCATCCTTAATGTCATTCTACTTAAAGTCTATGTCAACCAGAGTCTTCACCACCTCTGAGGACACGTAGGTCAGGACACAAAAGGACTCTGCAACAACTTTTATCTGGGTGCACTAGCAATCTACCCAGTGTGGTGCTTGTCAAGCTTTTTGGACATGTTTCAAATCAGATAATTATAAGTACTAAGAAGAATCCATCTGAGGATCTAGACAAAGTTCAGTTCACCTAACCATAGTTAGGTACATATATGCTAATATTATTATTATTATTATTATTATCATTTATTTGTTAGGCGCCACAAGGTTTCCGCAGCACTGCACATAGTACAAACAGTAGACTATACAGGGTATAACAGTACAGAACAATAAACAAAAGTACCAATACTTCAGAAACTCCAGGCAGTCAGATGCAATAGACACGGAGCAGAAGAACGGGTAAGGAGACAGGAGGGAAGAGGGCCCTGCTCAAGCGAGCTTACATCCTAAGGGAGGGTTAAACAGACCAGGCACAAGAGGAGCCAGTTGAGGGAATGGGAGAGAGGGGAGAATGAGTGGAGGAGATGGGGGTTAAGTGGATGGGTGGTAGGCTTTGAGAAAGAGGTGAGTTTTGAGTGCACGTTTGAAGGAGCACAGAGTAGGAGAGAGGCGGATGGAGCGAGGGAGGTCATTCCAGTGAAGGGGGGCTGCATGGGAAAAGTCCTGGATTCTGGAATGGGAAGAGGTGATCAGAGTGGAGGAGAGGCGGCGGTCATTGGCCGAGCGCAGTGAGCGGGTGGGAGTGTGAATGGAGAGGAGGTTAGAGATATAAGGGGCAGTAGAGTGGGAGAGAGCCTTGTAAGTGGTGGTGAGGAGTTATGCTAGAAAATGTATGATAGATTTTACTTTTTTTATTCTATCCACGCTTGTTTCTTCTGGCACAGTACAATAAATGCTGCACTTTTATGACTGTGAATATTATTAGAGACAAACAATCTACATGCACCCTCTGATATTGGGACCAGAACATTCCAACTCTCTTGGTGGATGAGCCCATCAGAAAGATATGTGGGAGAAGAGTTTACCTGTGGCAGTGGGAGCCAGGACCTCGCTGGTATGGGACCTGTCAGCCTGGAGCCGGCAATTAGGACACTCTTTCATAGCAGGTGCTTGAAAGGGTGGGGTTATCCTAAAAGGAACAAACAGAGAGAAAAATCCCTCAGCACATTGTTATAGCCAGCAAAGGAGCTGCCAATTCTACTTCTACATAAAAATGCAAAAATGTTGGTGTCAGTAGCTGAGGGGGAGTGCTGGCGCTGTATTGTCATTTGTAGGCTTCTGGGGTACCTCTTGTTAAGTTAGCTCTCAATTTAAAAACACATATATGTATGGCCCAAATATATGGGACTCTCACTGTTTAGAGTTAGGACCACCCTATTAGCAAAAGCGCCGTGGAGTGGCGGGTGGCTTAACATACATTTGCAAATGTGTGCAACCGAGACTTTTGCATTTTTATGTACAAGTAGAAATGGCAGCTCCTTTGCTGGCTATACCAGTGTGCTGGGGGATTTATCTCTGTTTGTTCCTTTCAAGATATATATATTTGCCTGAAATGTCTGTTTATGATTGTGAAAAGAAATAGGAGAAATATAATTCACAGACCTTTTCTTTTAGCATTATTTGTGTTCCTTTGGTGCAAATAAGGGAAGTCTTTTCAGGAAAGTTTTAGGGCTTATACAGAGACATGTAGAAGAACATCACTTGTTTTAGCATGGACAGCTTCTCTACTGCCTCACGTTTAACAAAGCCTTTGAAGTGTGTTCATAATCATTATTATTATTATTATTATGGCATGTCTAGACACTGGTTTGATTACCTATGTGAGAGTAAAAAGGAGGGGACTTGTTCCTGTGACTTGTCTGAATGGTCATGTGATGTCTCTCCTGGACAACACAAATTCTAAGACGCAGCCATATGGAAGCATTGTTCCAAACACAGGCTGAGTACACTAAAGGTATGTTCTCCAAATACGGCTCATGCAGACCTGCAGAAACAAGCATAAAGGCCTGTTAGAAGGTGTATTTTTTGTGCCTGCTATAAGGCCAGGGCAAATACACGCTGATGATGATGACTTATCATAAACCAGGCGCATATCCTGCTAATGTGGAGGCAGACCATTCACAGGATGCATACGGCTCTGCACGTGGATATATGCTTGTTTTCCATGTTGTTTTTTTAAGACTAATTTCTTCCTGATTTGCATCCAAATCTCCATCACCCGCTATGTAGATATGAATGCTACAAAATTCTCTTTCATATCAGTTAATCATAATTTAAACAATTATCATTTAGAAATAGTCACTTAACAGCATATATAACTTAAATGCTGAAATATCTCTGCAAAACTGAAATTAAAAGCACTCAAGATTAAATTACAGCATAACACTTTACCACATAGAGTGAAGGATTCTACCAGAAGTTTTTGCAAACATCTCCTATTATTTTTCCTCCAACCCTTGTGACACATCGGTGTCAGGGATTACCTCATTTAAGTGTACCTGTGCTATAAATGGTTGAAGTGCAATGTCTGTGATGGTGTCATCCAAAAGGAAACAGTTCTGGGGGTAAATCTATCAAGCTGTGAGTTTCCAGTGAGTCTGAAAAGTGGAGATGTTGCCTATAGCAACCAATCAGATTCTAGCTATTTTTTTTTAGAATATACTAAATAAATGATAACTATGGGCCTGATTCATTAAGGATCTTAACTTAAGAAACTTCTTATTTCAGTCTCCTGGACAAAACCAGGTTACAATGCAAGGGGTGCAAATTAGTATTCTGTTTTGCACATAACTTAAATACTGACTGTTTTTTCATGTAGCACACAAATACTTGATAGCTTATTTGTACACTGAAATTTAAAGTTGATATTTGTGTGCTGCATGAATAAACAGTCAGTATTTAACTTATGTGCAAAACAGAATACTAATTTGCACCCCTTGCATTGTAACATGGTTTTGTACAGGAGACTGAAATAAGAAGTTTCTTAAGTTAAGATCCTTAATGAATAAGGCCCCTAGTTATCATTTATTTAGTACATTCTACAAAATGATAGCTAGAATCTGATTGGTTACAATAGGCAACATCTCCACTTTTCAAACCAGCCTTGCAGTTTGATACATTTACCCCCTGATGTGTTGTAAAATAAGGTGGAGTAATATTAGAACTGAGGAAAGATATTGAGAATCCTCTCACTGTTGCAGATATAACATGGTTCTGAGATTTAAGGGAAAACGTGTGGTACATTATAGGGAAAAGGGTCACCTGAAAACAAGTATTGGGGAGAGCAGCTAGGTTTGGCTGAAAAAAAGTATAGCTGCAGATGTTAAGTGGATAAAAATAAATGATAGATTCCATATAACATGTCTTTAAATAGTGTTGCACTGAAATACAGGCTAGATATATAATATGATCTGCCGTTAATTTAGTTTTGAGTGAAAAAGGTTTCTAACTTTGAATATATGCTTATCTTGACATTAGTGCATACAGCTTTGAATAACACAG
This sequence comes from Mixophyes fleayi, assembly GCF_038048845.1. NCBI lineage: Eukaryota > Metazoa > Chordata > Amphibia > Anura > Limnodynastidae > Mixophyes > Mixophyes fleayi. The sequence continues at coordinate 51,152,597 of NC_134410.1, forward strand.
CATTATCACGCAATGCCTTTGTTGAAAGTTAGGTAGAAAACATGACCCCGGCAGCCACTTTTGAGAGCACTGTATGAAAAATATTTTTCCAAAACTGAGAACCGCAGGATGATTTCATAATTACATATTTGAACTGGGTTACAAAGGAAATGGCAATTAGCAACAAAAAGGATTTTGTACACCAAGCGAGTGAGCACCGATATAATCTCTGAAGAGAATGAGAGTGTTGTTCTCATAAAACAAATGTTAATTCTCTCCCAGAAGCATATGATGTGACTGGTCTGTTCTGTAAAGCACTGGGTAAGCTTGAAACATTTAGCAAGATAAATATTTGTGATTTTTATAGGTAGGTTGGCAGTTTACAAATTCACTATCTATTTAACCTCACAGTTAATGAGAATTTCTACTTCACATTTGTTTTGTGAAGTGGATGTAATAGACATAACTGAAGGGTTGTTTTTGATCTTGCAGCATTATGTGCTTTCATTCTGGTTGCTGATCTCGCCGGCTACTTCACTTCCCACTGACACTGCAGTGTAGTCAGCACCAATACTCTTCTTATTTACAGGAGAAATTGTATTCACCTTCTCCATGAGACCGCGGCACAAGTAGTATATGCAGAGATGACTGGGCTATTCCGAGCACACTTTGAATGTATGCTTTTACTTAGTATTACCAGCAGTGCAGGGCACAATTGACACGCTAGCAGAACATTGTCTATCTGGTATCAGATTTAAACAGACTAGGACCCTAGTAACCATTAAAAAAGTAATCCAGAGTGTTAGATGAACATTAATATGTAATGAATAGAATCAGTATTGAGCATGGCTAAAAATGTAATTCTAAAATGACAGCTATTGGTCTGCGAAACCGATTTATCTTCTGACCGCACTAAGGAGCCCCAATGACACCCGGGCGGGGGGTAGATTTACTAAGTCTTCTAAAAAGGAGAAGTGGAGGTGTTGCCCATAGCAACCAATCAGATTCTAGATATCCTTTATCTAGTACAGCCTAGAAAATGATAGTTCAAACCTGATTGGTTGCTATGGGCAACACCTCCACTTTTCCTTTTATAAGGTATCATCATCATCACCATTTATTTATATAGCGCCACTAATTCCGCAGCGCTGTACAGAGAACTCATTCACATCCGTCCCTGCCCCATTGGAGCTTACAGTCTAAATTCCCTAACATACACAGAGAGACACAGAGACTAGGGTCAATTTGTTAGTAACCAATTAACCTACCAGTATGCTTTTGGAGTGTGGGAGGTATTTGGAGCACGCAAAGGAAACCCACGCAAACCATGGGAGAACATATCAACTCCTCACAGATAAGGCCATGGTTGGGAATTGAACTCATGACCCCAGTGCTGTAAGGCAGAAGTGCTAATCACTTAGCCACCGTGCTGCCCCACCCATGTCCCATCTCTTTTGCTTTTCTCCTTTACCCCTGGCTTCACTACCTATTTTCACCTATATCATATCCCCTTTCACCTCCCTATTCGTTTTCCACTTTTTACCTTTCCTTTCTTCATTTCTTTCTGCTTCACTACCCGTTTTCACCCATATCGTATCCCCTTTTGCCTCCCTATCCATTTTCCCCTTTTACTCTCTTCCTTTTTTTCTCCCCCTGATCCTTCCCCCACCATCGGATTTTCCTTCCCCATTTGTCACCATGTCCCAGCCAAAACAAATCATTTCCCACCCTGCCTGCCTCCCTGATTACACTCCATATCTGGCTGGCGACCGTTTTAGCTCCACTTTGCCCTCATCACCCGGCAGCAGCTTCCCCAAGGCCGATCACTGGTTTCGTGTGCCTCTCCCTCCACCCCACACATGATACACCTCTCCTCCCCACGTCTCACAGTACCAACAGCCCTCCCCCTCGCTGTAGTGTGGAGCCAAGGTTGCGTAAGCACTACATACCCCCATACCCAAGAAAACAGCAGGCAAAATTTTCTTAATATAACATCTCTCCTACCCGATCGGCAACTCAGTCAACAACTCAATCGATGCACAGCATAGTTCAGTTAACTATCAGTCGTTCGAGTCAGCACTGACATTAGTTCAGGAACTCGGGATTGGCTCTTTGTTAGCTAAATTAGACATCGAATCTGTGTTTTGGTACCGGCCACCATGGGATAGCCCATTACCTGGACGACTTTCTGTTTATATGCATAGCAGGGTCAATCCAATGTGCAGATACATTGATAGCGGCGCAAGCGCTATTTGTAGTATTAGGCGTGTCCATTGCGCATGACAAAATGAAAGGACCAACATCCTGATTGTCCTACCTGGGTATCGAGATTGACGCCCTGGCAGATTGTTGCCATCTTCCCCACAAAAATAAATAAAAAATATGATAGATACCATAATTAATATTCAGGGTGTCACTCTGCAATCTATGCCAGGCCTATTCAATTTTGCTTTCCGTATTATCCCCATGATTTTCTGTAGAAAACTACAAAGGGCAACAACAGAACAGGACTGACTAGATACCATGCCAGGGTCCAATTATCACCAGAGATCAGGGACGATCTTCAAGCAAGGTTCTGTTTCCTGGGAGAATTCGATAGGAAACACATATGGCCCACCCCTCCCATATCCAGCCGTCAATTGAACTTGCACACAGGCGCTTCAGGCTCAATGGGTTTTGGCTCATACCTGGATGGTGAATGGTGCGCTGCACACTGGCCGGATTGCTGGCGTCAATCCGGCCTAGTAACCAACCTTTTAGTCCCAGAGTTGTTTCCAATTATTGTGGCCATCGAGCTAAGGGCATTAAAGTTACTGGGGCAGCACATTGTATTCTGGTGCGAAAATATGAGAGTTCTTTAATCGATCAACAAATTGCCATTGCCCTGCTGTGACAACTGATATTGTGATGCCTAAAGTTTTACATTTCATGTAATAAATTACATTAATTTATTAATATTATTATTCATTTTCATTAAGCACTTACTTTATACTTTTACTTTATTATTATTATTTTTTATTTATTTTTATTTTTCTGTATTTTTGTTTATCTTTATTTATTTATTTTGAAACAATATTTTATTGAGTTTGTATATTTGAGGAAAGCTTGTGGGGTACAGAAAGAAAAAAACAAAAGGGGAGTGGGACAAAGATAAGGGGAGCAAATACATGGATAAGATAACATAATTGTTATCTTGATATAATTCTGATATGCAGTGTACCAATTGATACAGAGGAATTATAAAGGTGAAGAACGATATTCAGTCTAGACAGACAATAGGATGAAACTCTGTGGTGGCAATTTTAGCGTTTTTCAAGGCGCCAACAACTGCCGCAGGGTTGCTTGACATTAGGAAGTAACAACATAGAGAAATAAAGAAGAGGAAGGATAGGAGATGTAGGGATGTTAGTATAGGATAGGGGGACATAGAAAGGGAGATGTGATAAGAGAGAGAGTTCTCAAGCTTGGTCAGATGGAAAAGTTACGCAAGCTGAGTTACCGAATCAAAGTATTCAGACCAGGAATGCCAAGTAGATAAAAATGTATTGGGACATTCATGGAGTCGGCTGATAATATGTTCAAGTTTATGAATTTACCAGATATTTTTGATTAGGGATGTAATAGAGGGGGATCTGGGTTCTTCCAGTTCTGATCTATTAAGCATCTAGCAGCAGTAAGGATGTGTGATGGGAGTTTCCAGATCAAGTTATGGATTCCAGGAGGTCGACGAGGGAGGAGAAAAAAGGAGAGATGAAAGGGAAAGCTGAGGCGCGTCATCCTAAAAATAAGGTCAGAAGTTGAACCTCACACCAAAAAGGCTCAATTTTTGGGCAACTCCACCAAACGTGGGACAGGGTTTCTCGTTGGCCACAATTCCGCTACCACAAATCCGACGTATCGGGATATATTGTTTTGAGTCTAGAAGGGACCGGATGCCATAGAAAGCAAAGTTCATAGGAATTCTCCTTAATTCGAGTACAGATGGAAAAGTGTATATGAAAGAAGGAAAGATCATGACACGCACCATCACAAAACCAGTAGATTGCAATAATTATCTACCAGTAGATAGCAATCATCACCCATTATGGTTAAGGAATATAACAAAGGGAAAATTTAGAAGAATAAAAATAAACTGTTCCAATCCAATTGAACATATCCAACAAGGAGAAAATGTGATGGAAAAATTTGTAGAAAGAAAATATAATAAACCAATGGTGCAAAAAACATTTGAGGATGTTGAAGCGATGAATAGAAAATGAGCTATAAAGTATAAGAATAAGATAAAACCAAAGAATTTTGAGACCATTTTTGGTACAAAATTCAGTAGCAATTATCTTACCATCAAGAAGATAATTGAAAAACATTGGCAGATTTTTCAGTATGATGAAGACTTGAAATCAATTATCCCAAATAAATGAAAATTGTGTTTAGAAAGGTAGATAACCTAAAAAACATATTGACCAGGAGTTACAGTATATTCCCACCAAGAATCAACCCAAAACTTCCAGAACATCTAATGGATTTTATGAATGCATGACATGTGCCGGTTGTAAAAATTTAAAAGAAAGATCCACAAAATTAACCACCACTTACACTTATAAAAAAACTGGACAAATGTTCAAATTTAAAGAAACGCTGAACTGTAACACCGAAGGGGTTATATACCTACTGGAGTGCCCATGTGGCTTCCAATATGTGGTTCAGACAAAAGAAAAATTAAAGATTTGAATACTGCAACATATGTCGAAACACAATAAAGATCCTCTTAATTTAACCTTTTTGGGAATCAAACATGTAGCTAGAAATTGAAGGGGATGTAATTATATTTCAACCATGTCCAAAATAGAAACTGAACATATATATAAACTTAAAACTTTGCGACCATCAGGTCTAAATTTAGAATTTGACCTACGGCCCTTTATATAATGCATATAAAGAGATATAGGAAACAATCAGTCAATTTTAAAAGATATATTTATGGTTTTAAGCATTAATTCAGAGTTTTAAACAAAGTATTTTTAATTTTATATACAGTAATAAAACCAATTTAGTTGCAGATAAAATTTATATTAAAAATACATTGTTATAATACTTCTATGCACAATTTTTATAAAAACCACACCATAAAACAAAACTGATTCATATAAATAGATTTTAAATTTGTCATTTGTTAATAAGTTTATTGAAATTTTAATGGTTTAAATGGAGGTAGATGAATAACCATTCATCCTTGATAAAGTCCAAACGGATGAAACGCGTTGGGTACAGACAATACCAGAGGTGTTTGGGATCTCATAGGCTACCATACTAACAGGAACTTGGCTGCGGTTCATCTGCATTCTATGACTGTCCCGGCAGGAGATGGGCGCATCACGCTGCTGCCGGTGAAGAGAATCCAAAAAGGGAACTTTATTAACCAGGCAAACAGGCCAGAAGAATCCCGAAGGACCGTTTGGAACAACCAAGCAGGGTAAAAGTAGGGTAAGAACTCTCTCTACCTAAGATGCTGACAGTCAACTCATATAATTCATAAGAGCATAAACATGATTTTAACATATGTGTGAGTTTTGTTTATTTGATGTGTGCATAGAGATTATTTAATTTAGAAATATAAGACACTTATTTCATTTTATCTTATCATAGTGCAAGTGCTTGTATCTTGATTGCATAAAACGTGTAGGCAATACACATGAGTTACAAGAAGCAGACAACATTTAAAGAAGAAGCGCAGATATGTTTAATTTTACATACGTGGTGTCATCAATTCTATCTTATGATTGGTTACCGACTACATAAACACTGACAGCATGCTCATTCACATACTTCCTTCTGATGAAACTGCTGCAAGAGCAAGAGCACAGAAACGAGTTAGGGCTTTGATTATCAACGATAGAACAACCTTTCCATTTGGATTAAGGACACTAAATAATCCTGATCCTTATTGACGCATATTCGACACAAGCTATAGATCCTCTCTTTGCTACTTATTGAAACTGCACTATTGAATTTACCATCTCATCTTGGGATTCATAGATAGAGTGGGACATTTCACTCATGACTGATCAGACGGCTTAATTACCTTCAGAAACTGGAACTTCGTGCTGATGCGGAACACCAACAATGGTGAGATTTTTGTAGCACAATAGCCGTTAATTCGGTAAACTTTTACAACAATATCGTATGTTATATCACCTTCATCCACTGCACTATTGTTCCTGGAGGATCGGCTGTAATTTCACAGATTTTGCAGTTTACACAAAGGAGGATTCAGATAACATCCTGAATAATACCATTACTGTCACGAGCCGCGGCGGCTCGCTCCCTGCTCTGGCCCAGCGCACCGGCCGTCGTCATGACGACCCGGACGTCACTTCCGGTTTGTCCCGGCCTGACGCTCTCTTGATGTAGCGTCGCGTCCCGGCATCCAGGGCAGCCGGGCGCATGCACAAATGGCCAATTAATTATCAGCCCCCTGTGGCTGATGATTCCTGCTGTGCCCCGATGATTCCATTGGTTGTTGCCTGTATATTAGGCAGAGAGGGCCAAGCCTCCCTGCCGGTTATAGTCCCTGCTTCCTAGCATACTCGTCCTGCTGTGTTTCTGCTCCTGTTATCTATATTACTGTTGCCGACCACTTGCCTGAATACTGACGCTGTTTATTTGCCTGTGACCTTGACCCCTTGCCTGGATACTGACGCCGCTGAATTGCCTGTGTCCCTGACCCCCTGCTCGGATACTGACGCTGCTGATTTGCCTGTGACCCTGAAACCTTTGACGGGATCCTCACTCCACCTCTTTGTTAAACACCTGCGCTACCTTCTCAGGTTATCAGCTCCTACTACTAGAGAACAAGACCTGGGGCCATCCGAGTACCTGTGAGCGCACCTAGCTCTACGGGAAAGGCGGCTGCTATAGGCGAAGACCTCTGAAGCGGTTCTAGGAGTTGTTACCTGGGGCGTGAGCCATAACAATTACGGCATTAATTTGGATCTGACTTTTTACCTTTAATTAATTTTTTATGCTCCTTCATAAAGGACTTATAAATTGTCATGTGTGTTTCTCTTTGTTGTATTTGGTTTGTAATTAAAATCATATATTTTAAACATAACAGGAATGCAACTATTACATTTTGAGTTTAAATGATGATCTTTTAATCTGTCCATACACGAGATGGCCTCTAATTGGGATTCCTTCCTGGTCCTGGTAGATATTCATTGGCTTGTAGACGGGGCCTTTGTTTGCCTGACCTCCTGCCCTGGCTTCACAGTGAAATAGAGAGATGGGGACCCCCGGAAGTTCTAATAACTCCCCTCGATGGTAACGACTTGGGGAAAGGCAAATCGCTTGATTTAATCATTAGGATTTGAAAGGATTTACAGACCATTAGATTCAAATTTCCGAGAATTACCCTAGTCTGGTCCGCCGTAGTGCCCTGACTTCCTTGGAGAACGGAGATTCCCCTGACAACCATGCAGAAGCTAGTAAGAAAAGCTTAATCGTTCGGTGGGACACTTAATGAAATCCATGGGTGGTTTCGTGATTGATCACCCTCTGATAATGATAGACCAAACGCACCTTTTCAGTAAAGATGGGGTACACCTCACAGGAGAAGGGCTTTGAATATTCATCAACCGCATTTATTGGAGGTTAGCAGGTATTCTTAGGTCGTCTGGTGGCGGGTTGTTCGTCCGGTAAAGCCGGTGGTAGGAAAGCACTGTGATCAATGTCTGATACATACGGCGCTATCACTGATTGGCCGCAGGTCACTGCCCCCTTCAAGGTAAAGGTGGCTCTTGGTCCTTTTGTGAGGAGGACCCTTGACCTGCTTTGTGAGGGTAGTTCATTGTGAGTCTAGAGGGGGTGTAGTCACTCTGACGCCAGATTTAGGGATTACATCCTTGGTTAAGTGGATTCAGGGTCAGTTGTCCATCCACGGTATGGTTCGGTCATTAGCTGTCCCGCCGTGTGTTTTCTTCGCCACCAATTTTCAATTGATTTAAACAAACTGTGACTTATATTTTGCCACCTCAAAAATATGTCTGTGTCTTTATTTAATTATATCCTTAAAGTTAAGTATAAGGGTGATGTGTAGAGGCATCCACTATGTGCAGTTCAGAAGGTTATGTGATCAGATTATAATAGAACTGTGAGAGGTTAGCACTGCTCCTGATCTGTCAAAGAGTTTCTCGCAGTCTGCAGGTCTCCTACTATATGTGTATTTTTGTCATTTTTCTACTTTGTTCACTGGAAAACTCATTAATGAACTAATTGTAGCAACACAGCTGGGCTCAGACTCCAGCTATCTTAGCATGGATGTGTAGCCAGTGTGGATGGTAGGGTTGGTTGCTAGGTTCCATTTACTGTGAGACTTAAGGTACAAATAGTGTTTTCTATTTTTAGCTCATTTTGATATTTATTAATATTATTACCATCATTATTATCATTACTATTTTATTACAAGCATTATATTTCCTGGCATGAGTCAAACACAGCAGACATATTTAGTATGGTTAAGAAATGCAGTACAATATATTTTTTGGTGCAGCTTCTGAGTCATTACAAGGGACATTGACCTGTAGCCGAATGGCAGGACTGTTCAGTGTCTGTTCTGTAAGGGATATATCATCCCACATCAATTCTGATCTGGAAATTACTGTATAAACAATAAAATGCACCTGTCACAAACACAGAGCAGGAAATTTGCAAAGCACCACAAAATATCCTGTTTTTCCACAGGTGATGATCCATCCAGTGCATGTCAATGTACACAGTGCTTCTGCTCCCCTGGGGACCCTCCACAAACTAGAATTGTGTCTAGGTGAGCGGAGGGGTGTAAAAATCCTTAGGAGGTTCACTGTGCAAATGTCACATCCAGGCTTTTACCATTTAACATCAACCATTTCAATTCAATAACCTTTTTGTTTTTTTCTATTAAAATACTGCTCCGTTTAGCCTCATTTATGGCATAAATAAGCCCTGAGTGTCAGGGAACATGAAGATTATTTTATTGCATGCCACTTTAATGTGTGTGAGGCTTTTTATCACATTTGTGGAAATGGACCTAGGAATGGACTTCTCCTTCAGAGGTTGGCGGAAATCATATCTTGTCCTATACTTTTATTGTCCTTATGTATCAGGTGTTTCCCAAGCCTCTTAATTGTACCTTTTTGTTTCATGTATTTGTATGTAATTAGTTTGTCATGATCCACTCAGTGTACAGGACTTCAAAGTATGTCCGTGCTTTGACAATAATAATAATAATAATAATTAGGACCTATTCAACATTTGCAGGTGGATTGTAATAAAACAGTCTCCATGCACAGTGCACTGTGTAAAACAAATATATTTAAAAGTGACAGCGTGCACCCTCTATCAATTCTCAACCAACTCCAGTGCTAGAGAGCCTGGGGTGGTTTCTCCATTAGCAGGAAGATTTAAGCATGCAATGTCCTGCTGTGGTGAAAACCTGCCCCAGGCTTGTCAGTTCAGAGCTGTTGTGTTTTAATTAACAAGATTGGGACTCTTCGGGGTATATTTACTAAACTGTGGGTTTGAAAAAGTGGAGATGTTGCCAATAGTAACCAATCAGATTCTAGCTATCATTCATAGATTGTAAGCTTGCGAGCAGGGCCTTCTCACCTCTTTGTCCGTTTTATCCAGTTTGTTTATTAGTTTACTATGTTTGTCCCCAATTGTAAAGCGCTACGGAATATGTTGGTGCTATATAAATAAATGATGATGATGATGATTTTATAGAATGCATTAAATAAATGAAAGTTAGAAACTGATTGGTTGCTATAGGCAACATCTCCACTTTTTCTAACACTCAGTTTAGTAAATATACCCATTAGGGGTTTTGTTTTGTATTTCATTTTATTTTTCATTTGGACTATGGTGAATCAGAAATTTATATATTTTTGATATTTAATAAAGTGGTGAAATAGGTTTTTGGAAAGTCTCTTATTGAAGTAGTTTTCATTAAAATTACTTTCGGTATAATTGGCAGCAGACTTTTAGCCCCTGTCTATCATTTTGAGAACACTCTGGGCTAGATTTACTAAGCTGCGGGTTTGAAAAAGTGGGGATGTTGCCTATAGCAACCAATCAGATTCTAGCTGTCATTTATTTAGTACATTCTACAAAATGACAGCTAGAATCTGATTGGTTGCTATAGGCAACATCCCTGCTTTTTCAAACCCCCAGCTTTCTAGCCTTCTATCTTGTTTATTTACCACAGCACCCTCTGACTAGGGCTGTCAACAAGAGCCCCAGATCTTTTCAGCAGAGCACCAACTCTTCCTGTATAAGAAAATGTTCAGCTTTCACCAGCCTGCAGCCAGTTTTCACTATAACCGGTGGACCACACACTTGTGGTCCTAATGTTATAATGGAAACCAGTACATGCTGTCTAGCACTGCGAGTAATTGAGGATTATGAGGGTGTGTGGTAGTTAGAGCATCCTGTCCACTTTAACAAAATGTGCATGGGAACTGCTTAATATGGGACGAGACCACATCTCCACAGAATTCAAACCTGCTCCTGTGTCGCACGGGCAATCCCACTGTAGAATGGGATTGCCCGTGCAAAACCCCTGAAAACATGACCTCTCTACCCTTTTTAGTCATTACAATAATATAACGCCACAAAATGAAATTGCCTTCTACACTACTCCACAAAACAAGGCCCAGTGCTGCGCCTACACCATACATCTTCACTCCACCCAACTCCTCTGTCTGTGCATCCTTCTACCTTCTGCTCCTCCGCAAATGCGTCCATCTTGCTGCACAAACCTGTGTTTGATGACAGAAATCTAGATGTATTGAGTAGGCAGGTCCAAGATTTCATGTGTGCTGTGGAGCTGCCATTTTGTGTTCTGTAAATGACTTCCAGTGGAGGCATCCATTTTCTAGGCTGATCCGTTTATAGCCAAACTGACGTATCCTGTGTTTAATAAATGAACTGGTGTTTGAAAAACACTTTCACATTAACTAATTGGGCTCAAGTCGAAATATAATTAGGAAGAATTGAAGAAAACATTTTGTACCAGCTTAAATGGTCACATACAGTGAGCTCAGTACATTTTCAGGAATGTAAGACAATGTATCACAAAAAAAATAAAAATAAATTGTAGTAATAGGAATACCATGTACTGGTCTGCTGACAATAAATGAATGTAAACTTGTAACGACCTCCATAGTGATTCCTACCAAAGTGTCAGAGCTGTTAATAATTTGTACAGAATTAACTGGAAAAACCGGCTGTTGATTTTTCATCACTTTGTTGCTATGGGGATGGAAATGCTGGAGAAACAGATATATTTATTGCAGGCACTGATTGCCGCTGTTTATATTTTGTAGTTTTTATTATTGCAAACTATAAACAAATGTAACCTCCAATATAATAACATTAAAGATGAGCTGGAACGCTGTTGCCCAGACCATTTATGTTATATTACATGATAATATATAATAGAGGGTTGCTGCATAAAGAAGTATTGTTGAAAATAAAAAAAAATGTTTTGGTATCCACATATGTATTTCTTTGGTTTGCAGTGGAATAAAACCCAAAAAGCAGAAAAATGTACTAAGTTGTAACTTATTTCACACAAAAATCCTTAAATGGCCTGAACAAAACTATTGCCGCCTAAAAATAATTAGATTTCAAGTGGGTGACTCTCCTTCACTTCGGAACTGAACTCCCCTGCGGTAGGTAACAAGTGTCTGCAATATAAAAATCACTCATTAAAGAAGCTTGAATAGAAAAAAGGACTCATTCTCCTGTTTTGTTACACTGTGTATACTGCAATGAGCATGGAGGAATGAAAGACAAACAACTACCTGAGGAGCAAAGAACTACAAAGAAAGAAGTACAGGGGCAAACGCAGGATTTGTAGAGGGGAGTTTCCACACCACGCCGCCAGTGGGCGTGACCAGCATGCATGGGGGTGTGGCTATAATATTAGACAGAGCTTGGCTGCTCTCTAACTCCTTCTATCCCCATAATATACATGGACAATGCTGCGTGGACTACTGTTAGGTGCACGCAGCTCTCTCTTTTCAAGCAGAGCTGAATGAAGCGGGAGCAGGTTCCAGCTACCTCAATTATATAGTGCCCCAGGCTTGGAGGGGGTTTCCAGGCACTAGAAACCCCCCTTCGGTTTGCCTATGAAGTCTATACTAGGGCACTCAGGATTGTAGTAGAATTAAATTTCTTCCAAATTTTATTGATTTAAAATGGTTCCTAACAGCCAGGACATGGAGCTGTGGATAATGATCAGTAGTAAAATTCAGTGCTGGACCGCAATTACTAGATACGTATGGATTAGTGTCTTGTGGTTACACTTAGAGATGAGGGGTTATAGGTAAATAAAGATAAGTGCTTTTTGAACATGGAGTTTCCCTTTAAATATAGGTTTGTTCCTGCCATAGGCAAAGCCACTGCTTATTGATTATATAACTTACTATATACTGGATATATATATATATATATATTACTGGCAAGCAGCACAAAATAACTCCAAAATAAAAACTGATCTCTAAAGTACTATAAAACTGTAAATAAACTGTAAAACAACGAAAGCATACAGATTGCAGAGGAAAAGCAGAAACATAAGCATATTGTTGTCCCCAGTGACCCCTGCCTTGGCTGATCTTCTGGAATGTTTTTGTTTTAAAATATATTGCATGCTACCTTTAATTCAATTTTGCAGATGTTTCATAACTTGTTTTTAAAATACTTTCTGAAATGCCTCAGAAATTGCAGGAAGCAGAGTAATTGGGCAACATTTTCTCAAAAGTGTTGAAGGGACTTATTTAAACAGAGGAAGTCCTGCTGCTTTTTGCAGTTGACAGGCAAGACAAAAATGTGAAAATAAAAATGTGTGGAATGTTCAGACTGTTTGTACACCTTTCTGCCACGAGTTGGGATGACATACTAACCATAGGTTAGATTTTCAATAGGGAAATTACAGCTTGTTGCAAACAAGCATATTGGTGTCCATTAAGAATGTACAGGCGGAAAAAATGGGTTTCAGTGTCACACTAAAATCAAAGTTTACTTTGCCTCCAAGCTGGACTAAAAATCCAGATAATTTCACACTCACCAGGAAATATTTAACATTTGCATAGTAAACTCATTTTTGCTCATCTGTGCTGTCCTACATGCACAAAACCATCCCCTATGACCCCCCTGTTCCACTCTCATGTACAGTCACACAATCAGTGCTTTGGTACTGCATTGTGCCCAATACCTGTGCCACTTACACCAGGATAGCTTATATTATATAGATTATATTTTCAAAATGTGTCACTTTGATTCCTCCTTATAATGGTTCACACTGGTACACTCCCTATATTGCCCCCTCTCTTTTCTGTTCCTCCCCTGTACCGTTACTGCATGCTCATTGTTTAACCTGTAGTTGTTTTGCCCTACTGTGTAAACTCGTGGGATATTTTGTTTTGCATAATAATAATAATAATAATAATAATAGTAATAATAATATTAGAAACCAGGGTATTCCCCATAGTACTCAAAAAGGAACTTGGGCTTCACCAAGAGAAACCACGGGTCATTGCTCCCAGGTTACACAACTATCAGGCTAGATATAAGTAACGCCAGGTTAAGTATAAGCGAGTTCAGGGACTTAGTGGGCATGTGGAAAGCGGTTGCTGAACAATGTAATAACTGAACGCCTATGCTGAGCCTTTTGCTATTGCACAGAGCTTTCTGGGGTAAAATGGCCCTTAATATATTACTCATCACAAACAGTCTTCTTGCTTAAACTAATTTCACTTTCCTCTTTGAAATACGATGCTTAACTGGTTTCATTTAAACATCAGAAACTCTAGATCCTCTTGAACAATGCCTATCTGGATGTATTTTTGCAGTCCTTCGTTGTATTCTCTCTTTTGACAGATTTTACCCACTGCTGACACCATATTGAAGGTTGGGAGTATGTCATTGCTAGATTGCAGTGTATTCTCCTACACAACTTATCCTCCCACTAGCAGATAACTTGCTACCATCAGGTTTAAACTACACTTACATTTTGGAAAAAGGATAGTGTTTTGTATGTAACGCTGAGACACAATTTCAGATGATTCTCTCACAAGAAATGTAAGATCATTGGTGTACCAATTATTAAAGGATGAGGTCTTTCTTTTCTGCTAGAACAGTGTGATATCTAACCTGAAAGAGTCTAATGGGCACTCCGTTTCTTGTCAGGGGCCCGTGCAAGGGTACATGCCACAACTGATTAATAGGACAGATGGAAAATCAAAGTCAGGGACAAGCAAATGGTCAGGTCTAATGCACATGAGCACAAAGATGTGTACATGTTGTCTCCAAAAAAGTGTGAACACTGAGCTTTGTGGAGGAGGTTTAAAATCAACAAACCAGCATGTACAAAACTGGCACTATATGCAAACATTTGAGTCTTTCCTGTACTATCATCCCTTCCTTCAGCAAGCTCTCGCATATACTCCTTGTAAACTCAATTTTAACATTATTTATTTTCTGTTTATTAGACTGGGTGAAAAAAAAACAAATTTGGTGTTTTCTTTCATGCTCCCAAAAACTCAAAGCCCTCTCTCTGACCCTGTCATATTTTGTTTTTAGCTATAGAATATATAGGAGTGATTCTAAATTGCTATTCTGGATGTTTACATGTAATGCTTCTAGCTTGTTCAGAAGTCCATAGGACAAGGTTTTAAAACAGGAACACCCTGATGCAGATCATTTTTAAGCCATTTAGGTTCCTTGGCTGTTATTTAGGGATACTGTAAATTTGTTTCTCTTCTCTATTTGGAAGATACTTTCTGTTTATATGTTTGGACTTAGATATGTATTTTTAACATTTAATTTCTATATCTATTCTATTAATATTTTTTTGCAGTACACATATTGTTTCTATATTGTCTGTCAATAATCATGTTGTCCATTTTGTGTAATCCTATAACAACGGTAATGTTTTCCTGTTTCCACTTCCCATCCCTTATTTGCCTTGGACCTTACTTTTGACATTAAAGAAAACATTTCAGGTATGTGAGCAACAGCTGCTTTTTTAAGGTTTTCTATAATGAAAGTACAGCAAGAAGTGACAGACTGGCAAGTAGGTGCTAAAATGTGGTAAGGACTGCTCATTTAAGTCTCTTGCCTCCACTGTATGTGTCTGATGGTAGATATTTAACAAAAGCAAGGATCTAGGCTAATCCAAATCTTCAACTTCAGTACAAAATACAATCTCAGTAAAAACATGCAACATTAATATTCAAAAAAATGTGGATATCTCAGGCGCAAACTGTAAACATATGTAAGTAGGAGTACAATCCTCTATATGTCAAATAACTCATGTCCAAAAACATACTAGTAGGTTAATTGGATGCTAAAAGAAATTGACCCTACTCTGTGTGTCTGTCTGTGTGTATGTGGAAATTTAGACTGTAAGCCCCAATGGGGCAGGGACTGATGTGAGTTTTCTGTTCAGCGCTGCGGAATTAGTGGCACTATATAAATGGTGATGATGATGATGATTATATATACAGTACAATCCAATATATGCAATATAGACGAAAAATATCTTTATGTCCTAATAATGTCCCATAGGATTCATACGTCATTCGAAAGTAATTCTAGAATACTTCATAGTAATATATATGAAATTTTATTTTTTTTAAAAAATGTAGTGTCAAATATGACAGTAAGTTCAGTAGATATAATGATGACTATGCATCTATAATGTACTTTTTATAAAACAAATGGAATTCTAGAGGGTCCCCAGGAGTCACCAAATGAAGAGCACTTCAGACAACTATGTGCCAAAACCACACTTGTCTGAAGTGCTTCTCACGTAGTGACTCCTTGGGACTCATCATTATATCTACTGAACTTATTGTCATATTTGACACTGCATGTTTTTTATTTATTTTTTATATATTTTCCATCGGGAGACTATTACTATGAACTATTCTAGAATTACTTTCGAACGACGTATGGATCCAATAGAACATTATTAGGACATAAAGATATCTTTCGTCTATCTTGCATATATTGGATTGTATATATGAGTTTTTTGACATATAGAGGATCGTACTCCTATTTACTTATGTTTACAGTTTGCACCTGAGACACCTTTTTGGATATTGAGTATTGTGATGATAAGTGGTACCTGGTGATATATTAAGGCAGCAGTCTGTGGAGTGCTGATAGAAGGTTCTACTGTATATTTTATTACGATGCAACATGAATAGTTTGTTAGAATATACCTACAAAGTTATTAAAATAATATACTTCCATTGCAAGATCAGTATTTGAGTATCTATTGGGACAGTGAATGATTACCATCACGCATATATATGCTGCAACCTACAAGTAGTTGTTTACTGTTGTTTTACTGTCTTAGCTTATGGTATATTTTTTTTGCTTAGTAAGTGTTTCTACCCTCACTACACATACAGAAAATTGCATAATGGTGGTAAGGTACTGAACATATTTTGCATTCATTGGTAAAATAAAGGCAGCTATAGTAAAAGGTTTTGGTGCAAAGGTATACTTGAATCTTTGATAAAATATTGGGAAGGCAAAGTCTGTTTTGTTTGAGATGACAAAAGGAATTGTTTCCTGAAGTAGCTCTTTGCAGTTTATTATATATGTTTAGTGGATACAAACAATTTAGAATCAAAAGTTCATTAAAGCATTTTATGAAATATTTCACAGACAAAGAGCTAGATTTACTAAGCTGCGGGTTTGAAAAAGTGGGGATGTGCCTATAGCAACCAATCAGATTCTAGCTGTCATTTTGTAGAAGGTACTAAATAAATGAAAGCTAGAATCTGATTGGTTGCTATAGGCAACATCCCCACTTTTTCAAACCCGCAGCTTAGTAAATCTAGCCCAAAGTCTTTATTCTCTGTACAATTTCAAATTGTTTGAATTACTAGTATTTGTACAATTTATTACACCACCTTTAACAGCAAGTACAAATACCGCCAATTGAGAACAGATAATAGAAGTTACTGTATAGTTTACTTCATATCATTTCAACCTTTAGACCAGTTGGTTGTATTTCTGTGGAAATTGAGTAATTTCAAATCCTGTTTGCAATACTATATATAGTTCCTTAAAAGAAAGATATAGCTTCTAAAATTGTTTTAAGCACAGAAATTATGTTTGTTGTCAATATTATTATAAACATACACAGAACACTACTCTTAAAAAAAATATTTGTGGAATTTATTCCATGCAGAAATGGAAACTAGAATAGCAGCTGTACTGATTAAATTTGATTAAATTACCAACAACTGGCATTTTATTCTTATTTATCATAAAAATGTGTGTGTATCTATATATATATATATATATATATATATATATATATATATATATATATATATATAATTATTGGAAAAGACTGCACTCACATCTTCAAGTAAATCCTCTTTGGGGTGCCCCACCATAGCTCCCATTTCCATAGTAGCTAGTACGTATTCAAAAAAAATAGAGAGGGCTCTCACCATTTAAAACAGATAGATTATTATTTATTTTCAACCCAGTTCCTTTATATTATAGTTGACGTTTCAGTCTTACACCCAAACCTTTTTCAAGACAGATTTTCATTGAACTGTAGACAAAACAAGCATTGTTTTGTTTGCTGAAGGAACTGGATTTAAAATAAAGAATAATCTATCTGTAAATGGTGAGTGTCCTCTCTATATTTTGAATAAATATATAGATAGATAGATATAGATAGATAGATAGATAGATAGATAGATACACAAATGATACAACTATCCCACAGACTAGATTACGAGCAGGACCCTCTTACCTCTCTGTCTGCATGTATTTACCCAGTATTGCTTTATTACTGTTTGTTCCCAAATGTAAAGTGTTACGAAATTTGCTGGCGCTATATAAATGATGATGATGATGATGATGATGAAGAACTATGTTCTGTTATTAAACTGTGATTTATTTACTTTACTTGTATTAGGTGCAAGATTATTGATTTTGACAGAAGCTCTATGATTTCGAATATTATTTATAGTCATGTTATGTATTGATCTCTGTTAAGTTAAAACGCATAAAACGTGTCTAGAGAGTCAAAAGAAGATGAAAAGTGAAATAGACATATTTGGGAAATAGAGAGGAAGATGCAGTATAAGTACAAATGCTATTTTTCTGTAAAGGAATGTATTTGCCAACCCCTTAAAATATGCAATTTTGAATGAGAACTTCATTTAAGAACGAACTGATGCATATTAAAAAGTAATTCACGCCTTAGTAAAGGATGAAACATTTAATCATTCATTGTTACTTTTATATACTTTTGTGACCCTTAAAAAAATTCTTGCTCTTAGCACATTCTTAAAACAGGAGTTACAGACTAGTTCTGTTCACTATATCAAGATGTGTGTTAACTCAAGAATGTCCTGGTTACACGAGTTTAGAAGCAGATTAGTCATTTTCATTTAAATTGCCTTATTCAATGAGGTGCGAAAGTGGTTGGAAAAAAAACTTTTCTGAGCAAACAGATTTGTTTGGGCAACCAAAAATAAACTGAGACAGTACATTTTACCCTATGCGAAAACACCAAAAGTAATGAACTATGCTGTATCTTAAGTTCTCCTTTACCCTCCTATGTGTTTAGTAGCACTTGTAATTGCATTCTGATAGCAACGTCTGCCACTGAGGATGTGAAATACTATGAATGATTTTCTTATCAAACAATTTTTTCTTTATCAACTAAGAATAGTGAGACATCCTCTATTGTAACATATTAAAACAATGATTTGACTTCACCATCCGTTTCGGTCCATTTCTACCACAAACGTAAGCGCATGTATTTAACATAATCATACATAAAATTTCTATATTTTTATTTACCTTTGTAAAATTAAGAATTGTAAACCACTTATGTCTCCAGTCTGCAATGCCAATAATCACCCATGAAGCTAGTCATATCAAAATACAGCCATTGCATATTTAAATGAGTACTAAACCTAAAATATTAGTCTCTACAAAAGAGTGATCTGTACTGTTTTATCCTTTATTGGTTGTCAGAACAGATATGATGACCTAGTAAATCATCAATTGTGGCCAATCATGCATTTTGGCAAATAAACTATGTTTGCTGTAAAAGATGCTAAAGCAGACCTTTTTAGCGTGTTCATATAACATACATTCATTTGAAAACATTAACACATAATTTCCTCAGCTCTATGCATACACCAAATACTATTACAAGTAGGGATTGACAGCTCCCAGGCACCACATGGTAAGATTGTGGAAATTCTGCAACTCATCACATATTACCCATTTATCATATTCAAGTTAATGGATAGAATTTGCTACTGGTTTCTTTGTGGGTTATATGTTAGTGTTATTATGAAACTACTGCATGCCCATTGTGATGGGACTGGGTGCTGGACACAGAGAGACTTCTCCAGGGGCGATAGAGTCCATAGGATTCCTTTAAAAAAAGGTAATCTAATGCCATCTCAATTTTTTTTTTTTTTAAGGCTGGCAGTGAAAAGCCAAGCTTTTCACCGCTTGTTACATTGGATCACATTTGCAGTCCCCATAGAAGTCCAGCACTAAGACAGGTTGCTTTAACCCCTTGATAAGTTAACAGAACATCTCTGATGGCCTTTCTCTGGAGAAAACAGCTGTTTTGACCTAATTTTTTGGCTCATTGCAGCTTAATAAATAGACTCCTAAGTGCTAATCTGTAATGGCCACCTAAAACCTCTACTTTATCCTTCATGGAAAGCCAATCGTTGGAAAGACGTCTACTTAACATATAATAAACAATATACTACCTGCCACATATTTTATGGTAGTAAATTATGGCATTTTGGGAAGGTAAAGTGTTCGCTCTCTACATGTGTGTTTGTGTATATGTGTGTATGTATGTATGTGTATATATATATATATATATATATATATACACATGTGTGTGTGTGTAATATATATATATATATACATACACATATTATATATATATATATATATATATATATATATATATATATATACACACACACACCTGCGCTGAGGGCTAAGATGCTTACCTCTTAAACGTATGCAATGTTACGACCTGAAGCTGCTGTCAGACTACAAGAACGCATGTGCTTTATATGCATGCGCTGCAGCAAGACAAAATATAGACATGTCTGGCTCATTTTACAATCAAATACAGACATATTAAACGTTACAGCCATACAGCAGCTGCCCGCACAGACACTGCGGTGCACACTCTTACACTATAATATTATGTACAAGATGATGTAGGGCAGATTGCCGCACCAGCGGTACCAGCTTACTGCAGCGCAGACACTGGTGATGGATACTGAGCAGTAGGGCACATGTACTGCACACGCAGCGCCGCAACCATTTGTTGGGCAGATTGTATTTGACATCTCATCTCCCTCTGCAACCAGCTCCCATCCCCTCTGCAGCCCTCGCTCCCCAGACTGTTGTTTACTTCTCCTCACAACTAGGCGGTAACTCCCGCCCACTGCGAAGGAAGGACAGAGAGACACCAGGATCAACCAATCACTACATGCCAAACCGTAACTACTCTTGGATTTGGCCAATCGCTCTACAGTAAGCTCCGCCTTGGCCACGCCTGTTACTACTGTATGTCTATTAGAAGAGTATCGCGCTCCTCCCCCCGTACTTACCAATCAAGTCGCTGTTTACATCAAAGCGTGAGTAAAAAAAAAGGGGAGGGGAGATACTCGCTGAGCAGTTTCCACGCCCATTCTGCTGGATGTTTTCGCAGGACTTCCATGCGATTGGTGGAAATTTGTGTCATTGATAGATAGTGACCGTGCCTCCATGGTAGGCGGTTAGTGTCTAGGTGACGCAGGCGGGCGGAGTCACGTGTTGTTTTCGCCGTGCCGCTTTCCCTCCCCCGCTCTAGTCTGTCTGCGGTGAATGTGTCCAGCGAGAGGACCCGCTGCCCCGTACTGACCGACGGTCCGGAGATAGTCGTCTCCTCAGTCCCGGCCATGCCCGACTTGTAGCCCTTCACTGTCCGCTCTATGAGGCTCTGGAGTGCGGCCACACTGTTTAATTCATTCACTGAAGGAGGAGGTAGAGCCGGTTCCCTCGGTACGCCGGGAGCCGCAGCGGAGAGAGCAGCCCTTGGGGCTCCCCATCCCTTCATGGAGGGTGTCCTCAACTGCGAGGAGGACAGAACCGGCCGGGCAGCTATGAAGGTTTTGCCCCCGGCTCCCCCTCAGCCCTGCACGGAGGAGAGCTGCTACCGGCGACTGTCCGGCCCGACCCTGTCGCAAGTGCAGGAGGAATCTGTCTGCGAGTCGCAGCCGGCGGTGTGTCCCGGGCAGCCGGGGGAGGAGGACGTGAGGAAGCGCGGCTACCTGAGGAAGCAGAAGCACGGTCACAAGCGCTACTTCGTGCTGCGGAGTCACAGCCACCTGGGTCCCGCCCGGCTGGAGTACTACGATAACGAGAAGAAATTCCGGAGTGGTCAGCGGCCGGGCGGCGGTGCCGGCTGCTCCCCGAAGAGAGTCATCTTCCTCTCGCAGTGCTTCACCGTGAGCCGCAGGGCTGATGCCAAGAACAAGCACCTGCTGGCCCTGTACACCAAGGACGAGTACTTCGCCATGGTGGCGGAGAGCGAGCAGGACCAGGACTCTTGGTACCAGGCCCTCAGCGAGCTCATCAATGAGAACAAGAAGTTGTGTCTGGACAGCGAGGAGCTGGAGGACAACTACGGGGGGCTGAGGACCGGCCCGGTGTTCAAGGAAGTCTGGCAGGTGAATGTAAAGCCCCGGGGACTGGGCCAGACCAAGAACCTGTCCGGCGTGTACCGGCTGTGTCTGTCCAACAAGGCCGTCCACCTGGTCAAGCTGAACTGCGATGTGGCCTGTGTCCACCTGCTGCTCATGAACATCCGAAGGTGCGGCCACTCTGAGAACTACTTCTTCATAGAGGTGGGACGCTCCTCATCCACTGGGGCTGGTGAGTTGTGGATGCAGGTGGATGACTGTGTTGTGGCTCAAAATATGCATGAGACTTTTCTGGAGACCATGAAAGCTTTGAAGGCTTACCCAGAGTTCAGACCAAGAAGCAAGAGCCAGTCCTCTGGTACCAATCCTATCTCTTTTATCACCACCAGAAGGTACTTGGGCAATTTGCCTCCCAGCCAAACAGGCTTGCAAAGGAGATCAAGGACTGAGAGTGTGACTGGTACTCCCCCTGCTACAAAAAGCAACTCTTACCGCTTTAGAACCTCCAGTGAGGGTGAAGGTACAATGACAAGACCCTTCAGGTCAGTGACTGGGAGCTTGATCCATTTAAACACTGCACGGATAAACCTTGGTAAACAGGAAGGTACTGGGAGGTACGTCAGAGCACCCTTTAATTCTGGTTACCACTCAAGATCTGCATCTCTTCCAGTCTCTCATTTTCCATCAGCTACAAGCCCAATAAGTGTGTGTTCAAGTAGTGGCCATGGGTCTGCCTCTGATACCCTGACTAGACCTTCCAGTTCTATCTGTGGATCCCCAAGTGATGGTGGCTTTATTTCCTCAGATGAATATGGTTCAAGTCCAGGTGACCTCAGGTACTTTCGTGTAAGGAGTAATACTCCAGATTCCCTAGGTAATACCCCACCAATACAAGAAGAAAATACTCTAAGTGACTACATGTCAATGAGCTCAAAAAGCAACCCCACTGCAAGGGATGATTATATGGAGGCTGACAAAAGTTTTCGAAAACGAACCTACTCTTTAACCAAACCCACCAATGCCACACTACAGCAGAAGTCACAGGCTGCTGTTTCCTTAGATGAAGACTCTGAAGAGATTAACAAGCAGTTTGCCTATTCTGAATCACCAAAGCTGAAAGACAGCAATCATCCAGAGGATTATACTAATGGTATTGATTCTGTTTGTAACCAAAGCAGGAGTAAAGCAAAGGATGATGGCTACATGCCAATGATGCCTTCTATTTCATATGACAATGACTATTTGCCAATGGCGCCTAAAAGTGTTTCAGCACCAAAACAAATAGTTTCTAGGTTTCCTTCTCAGGTGGATTCAAAAGGGTATATGATGATGTTTCCAAGTGCCGGTTCACCTGTTAAAAATTCAGTGATCGTAAGCCTTTCTAAAGGTAACCAAGAGAGAGTCCCTAATGGTGAGTACATGGACATGTCTTATGGAAGCAATGTAACTGTTAAACAGACTGACTCTAATGTAAGTAATTCCAGGGGCTTCAGCTCTTATTTTTCTTTACCCAGAAGCTTTAAAAGTTCATCAAAGCACAGCAGTGATAACAATGAATATGTTCCCATGTCCTCTCCTGGAAAATTGGGTATGGAAAATGTGACGGATGTTTGTAAGGACAGAGATGCCAATGGCATATCAAAGATTGAGTTAAAATCTTCCAACAGTGTAATGGATGAACAAGTTAAGGCTATGAGGCCAACCAAGCTGACCTTGGCCATGAGAGGGAGCAGTACGGTACCAAGACTTTTTGATCATTCAAATTCAGCTGAACCTATTAGTCCCGGCGAATATATAAATATTGACTTCAGTGATAAAGCAAGTAGTACTCCATATTCTCTGTCTGCAGAAGGCTCACCATCCTCTTTGGGCTCAAGTTGTGACCATAGACAATCTCCATTATCTGATTACATGAGTGTAGATATTGATGTACAGTCTCCAAAAGCCACCACAGAGTTGCCTAACTCTTTAACAGATATTTCTTCTTATTCATGCACCAGTATTTCTAGAATTCAGCCCAGTGTTGAATATGCCAAGCTCCCATGCGGTACAGCCTGTGTCAGCACCACAAATAGGAACGATGACTACACCACAATGACTTTTAATATGGCAATGACTCCTCCGAGGCCTTTTCCTAACGAAACTGAAAGTGGTACAAAGTTGGATAGTCCGTCATCTATTGTGAATCAGCTGTGCATTGGTGATATGTCCTCGTTTAACAGTGGATTCCCCCCTGTTCTCAATCCCATGTCTGAACCTGTAGTTGGTCCTAAGGTTATCCGTGCAGATCAACAGGGAAGGCGGAGGCACAGCTCCGAGACTTTCTCCTCTGCCGGCACAGTAACCACTTCTTCCTCTTGCTTTACTGAAAGTGGCAAAAGACACAGTTCTGCCTCTTTTGACAACGTTTGGCTGAAACCTGATGAAAGTAGTTGCGATCAAGAGAAAAAAATGTCCAAAAACTCTTCTACAGGTTTTCAGAATGGTTTAAATTACATTGCTCTAAGCATGCATGATGGTATCTGTGAATCTACATCACCAGCTTGCAGTCAGCACCAAAATGGAAGCAGAAACGTGGAAAGTGGGGCTTATGTCAGCATTGATTTCTCCAGGTCTGACTGCCTGAAATGTTCTGCCTTCAGAAAAGGTTTGTAACAGCAAAACACAGCAAATCACAATTTGTTTCTATCATAAACTTAAATTCTAATGTTTAACTTCTGGTCACAACTTTAAGGTGCAGCGTACATGAATGATATGAAGGTAACATCTAGTAAGCAGTCTGTGTGTTATTTGTTTTTCCTTTTCTAATTACTGTAACTTTTATTCTGTCTACACAAACCTCTCTCTATATTTGAGTTGGGATGTTGCCCTGCAGACTGGTCTCTAGCAATTTAGTTAACCATATAGTACTGCAGATATTTGAGCATATTGTTTCAACAAGACTATATAACTGGCCATGTCGTAACCAGTTGCTGGGGAAATTACAAGGTGCACAGCAGCTGGATCAAAGTTTCGGTGTGTAACATTGTACAGAGTCCCTGTGACTGAATAGCTGCTGGGGAGCACTTCTGTGATTAGATTAGATTCTCTCTTACTAGAGTAGGCTCTGTTCCTGGGAAATAGCATTTACATTGTCCTAGGTATTGATTGAATACACACTAAAGTAGTGACTGTGCCCAGAACTGTTCTATCTTAGATGTGCCTAGTTTTCTGATGGTAGATGTAGCAAGGCCAGTTTACTCTTGTCTGTTTTCATTTTATGCTTTGGCTCATTAGGGACAATCAAGTGTACAGTGGCTATAAGGGTTACCGTCAAACATTCATATAATTTGAGCCTCTGCATAAACTTTCATTAACATTCTTTTCATAGCTTCTGACTTTAAAACAGCTAGACAAGTTTCACTTTTTTTTATTTTTATTGGGATCTTTCCTCTGGAGATCGTTTTCTCTGTGCTGTAGAGTACCAGAGGCCAGAACAGAGCCTCAACCCGCCCCACCGCCGACCATGTAATCCTATCTAATCAATAATAGTTGCACAGGATCTTTTGAGTGGCACAACCTGATGCTTCTTAGTGATGCGGCAGACACAGGCTCTTGCTATTCGGATATTGGGACTTTCAACAGCTTAATCGGTGACCCTAAAAGTGCAGAGGAAAAATATGGGGACTTCCACAGTTCAAGGAAGGTAACAGAGGGCTACTTAAAATATTGTTTAAAAAGTGAATTAGCCTTTTAAATATTGAGTTCTGAGGGACAGAGATTCAGTTCAGCGTGAAGTGCTGCCAAACATCACCTAGATGTTCAGATGCACATTTCTGCCATTTACGTTAGATATCTCCGCTCATTTTATCCGCACCTTTGTTGGAAAATGAGCAGACTTTTCAGTCAGAACACTGAGGCGATATGTTTCCATGGACTGTTCCGGAGACAAATCATACTGATTTGAGTAGATTCATTATTTTAGTTGTCTATATTCTAATGAACTATGGTCATAGAAAAACTCCCTGTCTTTGCCTCAAGAATGTCATGTCTTTCATTCATAGAACAGTTTTTCATTCAAGACCTGAGAACATTTCTGATGCAAATCATATTGGATTGAGTGTCTAGTAGACTTATTCTTCAGGGGGAAAAATGCTGCAGACATCACTGTCAGTTCTATTTACATTTTTGTTTTTGGCAAAGTACTTTGTTAAAAACTTCCTTGGAAAGTTCTACAAAAAGCTATAAACTCCTCTGCACCAATGTACAGTTATTGCCTGAAAAAATAATTTGAATGCCATGTTTAAAATGTTAGAACATGACATGCCCTATTCTTCTGTTAACGCGTGCTTGCACAATTTGTTGGTGCAATGCATGAAAACCACTTGTTAAAAAAAAATCCCAAAAACCTGTCTGAAGGGTGGCTTTTCCCAATACATGGGTAAACGAGCTCTAACATTCCTTATCTGGGACACAATTATAAACACTAATGCTTTGATCCATCATTTGGCACATTCTGGTTTTAAATGTTTTAATCTACATGTCCCTTCCCTCCCTTTTTCGTTTTTTGCATTGTCGAGCAGCGTTAGTCATCAAGCCTAACGGTCAACGTCTGTCTGCACAGAGAGATGCTAGTATGGAGGCCTACTTTGCTAAATAATCAGAGAGCACCGTTTTATTAAATAAGCCCTATGTGCACAAATGTTCCGTAGCCCACAGCAAACCATTCCGATGAGAACTTTCTTCTGATGTAGGACACAGACTGCTATTATCTGTCTGATTGCTAGTTAAGTGTATTTCAATATTTTCAAAACCTGTTGTTTTTTTTTTTGTTTTTTTTTAGAAACAGATAGTCTTTACCCAGTGCAAAAATTGATTAATTTGGGGCTGTTGCAGGTGCATTGACTATCCATAGCCCTTGGTCTCACTGCTTCCTATTGCAGGCGAAATTAACATAGGGATCAATGTACCCAAAGTCACACCCACTTTTCATTCATACTCTGTGCTTACTTCCCACTGTGTAGTGTAGATAATGCATTCAATAAGCTATATAGTCATGAGGCCCAAAGACCCATTTTTGTTGGGCAAACTGATCGTCATTAAACTTAATCAAATAACCTTTGCAGGAGAAATGTATTGGGACATTATCTTTAAAACAATTAGCCATTAACTCTCCCAAGTTTTGTAAACTGTTAGGCAAGTTGAGTTGCTCAACCTGTGCACCATCTTATACTTGAATTAATTAGTAATATCTGTTAACTAGTTATGGTCTTTGCAGTATTTGTATGTGTTTTCAGGCACAGTTAAAAGGAATTAGTATTAAAGACAAAACTCTTTCTCATTAGTCACTTATCACATATTTTGAGTGAATGGCTACTGGCAAAAAGCTGAATAACAGGCGGCTGATCACATGATCCTTTAAGCTACATCTAGTAAACATGTTTTGTTGGAATGGATCTGCTTTTCTGAGAATGTCACAGAGAATTCACAGTACAGACTTCATTTATGCTTTAAAACCTTCTGAACCCCATTTGTAGACCTAAAGAAGCCTGAATTTAAGCTGTCAAAACTTTATAGTGTTTATTTTATGTTGTAATAGTTTTTGTCCTTACATTTTTTTTTATCTCCTTTAAATATAATCCCGTACATACACATGCATTGAATTTTTCAACAGGTATCGCCATTTAACCTTGTAAGCGGTAGGTGAACATTGAAAGACTGCATTTTTACATTTTGTACAATTTCATTGTTTGGCATTAATTGACTTATTTGTGTTTTATTTTCCAGAGACAGATTGTGCTGCCATGGGAACCATAGAGAAGACTGTCACCCCAGCCTTTCTGCTGTAAGGTGACTGCAAGACAGAATGCAGAGAGACACTGCGTGAATCCGTGTTGTTTCATATGGACATGAACTTGCGCTCCCACACAAATTAAATGTACAGCTATTTAAAGCTTATATTAATGTGTTGGCAAAGGAAGCTTATTTTTCTTTTTCGACATACTTATTTTTGTGAGGAAAAAGAGGACTTCTCATGGCATGTTTTACAAATTGCATATGAGATATTGCTGTGTTTTTATGAAGCGGCTCTGACTTGTAAAATGGTTGACAGACTGCTTCCATGTTGCACCTTGTTGCCATTTTATACCCCAGACCTGCTCCTCGTGTATTTAATATAAGTGCTAAGGTAGCACCTGTGAGAGTTTAAATCTATGCTTTAAGGACATTCTCTAAAGGATAGAAAAATTTCAGCTTGTTTGTTGATCTATATGAGTTCTAATTTTCTGGTACAAAGCAAACTATTAAATATGTAAAGTTGAGAAATATTTTGAAAGTTTAATTTTTTTAAGTCAAAGTCTATGTATATTATATCTACTTTATGGAAGAAAACTTCCTTTCAATGAACAAAGATACATTGTCTATGGTACGTAAATTATTTTTCTCTGGCATTCCTTACATTATGCACCCTACCTTTATAGATTGCTGCACTATTGTCCCTTCCTGTAAGAGATGATATTCATTTTGTTTAGCATTAAGCAAAAGGTACAGTATTACTTTCACTAATTTGTTTTAATCTCTGGCATGTGCAAGGTAAAAATTAACATATCTTATTATTCTCCCTGATGAGTTCCATTCACATCCTTTTAGTTTTATTATAGATTTGTGTTCCCTCTGAATGACAAGAGTGTAAAAACTTAAATCCTAATTATGGCACCACAGCAAATAAAGGAGACCTAACAAGACACTAATGGATACTGTGTTGCTTTTAGACTACGGGCAATGTACCTAAAATATAAGTATTGTGTTGCATGATAACTTGTAAACTTTTCTTTAATTTGTTACCCCCTCCCTCCCTAAGGGTGTTACTGCACCATTTAGATTGTGCTTATGCCCCTCCAGTTATAGTGATTTTTGTGACTAAACACTGTTTTCTGGAACACAAACCTGCCCCCCCTTCCCTGTCATTAATGTGTATACTTCTTTATGGCCAGTGTTGATACTTTTATTAATGTTACATTCTGCTTTATTTTTTCTTTTCTCTATAATGGAGGAAAAAATGAAAAAGTGAGTGGGATGCTGAGCGAATCCTGGCTAAAGCTGATCTTGTGCGTTTGGGGACCATGTAGTAAGGGAAAGGGATAGATACCATCTTGCTTATCTGCGATTTGGGTGGGAAAGTGTTGGTGTAAATGTAATTCTGTTTATGAAACGATTGGCTAAATTGCCAACATTGCAAATGACATGCATATCCCAACACTTGATTTAATTTATTTATTTACCAAACCTGTCCATTTGTTATGTTTTAACATTTGCTATATTTACACCTTTTTTTTTTTTTTTTTTTTTATATATATATATATGAACTTACAAGGCCTTCAAAATGGGTATGCAGTATAAACCTTCTCTTTAATGTACTAAATCTATTATCCAGTAAGAGAATACATGCTGTGTATATGATTAAAATAAAGGTATTCCTTTAAATGCCACAGTTTATTTGAATAACATGAGCTTTTATATGGATTTAAATCATTTTCTTGATGCCATAAATCCAATTTTTGTTTTTATTACTTATGTGATCTTGCAGCTGCCAGTTCTTAGATCTTAAAATGGATAACCTCAACCTTGGTTTGTTAAATGTCAGTTAAACAGGTACAGCATAAAATATGCAATCTTAGTTTACAAACGAAACTAATTTATTCAGTATTGTGCTGGGACATGACTTTGGAATATGTGAAGCATATGACTAGATAATATCTTCCAGCTGTCAGTTAATGCTGCTGTATAGTATAACATTTACCAATGATGGAAGAATTGTGTGTCCTGTAAATTTTAATTTCATATTGGAAAGTTATTTTGTCTGTACAAATGAATAAAACATGGTTGGTACTGTTTATTATATTTTTCCCTCCTTCATGCATCTGTCAAGTAATTTATTTCAATATGTACCCTGTATATAACTATTTTAAATTAGATCACATTATTAGATGTGAAAAACTGTTTTGTTTGTTTTTTACCA
This sequence comes from Mixophyes fleayi, assembly GCF_038048845.1. NCBI lineage: Eukaryota > Metazoa > Chordata > Amphibia > Anura > Limnodynastidae > Mixophyes > Mixophyes fleayi. The sequence goes on from NC_134410.1 coordinate 51,182,324, forward strand.
GATTTTTAGCATAGCTTATTGGGTGTTAATGTATTGTTCTTCCCTTTTTAATACAATAAATATTGCTGCTTAATTTTTTAATATGTTACAAAACTTGTGATTTACCTTTTTATCAGTGCTTTTATTATTCCTGGAGACTATAAAGCTTCATTGTAAGCAGACTGTACAACGTATGTGAAAAAGGAATTGTTCCATGAAATTGTAGATAACTACAAATGAAAATGTTTAAATTTTTGTTTTTTAGTATTTGAGAGTTTCTAGTAGATGCAGCCACCATCCTTACACATTTTTCACAAAACGGAAGGTAGTGGTAGGAATATGGTGATTATTCAGATATGGAATTGTCCTATAATGGGTGAGCTTACATATTGTTTGTTTGACAAATGATCAACATACAGGAAAACTACTGCAAAGTTACTGTTTTATGTATTTCATAAGGAACAGACTGTTAAAGATTTATTTCCATCACCATTCTATTATACCTTGTTACCAGTTGTGGTTCTTGGGTAATGCTGGTGGTGGTGACAGTCGAGGAAGTAAATGGAAGCACATTGATTTGTCAAGATCTTAGATGTAAGCAGCTAAATAACATTAGCGGTAATCGTTAGTGTGCAAAGTAGATTTACCAGTCCTCTCTTGGTGTAAAAGGGTCTCCCAACCACCTTCCCTGCCCCCCTCCCATTTTTATATTTTTCAGTCTAATGCATATGAAATGAAGGTATTTACTTCACTGCCCTGCCAAAGGTAAACTGTTTTTGATTTAGGAGTTATTGCCGGGGCAAGCCCCGGTGACCTGGGTCGAGGCACAGTGTGAACGGGTCCAGAAGCATCTACCAGGGTCGGTTGACACAGGAATTAGACCCGGGTCTTCTGGAAAGTCCGACCCAGGTAGCCTCAAGTCTGAATGGTGTGGGCAGTACGGTGGCTCAGTGGTTAGCACTTCTGTCTCACAGCGCTGGGGTCATGACTTTGATTCCCGACCATGGCCTTATCTGTGTGGAGTTTGTATGTTCTCTGTGTTTGCGTGGGTTTCCTCCCATACATACTGGTAGGTTAATTTGCTGCTATTAAATTGCCCTTAGTCTCTCTCGGTTTGTATGTATGTTAGGAGATTTAGACTGTAAGCTCCAATGCGGCAGGAACTGATGTGCATGAGTTCTCTATACAGCACTGCGGAATTAGTGGCGCTATATAAATAAATGATGATTATGATGAGACCTGGGTTTTTCAACCCGGGTCTCACCGAAACCTATTGAAAAGTTAAAAAAAACAAAACAGGAGGAGCCAATCAAAGCTCCTCTTGCAATGTTGGCAGGGAGACCCGTGTTCAGTGTGAACAGTCTAGCCAGGAATTTGCTGGGGTGTCCTGCACTGTCACCCGGCAATAGCCTCAGTTCATAGACCTGGGATAGTGCCAGGGCGGCAGTGTGAAAGTGGAATAATTTTACTAGTACTTGAGGAGGTTACAGTTCCAGTAGTATACAAACCACAGCAAAACAGTAAAATCCAAATAGTGCTGATACAAGTCACACTGCTCCTGATCAGCTTAAAGCAGAACGAAGCGCTTCTATTACATACCAGTTTATAAATAATCAGTTTATGTATCAGTGTCAAATGTGTTTACCGTCTAACCTAGCCTACACATTCAATTACCTGTCATAATGTCTGTCAGTGAGTGGAAGAGGAAATTCTGTGGCATATATTTAGGTAGAATATGATTAGTGTTTTAGTGCCTTTGTTTTTGACCTTATGGTCACTGCACCTCAGTATTACTACCCGTCAAAACTGTCAAAAGATAGCGAAGTTGTCTTTAGTTGTCAATTATACTTTGTTCCTTGTTATATGGTATTATTTGTTCCTGTAAATAATGGTGAATATTCCTACTGACTCAAAGTAAACAAATACATTTATTAGTATTCCAGACCTACATCACATACATATGTCACCCAGTAATAGACGTGCAAATAAAAAGCAACACAACTTGGCTAGTTTACTGTAATCGCACTAACCTGTCTTTATAGCGGTTTCTCTTTTGGAAAGGCTTTGAAGAAAGGTGGTGTTTTTGGACTTTGGTCTGCTCATGCTTGTTTTTTTTGGTTTTTTTTTTATAACATTCCGTTCCTCCTCCTACCTGGTCATCTCTGGGTCAGGAGCATGCTCTTGTTGACAGAGCTACAAAGTCAATATAAAGAATTTTGGCCAGAAGTCTTTGTGCACTGACAATAGTTGGGTACTATTTTACATATATGGGGAAAAACTTTATAGAAGTGTTTGATGGAGGATATAAGTGAAACATTTACAGTGGTGTGGTAAAGATACGGAGATACAAAACAATGTAGAGGAATTAATGTCCCCCAGAATAAAATGGGGAACCAATACGGAATGGTAAAACATATATTTTAAATGGAAATGATGGATAAGAAAAAATCATCAGCAAAATATTGTCAGATATCAAAAAAAAGGTGGGGGAATGACTGATGAGCAGAGATTTCCACTTGCTCAACACCTGTGCTACATAAAATATGGCTGTTATAATTATTAGTATAAACCAGTGGTTCTGCAGGTGGAATAACGGAACACCTGGCATGAAACACAGGGAGGCTGTTTTTTTTGCAAATTAATAGTTTAAGGTTAGTTAGGGTTAAGAAGTTACCTTCTAGGCTGCTGCTAATTGCTGTAAATGGATGAAAGGTTATGTGATAATGATTAAATAGTTCCAATGAGATCTGGGGGACAGATACAAGGTCCAATCAAAAAAATGGAAAAGCCTTTTCAGGCTAATATCTTGCTGGCCATCTGAAACGTCTGTTACCCAGGCAGGTTTGATAAACACAACTGCAGGGCTTAATCCTGGAGATGCAGAGTATTCACTCTCGTCATACAGCTATATTGAGCATTGGAGAACCTTATCCACCACTGTGCATGATGAAAGATGTTGAATGGTGGTAAATGCTCCAACCCACTGATATGGATCTTGTAGCAAACCCCAAATAAACTATTCTACAGCGTGGCGGGACATAGTCACAATAGGCGGAGACCTGATACAGACACGGCTCCGTGTTCCGGATAGTTAACGGTACTGCAACATATCTCGGGACAACTTCGTCTCGGTACCATCATGTCTAGGAAGCATTTTTATGAAGTTTGCTCAGGTTTTAAGAAAAGCAATCCTTTATTTAATACGTTAAAGATCTATCCCAACGTACAACATAGTGGTCCTGAAACCAGCAGGTGATTTCAGTGTAATAAAGTAGGATATAGATTGTATTGTTATATATTGATCATCTTAAAAGTCCATATTACGCAATTGTTTCTGCGTAAATCTAACGTGTTTACAGTTTTCCTGCTCACAACTAATGGGAAACATGCTGTTTCTTTTATCAAACAATAGTGCCCTCTTCTGGAAATTAGTTTTCCAAACAATAATGTTAGGTCATTAGCTGGAAATGATATGAGCTATACGGATTGATATATTGCTATAACAGTCACACATTCAAATAACCAAAACAAAAAACCAGTGAAGGTATAAACTCTAAATTGTGATCAGAAACATATCAAATATGAAACTTCAAATTGTTTATAGTGATATGTAGGAACAGTTGTTCTTTAACATTCTGCATCATTAAAATGCTTACTCGGATTTCATTGTCTGTACTAACCTTTGATAATGACAACTAGTCTGTTAAAAAGGAATGTAACTTAATATCCAGCACAGTTTATTAAGATTAGCATAGTGAAGGTGATGTCCACATTTCAGATCACCTGCTTAACAGAATAATTCATTATAGCAAAGATTATACATATTTACAAAACCTCACCTAATAACGTCATTGGTCAGAATCCCAACGTAGCCAAGTACTCTATATATACGTCTGTTTTTCCCCTCAAAGTGAGGGTCACTTCTAAATTGAAGTCTAAAAATATACTGAAACCATAAAAACAACAGTTTACAGCTAAAACAAACACATTTTGCTTGACATAAGAATAAGCCATATAGACAATAAAATACACATTACTAAATCATGTACATTAATGTACACAAATTTACATGCATAAACGGCAGTTTTTGGGCCTACATCGTGATAATTTCCGATGGTTATAAACGTGGAAATTGTAGTCATCTGAACAATTGTTCAGGTTAGAATACACATTTAACTTTTATAAACATTTATGTAACAACAAATTTATTATTTCACATGAAATGAACAAAATAACCCTTACTATTAAACAAAGCTTATACAAAATAAGAGTATATTGCTACAATTTGAAATTAAAATATTCCTACGCATTCTTGGGAATTCAATCTTTGGATTCCTTCTCACAAGAAGACCAGAAATGAAATACTGATATAGCCAATCTCTCTTTATTTCATTCACGCTAGTTTCAATAATATACATGACACTTTTCATATGTGTAAATACTTTGGTGATTCCTGAAAGGGCTTCTTTTGATAGTTATAACTAGCATATTTAGAATGTCTGTTGTGTGTATTTTATTTAAAATGTTATAAAGAATATGGCTAATTATATCACATGTTCAGTGTACAAAAACAAAACATAAAAAATATCCAAATGAAACGGGATTGCATGGTGCCGGTATAAACAATAAAATTGTCATGGCTACAGACATACTTAAGACATACTGCCAAAATTGAGTCCAATTGAAAAAAGGGGGGGGGGGGAATGCAAGCTATACAGTCAGTAGTATGCTGATGCAGGAGTTAAGCATTGTAATTTTTAAAATATATAGAAAATACTGTTGCATATATTATGAATATCATTCTTATACATTTGTGAACTGAGAATGTGATTTTATACTTGTATTTTCCTAAATAATTTTATGGATAAACGAAGGAAAAAAAAAAAAAGTGTTTTACACAATATACACATTTCATTACTTACAAAGAGAAATAAGCTTAGCATTTTAATATTTTGAAACTCAGAATACGGAGGGGTTAGTAGCACCATGAAAAAAAAATGTTTTTTTCAAAACTGCAGCCTTGTTATTTTAAACATACTCAGTGCGTTTCTTCGTATAGCTGATAAAAAAAAGTGCCATTTTGATAGTGGGAAAAAAAAAACTTCATGTGATCCTCGCCAAAACTCAGGTTTCTCTCTTGAAAGAGATTAATCTTTTTTCTCAGTCCATTCGTTAAATTGCACCAGACAATCCTCAATATGGCACTTTGGTGAGGTACATTTGAATTTGTTTAAAACAGTATCTGGTTCTTGCTTTATCTACACAGTAGCACCATTGTCACAAAGGACAATTCAGACCTAAGCTTTCTTCCACAGGTAGCCAGTTCTCCAAAATGTTACGTCCTCTTCATACATACTTGGCATCTACTGACTCGTGTTCTTAAGTCGCCGGCCTTGAGTGTTTCAGACTGAGGTTTACTGGTAATAGAAAGAAAATAATAATATTTTAATAAATCCTACATGTTTGTCATGTCATCACTATGTAACTGTTAATGTTAAGGGGAGGAGGGGATGATGTTCCCAAGTTTCTGAAACTTCCAATAAAAAGTAATAAAATCATTTAAGGAAAAGATTGAGAAACAAATAAACTTCTGAAGTCTTAATTCATTATGTATTCACAAATGTAGTTTTTTTCCCTTTTGACAAGTGCCAACTGCATCCATTCGTACATGTAATTCTATGGATATCATGTAAAGATGGTGGCGATTGTATGGAAGCAAAATTCTGCGGCTTCTCATAAGCTTAGTGAATGTGGGCTAGCCAGGATAACACTCCTGGGGCTAGATTTACTAAACTGCGGGTTTGGAAAAGTGGAGACGTTGCCTATGGCAACCAATCAGATTCTAGCTTTCATTTATTTAGTGCATTCTACAAAATGACAGCTAGAATCTGATTGGTTGCTATAGGCAACATGTCTACTTTTCCAAACCCGCAGTTTAGTAAATATACCCCCTGGTGTTAATCCCAGATACAAAAACAAGATCTGTAAATGAGCTTCTAGGGGTGAAGATGGCACATTTAGGATTAAGATTCATTTTAGTGGCCGTTGAGTCGCTGTACCACAGCAAAATAACTTGATTTTTACATGCCCCCAGATGTGCCATAGATCAGTTTCAGCCACTACTTTATGATTTTTGCACCATTTAATATGTGCAAACGTGATGAAAGGACTGTAAACAGTCCCAATAGCCATCACTCTTGTGACTTATTCCAGACATAAATGAATCTGCAACGAACAGGTAAGAGAACAGTGTGCAAGTTTACAGTAATGGGCGGAGTGGCGCTATAAAGTTTTAATAGGCATGACTTTCAGGTAATGTTTTTAATTGTTGCCAACAATTCAATCCTGCAGCTGTTTGCATAAGGCATCTAAACGCTGTAACCAGACCCAGCATAAGCAGAGCTGTCATTTTGGGCCATTGGTGTAGTGGTAAAAGTATTTTAAAGACTGACCTAGGGTAATCAAACTGATGCTACACAGCAATTGATGTGTGTTTCAAAAGTTGAAGGTTAGTTGTGTGCAAGTGACCTTTAATCATGGCTCAGTAGAAGACTCTTGTCCACGATACAAAGCAAAGGAGCAATGTAGTGTACTGTGTGGGTACTGTGTGGAAGTGATGGCTACCTACCTACCGCATATATCCTGAGTCACTAATAGACAAGGAATGAGGGAAGGAGCAGATATTGTTTAAACCACACTTCTGGTACCATAATTTATGCATTGTCCTACCTAAACATTTCAGCCATTTCCACGGTGGCCAGCCAGAAACTATATGAATTAGCATAGTAATTGCAGGTACCGCGACCATGACATTCAATGAAAGGAGCGGAGCGGAATTCCTCTAAGCATGAGCCAGGAGATGCTAAAGCTTGTCCGGAGCCTTCTGCGCCTGCACTTGTATGCTAGGGAAGGACAAAAGTATACAGTCAATATTCTATGCAAACACTGTGACTTTTGTTTATAAAATATTAATATTCTACAGCATAGTACACATTGGATTTTTTTTTACAACTGATTCGTTTTAGTGGTTTCAAGACATCAGAGCACTCACTGTAAATATAAACCTTTCATTTTAATACAATGATGTTTAATCCTGATTTTCCTATTACCATTGTCTTCTTTACATCTCTAGAGTCTGTAGACATAGGCGGCTAAAGGAGTTAGGGGGACTGACAGGCTGATGGAGGAACTCTTACGGTACTACTATTTAGGGAAGAAGACAGGACAGGAGAAATGTTTATAAAGACAGGAGTTCTCTGTTAACACTGCCAAAGGATGTTTAAATCTGAAAGTGGGCTAAAAATAATTTATCATGTTGTAACTGTAAAGATAGATGGAAATAAATAATGAAATACTGTACTCACTCCAGACTGCCTCCCATCCCATGCTAGCCTATTCTATTGATTATGTTACGCTGTTAAGTCTGTTTTCAAATAAGATGGGCATCCTTATTAAATTAGAGCTCTGAATAGATGAACAGGGATGTCTACTGGTGTATCAAGCAGTTACCACACCTTAATCAGACGAGTTATATAAATGAAAGTACTGGGAACAGATATGGGTAGGGAGCAACTTTCACTTTCAGGTGATGCTATGGAAGTTCTGTGTCTGAACCTGCCTCTGCCCAATACATAAGCACCTTGTATCTTATATGACTAATACAAGTATACCATAAGCTATGCTTATAGTCACTGAAGTATTGAAGTGGGTGGGGACTGTAAGATGGCTCCTCCTCTTTGGTGCAGAAACACTTAGGTTGAGTAGTTATATTGCATAAGGAAAACAGACACACCATGGAAATTTGGCACTAAATATGAAGTTAATGTTGTACAACCTACTCTTTGCTTTACATGATCAGGAACTTAGCACAATGCTATCCAGAAGGAGTTGAATTCTTTCAGTCAAACAGAACTACTGGGGACCGATTACTGAGGGCACCAGATACTTCTAGCCATGAGGCATTCACACAGAAGATTTTGTGAATGGACAGATCTCCACTTTTATGTTAGAGTAGCACTGGAGCTAACAATTTGTCTAAAGTAATCAAGTTCCATCTGTATCATGGCAGCCAAAGCATTACTATGACAAACTGTACAGAGAGAAGAATGTATATAATGGATAAACCCTCCACCCTAAACATGCCCCTCCCCTGAATAGTAGAAAGGGTACAGCCCCCATAGAGTTCAGTAATCCAGGCATAGAGGACCATTGTATAGTAGTACTACTCATAAGTTACCGAATTAATATTTAGTGACAGACATCATTTGTCCAATCAGCTATATAGAAGTTTTGAATAGTGCTTTGTACTATCCAGTATTCAATGGTTCTCTGTGCTTGGAGAACACAACTCTGTGGGTCAATGCTGAGAGCGGAGGTCAAAGGTAGGACCTCCCCCCCCCTATTTTTCTACTGCTCCTGGTGGGCATGCCTGGATGATGGGAATTCGCTATGGGTAGGGTTCCCCTTTAAAACATAGTGGTTTAAAGTTTACCATCATGAATGAGTATCCAATCCAAAGAGAAAACCAGCCTTGTGGGCATGATGGAATCTGAATGGTTTGGCTGTGAATAGCAATCACCATGGCAGGAGCTTCACAAACCGAGCACCTGGAAGATTGAAAGAAAGTCTGTAAACATGCTTCAACGCCAACCACTACAAGAGATAAAATATATTATACCACAAAACACAACAATTCTTCAAAGTTTTCTGTGGATTGGTCATTTAAAATATCAGTGAAATTCTATTGATTTTTTGAACCCAAATCCTGGACTTAATAGAATATAAAAGGAAATAGAGCATCCTAGTGTAAAGAAACATATTGTGTAGACACAGAGACGCAGAACACAATTCTGACAGATTCCACACCAATTAAACATGTTTTACAGATGCCAGCTAGTCCCTGGCATTTGCATAGCCATCTTGAGTGGCAGATTGTGCTATCTCTTTAATTAAAGCTGCCTTCCCGTCATTAAGGAGTTTGCTATACAATCCAAAAACCATTGTATGGGAGATGTAAACTGAAACGACATGATTTGCAGGACACAGTGTTCCACATTTTGTTTAGATCTTACAAGGAGTGATATTGCATGATTTGTTTACATGCACTTTGGAGTGGCTTGGCTTAAGGTACTTATTAATATCCTGGCTATGTACATCAACAGCATGGCTGGATTGTATGCCAAACAATTCATCTACACCAATGTTTCTTTCATATGCTGACAAAGGTGACTAACAATATGTTCAATTTGAATCCGGAAGTAGTTGGGTAGAATTCCAATGCATGATAATGGTGCCAGAATTAATCACTGCCAAGATCTTCCCCAGACTGAATGTAGCACTTCCTGGTCAGAAACATGTTACTACAGATGACTATTATTTTGTTTTCTGCGAGGTAGTTATACTACAGAAATTTACATGTTACTATAGATTTCACAGAGACCAATGCAATATTTTTTTTACATGATACTAAACCAGTGTTGGCTAACCTGTGACACTTCAGGTGTTGTGAAACTACAAGTCCCAGCATACCCTTCCAGTAATAAGCTGCTATATATTGGCAAAGCATGCTGGGACTTGTAGTTTCACAACACCTGGAGTGTCACAGGTTAGCCAACACTGTACTAAACTGACACACGCATATTAAGGATATGAATCCACCTAGGAATAGATGACATTGACTGATGAAATCAATCCTCTCAGTCCTAATGTTCACTTAATATTTATAGCAGCTATAAGTTTAAAACAGGATGGCAAACCTGTAGCTCTTGTGGAACTACAAGTCCCAGCATCCTCTGCCACAGGTGGAGAGCCACAAGTTCCTGCCTTTGGTTTATACCATCTCCGCAGGCTGTCCAAACTCCCGTTAATACTGATTCATGCAGACACGTATAGAGATGAATTTAAAAAAAGAACTGCATGGCTATGACACAGGGGTACATTTACTAAACTGCAGGTTTGAAAAAGTGGAGATGTTGCCTATAGCAACCAATCAGATTCTAGCTGTAATTTTGTAGAATGTACTAAATAAATAACAACTATAGGCCTGATTCATTAAGGATCTTAACTTGAGAAACTTCTTATTTCAGTCTCCTGGACAAAACCATGTTACAATGCAAGGGGTGCAAATTAGTATTCTGTTTTGCACATAAGTTAAATAATGACTGTTTTTTCATGTAGCACACAAATATCAACTTTAAATTTCAGTGTAGAAATAAGCTATCAAGTATTTGCGTGCTACATGAAAAAACAGTCAGTATTTAACAGAAAACTAGTTTGCACCCCTTGCATTGTAACATGGTTTTGTCCAGGAGACTGAAATAAGAAGTTTCTCAAGTTAAGATTATTAATTAATTAATTTTTATTTATAGGGCGCACAAAATATCCGTAGCGCAGTACAGGTACAAACAATGGCACAGTACAAGGTGAAACAGCACAGTACAAGTAACAGTAAGCACTATAACTCTGGGGGCTCAGGCACAGCATGAAAGAGAGGGAGGGAGGGGAAAAGCAAGTATAGGCAGGTAACTATGGCCCAAGAGGGTGGGCACAGATGACAGGTTGAGAGTCACTGAGGGGAGCGGAGAGAAGCGAGAGGAGACAGAGGGCAGAGGGACCGAGAGGCGGTGAGCAGAGTAGCTGGAGAGCGCAGTTAAAAGTGATGGAAACAGGAGGTAGGAGAGATCCTTAATGAATCAGGCCCTAGGATCTGATTGGTTGCTATAGGCAACATCTCCACTTTTTCATACTCGCAGTTTAGTAAATATACCCCACAGAGTAAATTAAATATATGTTTATTTATATGCTGTCGGTTTGATGTGAAGTAGCGTGTAGACGACAGCCATGCTTTCAGTCTCATAACAGAAGAGGAAGGAGTGGGGAAGGCAATATAAATGTAACAAACTGAAGTTATTTAGAAAAAAATGTTTACGTAAAGGAGAAAACCTTACCGACTTATAAATGGCTGAATCTCTCTGCCCCTTAGTGGCTCCATGTTCATAGGCATTGGCTCAGGGGTCGATAACCAGTAGGAGTAATCATTTCTTGAAGCAAAATTACACACATTATTGATGTTACAGAACATAAAAGGCATGGTGCTGAAACGGCGAAGACAGCTGCCAGCAGTACCTGAAGGAATAAAATAAAGATGCTTTAATAGGTCTACAAATGCATCACTCTAATGCTTCATAGAAATAACAAATATCTTTTAACTGGGGCTTACAATAACATCAGCCTTTCCCCAATTAGAGTTCAGTAAGACAAGCATAGTGCAAATAAAAAGATGTGGCTGGATGATTCAGCATATCAGACAAGTTATATAAGAGGGTAGGTGAGCGTATAATCTGTAGCACTAGGCTACATCATTATATTTAGTAAAATGACCATCCGCCCATGCTAAAATGTATAAATACATACTATCGATGGAAATCTTCAAGATGTTTAATATTGTAGAGAAGTCTACTTATCTACTACTCTGTTATCTGACACTTAGGGGTAAATGTATCAAGCTGAGAGTTTTCCAGCGGGTTTGAAAAGTGGAGATGTTGCCTATAGCAACCAATCAGATTCTAGCTGTCATTTTGTAGAATGTACTTAATAAATGATAGCAAGAATCTGATTGGGGTTTCAAACCCGCCGAAAAACTCTCAGCTTGATACATTTACCCCTTAGTCTGCAAGGTCCATAAATATACTTATTGCCAGAAATTTGATGCCCACAATTAATAAGGCCGCCTAATTCCTTATATCAAATTACTTAAGTTTTGATAATTTCCTGAAGTTTGTATATATACATATTTGTTGATGGTATTAGAAGCTCTTTCATAGAAAGCATATTAAACTGACAGCACCCTGCCCCCTTAATGGTGTGTTCCACTCTCCAGCCTAGGAATATGATTGGTTACAGATAAGCCAGTACTTCCTTTAGTTGATTCCAGCCAATCAGGGTTTAATCTAGCATATTGCTAACAACGCTCACTATCACAAAGGTAAGACTGCAGTGGGACTGTGTAGGTTGTCAGGCCTGAATCTTTCAAAAGAAGCTTTAGAATAGGCTATAACCAAGTCACACTGGCTAATTAGTTTTATAAGTCTTGTTGGATCAGATTCTGAATACTTGGTGAATGAGCGATATTTTCATCATCCAACCACATTAAGCAAGTCTCCAGGTACTGCACCCTAAATCTTTTGCATCAAAAAGTATCTTACCTAGGTCCTGGCCATGTGCTCTTTCATTTCCTTGTACATAGAGAAGAGAATATCCATCGTAGATCAAGGTGGTCCCCTGAGGACAAGCTGGGGAATCTGTTGACTGGCTGTGACGGGTTATAAGGAATCCATGAGCCACAGACCCTGAACCGGGGGCACCAGGAGGACCCTGCAATCCATCAGGCCCGGGGGGACCCTGGTTCCCTCTTGACCCTATTTTACATTGAAAAAAATATATTTAAAGCATCTTCAACATCAAATGTACAGGTAAAATGCCCAACCTCCGGGCACTTGGGAGACTGGTAGTACTAATAAATTTGTTAACATAAATGTGCATTTATGTATTTAGATCTTTAACCATATATCTAAGGAGTGTCCACATAAGGATAACACTTGTTATATCATCATCATCACCATTTATTTATATAGTGCCACTAATTCCGCAGCGCTGTACAGAGAACTCACTCACATCAGTCCCTGCCCCATTGGGGCTTACAGTCTAAATTCCCTAACACACAACACACACAGACAGACAGACTAGGGTCAATTTGTTAGCAGCCAATTAACCTACTAGTATGTTTTTGGAGTGTGGGAGGAAACCGGAGCACCCGGAGGAAACCCACGCAAACACGGGGAGAACATACAGACTCCTCACAGATAAGCCATGGTCAGGAATTGAACTCATGACCCCAGCTGCTGTAAGGCAGAAGTGCTAACCACTATGCCACCGTGTTGCCCCACCTTGCTGTGCATAGTGTATCTACACAGTTAATATTCTTTATTGCTTACATACCCTTTTCCCTGGGGTCTAAATATAGTGGGAGGTAGTAAGACTATACAGCCCAGCATTCTCTAACAATTAAAGGGGCCATGTACAGGAAGATTGTGTAATCAGAACACAGCCTGGACAGCTGATCTCGCTGTGCTTACTCTGTGCAGAGACCTGCAGCTGCCATTCCCTGCACAGTGACATTTCAGCTAACTTTTCTACCGTGCTATTGTAACGCTCCTTTCTGATTTTATTGTGACAATTTGTTAACAGAATTTCTCAGCAATCATAGACTTTCGTGGCTGCTGAGGTACTAAATGATCCAGTATGCCGTGACAGTGGCTGCTGTGGCATTGCTGGGACATGTGAGAAGTGCACATAAACATGTATCTTACATGAATATTTGGTAATAGAACCACATTAGGAATTGATATATTTTATAAATCTAGTTTACAATATATAAAAAATATATGCCCCATTTAACTGTGACATAGAGGGTTAATCAGACCAGCTCATTAAATTATAGGAAGCGTAATTAACGTCAATTAGTGTTGGATAGGGATACTCCGCCTACACCTTTTATATAACAACCTCATGGTTTACAATACCATATGTATGTGATGTTTGCCTATCTCCAGTTACTTTGTCCAATCAAATAACAGACCCACTATTAAAGGCTGAAGAAAAGCAAATACTATATTAGCAATACTTTTAACATTTTGGTCACTTATTTCCAATCTAATAGACATATATTACAAGAACACATAAAATATATAATGCAAGCTTTAAGGGCAGGTTAGAACTTACCTGGTTGGCCTTGAAGACCTCTATCCCCTTTGCGTCCTGCCTGTCCCTCAAACCCTGGCAGCCCATCTCTGCCAGAATCACCAGGTGGCCCCAAAGGACCTTAAAGAAAATAAAATACATTTTATATCAGAAACCTTGTCAATAAGAAAACCTGGTACAAAAATAATAAATGTAAAGAAATGTAACTTGTGAACTTATGAAAAGGTTAATTTACAGTCATATATTCTGAAGTGCATACACCTAAAAAGACACTAAACTAAAATAGCTGGCTCTCTCCTAATGATGAGTAATTAATACAGTACATATAAAAATCTGATACAGTTACAGAATAAAAAGGAGAAAACAAACTCTCTTTGTTTTTTTAATACAATTTTTTGATTACTGCATTAGAAAGAATAAGAAAACCTAGATTATAACATTAGGCAAAAATTAAATGTTAAACATTAACATATAACACATCCATGCGCGTTTCACATGTTATCTAAAATACTGTAGGTAAACATCAATAATGACTATCATCATCATCATCATTTATTTATATAGCGCCACTAATTCCGCAGCGCTGTACAAAGAACTCATTCACATCAGTGACTATGATGACAGTGGCTCCAGCCCACCACAACCTGAAAATAAGAATCACATTATAAGCGAGGAACACACCCTAGAGATTTGAGGAGATTGGACGCATGGATCTATCACTCCATTGAACTTATCTGGCCAATTCTCAGAGAGGTCACCTTGTAAGAACCACAGCCTTAGAAATCACCTGTTTCCACTTACATAATGTCGAGGTCATGTATAAAAACATTGGACTGCCCTGGTGGCCTATATGGCTAGCATGGCTGCAAGAGAAGACTTCAGTGACTCTGCGATTGTTGTATTTGCAGGAGCTCAAGTGACCAAAAGAGCTGAAGTTATTAAGGAGTCATGAGCAATGGTGTCTAAGGTGTAGGGTCAGCATGCAACTGAGGGAAAAACATCATCAAAGTGCAACAGTGCACTTAAAATGAATGAACAGAAATCATGATACTGGAGTATATACAAAGCAAAACAGGTGAGCAACTGCAGATGAATTGACGGCAAATTTCAATCTAAGTAGCACAAGTCCAACCAGAACTCCACAGATCATAATATCATGACTTTTTGCAGTGCATAAACCATCATCCCACCAGGCAATGCATGTTTGTGAGTTCAGTTGTACAAAGAGCACATGCAATGGAATGCCGGACAATGAAGGACATGGTCATATGAATCATCCTTCCTTACGTTCTTCAAAAACGATCAACTGCATGTGTGACATCAACCTAAAGAACTCAACAAGCTTGTGTGCTTGTTGGTTGTGGTGGGTCCATAATGCTGTGGGGCTGTGAATTTCTTCCAGGATGACAATGCCCCCATCCACAAAACATGTGTTGTCTGCCAATGGTTTGATGAACATGACGCTGATGTTATCCATATATGATGGCTTTCTCAGTTAGTATATCTTAACACAATCAATCATTTATTTAATGTTCCAGAATGATACTTGAGACAGTGATTTTCAACAACATTAACCAGTTTGGTGAGTAGAATAATGGTGCGTCATCCCTTCTTCTCAATTTCCGACATTGGTAGACTCAATGCCGCAGTACATACAGGCCATACAAATCGCACATGGTGGCCCAACGTTCTATTATGTGACTTTTTATTCGTATTGCCATTGTTTTGACCACTACATATGCATCAATGTACAATTCTTCCCTTAGCATCTAGTACATCTGCCAATGACCATTAGTCCAAGGCTATATAAATGCAATGGAGTATAGTAATAAAGGTGCTCACATCTGTATACATTTAAGCTAGATACATTTATACTGGACACATATGGTCATGCTTGGGACTTGCTCTGTGATGTGCTTCTACTGCTTAGTCAGCCACCTAACATCCACCTCCCATCTCTGCCTACAAAGGGGGATAATGTTAGACTACTAAAAACTCCATGCAATGAATATGTCAGAACTCCACCAGGAAAGACACAGTTAGATCTAAATTCAGACCAGGGAACTGGGCACTTAGAGCGTGCCTGAACTGTAAGAAGCAAAACATAAAACAGATGGTCACAGATTTTCAATAACTGTGCAAAGTAAAGAAAACACAGAAGTTCATAGACCTAGTTAGGTGTCACATAAGGGACTTTCCCCTAAAAAACAAGTCATCCAGGGACACATGGGAACCAGCAGCTGCTCCATTAACAATAGTGGTTGGATTATACGGCTGAGGACAGAACGACCAGTCAGCACATTCCAACATACTGGCCCAAAAGTAAAGCTCAAAGTTCAGGAAGTGTAAGGGGAGTCTATAAATTGTGCCTGGAAAGACACCTGCTTTAGTCCAAACCAGACAGACAGCGAGAGTAGCAATGTCAGAGTTGCAATTCTGTGCTTAGATACCAAAATTGGGAAATTTATAGACTTTTGGCAAAAACAAATAGACTTTGCATTTTGGAACCAACAAGGTTAGGTTGCTCCAGGTAAACAACTTACCTTCAAATTTCTGGCTAGATAGAGAAAAATTAACCAACCAATGGACTAATGGACACACAAACCTGAGTATTTCCTGAAGGCAGTATTACATTCCACAAGGTTCTGAAGTGGAGCATTTAATGTGTGCAATGTGATGTTTTTCCCTTAAATAGGACTAAATCCATACATAGAGGTAATGGCTCTAATCAATATTGTCAATAGCTCAGTAGCCATTGATAAAAGGTCTGGGGAAAGAGGACATTGTGGCAAATGCTGTTTGTATTAGCATATAATATATATATATAGCCTATTAGGACATGTTTCCCTTTAATTATGAATTAGCCACATGCAGCCACCATAGAAACTGCTCTTAAAATATCCAGGTGGACAGTGGCATTATTAAAATTTGTTGTAGCAAGCTGCAATGCTCTCCTGAAAGAGAGACTGTATGTCAGTTATTGGGAAGAGGCAAACAAAGCATCCTTCTCTTCACCAGTAAGGAAGCAGGTGCTGCTAACAGACCAGACTTGCCTGTCCATTTAAATTGATTTAAATGATATGCCACCTAACAAACTAGACCGAAGAGAGAGAGAGGGAGTATATCAGCCTTATTGCTATTACTTCGATATATATTGAAAATTACAGATGATTCATTTAAATATATTGTTTCTCTTCCAAGCATATAATTGTTATGGACTTGTTTAGTTCAGGTTAAGATCATAACTTGTAATTGATGTAATATGGTTCGTCATCCAAAAATTGTTAAAGTAGTATATTGCTATATAGTTATCTGTTAATAAAAATTGTCTAAATCAGTTGAAGATTGAATTGGCATTCCCACGACAGACAGCAATGAAGTAAGATAGACTTGTGGATGCCATGGCACATTAGTACAGTAATCCAGCACACTAAATCCAAATCTGTCCATAAATCCCCAGAACTACCTCCACTCAACAGAATTAAATGTCTTAGAAGTGCCTAACTACACCGCCAAACCATGACCAAATTTACCATGTGAGGTTTGCATATTAGTGTACAGCTTTTGAGGGGTTTATGTCTGTGGACCTCCCAAAAACTGTTTGGTCAGACTCATTAATGAAGAGGACCACCCTGGAAAAGCAAGGAGACAGAACCTTATAGAAATGTTAATCACTAAATGAGCATGATCAGAAAGGGCTCTGTGCAAAAACATATTTTTGCTGGTCTTTGGCAATTCAGTCATATCAATTAACATTGTCAAAGGGAAGAAAACTGCCTCTGATGGGGGTGAATTGCCAACCCATTTATCCAATTAGAAAAATAAATTGAACCACCATATTACCACCACCAGTAATCACCGACTGCCTGGAGCCAGGATTTAGCACAGTGCCAGTATCCACCTACTGCCCAGAGCCCAAAGTCAGGTACTAACGCTTTACCAGTAATTATCAACTGCTGGCAAAAAGGCTTTACCATTTATTATCAACTGCTGGCAGAACTCTTTACCAGCAATTATCAACTGCCGGCAAAAAGGCTTTACCCTTTATTATCAACTGCCGGCAGAACACTTTACTAGTAAGTATTAACTGCCGGCAAAAAGGCTTTACCATTTATTATCAACTGCTGGCAGAACTCTTTACCAGCAACTGTCAACTGCCGGCAGAACACTTTACTAGTAAGTATTAACTGCCGGCATTACGCCTTACCAGTAATTATCATCTGCCAGCAGTTGGGAACTAATACAGGGACTGTATCCAATCCATTGCCTTGTTTACAGACAGAGCCGTCTATCTACACTGTTAAATAAGTGTCCTTTAAGAGAATTAGACCAAGCATAATAAAGGCATTCTACCCTGGCGTAATGCAAGAGGTGATCTTGATAAATGACATAAGTAATAAATGTAACTGAAAACCAAAAGGATGGCATAAAACTCACTGGTGGCAAAACATGACCGCAACAATAAAACACTGTGCTTGCATTTGTAATACTAACACAACAATCCATCTTCCCCATCCTGCATTCTCTCCCAAACGGAAAACACCTGCAATATAAGGGCCAAAGAAAACAGGTAGTCCAACTCTCCAGTATACAGTATAATGAACACAGCATAGGTCCACACCGCCTAGACCACCACCCAGACAGATATACATTTGTAGAAGAGAAGTATGCAGAGAAGTCCAGGCAAGGAGTTCAAGGACAACAGAACGTGCCTACTAATAAATCAAATAACAGCAATAGTGCAGCAGTAGACCCAAGTAAGGTGTAAGCCAACACCAGCTATACAGGATTCGGTATAGTGACTATAGTACATAAAACATGAAAGTCCATTTTTACTATGCTGTGGTCTGCAGGGAGGATGCGAACCCAGCCAGCAAAAAGTGTTTTGTGGGTCAATAAAGAACTTGTTGTTTACTAACCTAAGCATGACATCTGATAGCATAGCGTAGGGCAGCAGAAGACTGTAGTGCCTCCTCTTTACAGCCTTAAAAAGGGGTCTAGGGAGGGCTTAGTTATATAAGAGCTCCCCATGCTGTCTAGCACAGCAGCATCGCCATCACTGTAATAACAAATCTTGGCTAGTAATAGTCCCAGGGGGCAGAACAGGAGAAAGAACTTTATTCGCTCTGTGAACAACCAACATAACCTTATCTAAGGCTAGATCTCAACTTGTCCTCAAGGAATAGATCCAAGGTGTCACTCTCGGCCGTCTCCAGGAATCCAAACAGGTAAATGCTGCACCCCCTGCAGAGATTCCCCGTCCTCTATCATTTGCTGCACCTTGGTAAGCCTCAGCTGTCAGCTGTGCAGGAAGGTATCGTCCAATGCAAATATTCACCGCTCTATCTCTGCCGCACATTGTAGGATAGTATGGATGTCTTTTTGTAGCAAATAAAGGTTCACACGGAGCTTCTCTATTTTAGAGGTGAGTATGCACAGTGACTTATTACTGGCTGCAGGGAGGGCTATCAAGCAGAGTTTGTGTAATCCAATACAAGAGAATAAATACAAGTAGATAGCTGATGGACAGGGCCTCCAGATCAGGAAATTGTAGTTAGGCCACAAGCACCATCTTGGTAGGGCTGCATATGACAGATGAATGTTTCCAGTTTCTTGGCAACATCAGACTTAGCAATTGCCCATACTTCACCATGCTGGTCAAAGGTTAGTCGAGGCCACTAGCTGCAGAGGAAAGCCACTTATGCAAGGATACAGAGACAGTACGGGTCAGGGGTTCACCATTCATGTGTCTGTTTACACTGTGCGTCAAGCCATGCATACCCTTATTTATAAGTGAGCATTAAAAAAAAACAGCAACTAAATTTGCTACATTTACATCTTCCTTATAACTTTAAAATGAACTTTAGAAAAGAATGCTGTATTTTTTATACACCTTTCTCATTCATTCAACCAACAACAAAAACCCAACAAATCACAGACTTGAGTTTACAGTGATTCCGAATGTGCTTTTACTTTTTTTTATGATATGAAAATGAATGTTTTCTATTTTCAATTACGGGGTAGTGTCCTTTAACCTATGCTGCAAAAATAAATGTCAAGCTAATATTTTTTATTAACTCGGATTTAATGATTTGAAATCACTGTGAGTGCAGGTACACACAGCAGCTAAAACAATTCACTCAATTAGTCTGACAGGCTACCCTAAGCTACAGACGACACTATTAACTGTTTCCCGGCAATACAGTTACCTGTTAGTGCAGAACTCCAAAAGTCATTTCAATCGAGGAAGAAAAGCTATACTGAGAACTGCTGCAGTTTTCAATACTAACAAAACATGACTTTTGAGTAAAAATGTACCCAAACAAAATATGTAAATATGAACACTGCACAGTTTTAATATTAATGAAGATGGCCCTTTAAATCATTGGTAAAGATTAATTGTCTGATCCGGCTCTATTTTAAATGTACTCAATAAACTTTGTATTCCTAACTGCATTTGAAAGTGTCCTATGATGGAAAGAAAACAAGTTTCTGAAGTCAAAACATAGGCGATCGCCTTATTTCTAGCCCAGTCTTGCCTATAGGAACCTATAAATCAAAAGACTATTAGTTGTATAACTCCACTCCCTTCTTAACTAGTTCTGCTCTTTGTCAACTCCATCTTTTGCATATATTTAAATTTATTTGTTTCTATAGTAACTCTCCACTTTGACAATGTCCTCATTAATTTGACCTATATACTTAAACTAAGATTTTGGTTGTTCAGTTTGGTCAATGCATGCATTATGCAGCCCTACCCTACACCATCGTAATCCAACCAGATTGGATTTGATCCAGCAAGATGAAACATTAAGGTGGATGATCACACCCCTTGGAATTGGTGTTGGGTCATTGGCTGGCCCTTAAATATTAGGGTAGCGTTCACAACTCATTTCCATTGCATCCTGATTAAATTGGATCATTGAAATCTTATTGGATCTGTGCAATCTGACTCTCTATGTGTAGCCACACTGATCACAAATCTGGTCAAATAGCAATGATAAAATCCAACTGGATTTCAACAATTACATCATTACAATATGAGTAACTATTAAGGCTGAGTACACACTACAGAAAATGTCCCCGGTGCAACACCTTTAACGATTTTACCAACAATAGACAAAAGAAAAAAAGTCCCGATCAGCATGCTGATTCATGTGCACACACTAAACACGTTTTACACGATTTACCCTTAGATCTGTGCTCCTCATCTGTCATAACCGTCGGCTGAAAAGATTATGACAGCTTAAAAATCAAATGAAACGGTACAATGTGCTTTGGAGCAATAATCCTCCATCGTTGGCGCGTACATATGATATCGGGCTGAACAGTCATTTATTGTGTGATTGGCCCGATAATAAACTGAGAACCCTGTACTCTGTACCTAGCCTAACACTTAACTAATAATCATGAACAATGAAGATTCATGATATCAATTTGGATACCAAAGGTTTCTAATATAGAGGCATAGATGATATATATCTGGCCCTGATCTTGAAATAACATTGTGAATAGAATCATCCACACATCGGGGAAGCAGTCAACTGACATTTAACAAGGAATTACCAGGCAATCCAGATGGTCCTGGTGGTCCGGGAGGTCCAGCGCTTCCTGGGCGTCCTCGTGGGCCAGGAGGTCCTGGTAAACTCTTGATCTCACCCTTGGGACCAGGTGGTCCTGGCAAACCTAATAATGGATAGAATAAAGAACACAGATCATTTAAAATCTATTTATATTCATGTTAATTATTTACACTAGACATAAAAGGAAAACGGCATAAATACAGACAGAATACAGTGACAATGAAGGGTCTTCTCACCTGGAAGGCCTGGGTTGCCTGGATCCCCTTTATATCCACCCAAACCAGGAGGTCCACTGGGCCCCTTCATACCTGGGATAGAAAAATAACATAATTACAGATCGTTGACTAGCTTTTCATCTACCTTATCCCAATTCCGTATCATTTGTCCTGAGAGCGGATGCAATGTACAAATCTCAGTCCCGTCGGCTATAGCCAGTTGTGCACCAAGGAGGCAGGGAGCAATGTAACTCAGCACCTACCATTGTCTACGTCTGGCAGGCAAGCGGTATAAATAACATAAAAATGAAGATCTCAAAGAGGATTAAAATATCACATTCCTCCATATAATATGGATTATATAGAGTATTGTTCCAGTTAATCTTTGCTGTTCTCTCATGCTTGGCTCTACCCATTGTCTAGGATGCAAAACATTTCCATGACGATATGTGAACTCTGCATACTCTGGGATGGAGCACATCCAGCTCGCTCACTTATAATGCTAATTGTTTTTACAATATAAGAAAGAAATTTCCATAATAAAACTGTTGTTTTTTATATAAAGGAGTGATGACAATTTGTGTTATTTTAATTATCTTGTGATAACAATATACCCTCTTTTAGGGATATAATCATATAGATCCCTCCAGGGCAGTCTTGATAATTGAACCACATGTCCCCACACTAATAATACCTGGCAATCCTGGGACCCCGGGAACACCTTGATCTCCTTTCATTCCATTCAGACCTGGTCTTCCAGGATCACCCTGTTGACAAGCACAAAAGCGTATAAAATTTCTACAACCAGCACAGACTTTTCTGTGTTTATTTTCTTGCCCTTTTAAGTTGAAGTCTGAATATGAATAAGCTGTAGGTTGAAGTTGTGCTATCATTCACTGGCTCTATTATGCCTTATAAAACTGCTCAAATTTTCATGTTGACAATGATGTTACATCTAAGCAGTACCTGGTTATTGAGCACACAGGCACAGACATAATTATTAAAGGAGCCACAAAGGCGGTTCTTTCCTTGGAAACCCAGGAATACATTCCCCAGTCCACAGCAGGGATGTAGGCTGTGTTCTGTTAAACACAAATCATTCAAAATGTCATTGTACAAAATCAGTCTGATTCCAGAGTAAAAGTGAACAATATATTTCAGTGCTTAGGACTGACTTACAGCTAGTGCTATTATTTTCTAAACTACTAATATGAAATGGTGTATTATTAAAATGATTTGCTTACTGATTTTGTTATGTAAATAAGTATGTGTGTGCACATTTAGGGCCGCGAGACATGTAAATGCCGATACGTGACGTATTTTGCGTAAAATTGCACTGCGCGTGACCAGAAGTGACCCATACGCCACAGAAGACAGCAACATCCAATTCATCTTTGAGCGCAAAGGACCCTTACTACAGACCACGATTTCAGGAGCGGAACGGGGAGGGGAATGAGCGTATGCATGTAGTCAATGTACAGTAAGGGTGTGCCAAGTTTGAGTGAACGCAACAGTGTCCGATTCAAGATTTGGGCATCTCAAAGCTACTTGATTTTCTGTTGTATCAACTGCCCCAGCTACAGGTCTGGTGTAAATGTTGATTACTAGTGATGACGACTGTATGCCTGCTAAAAGATGCGTTTGCAATCAGGAGTAACTGTAAACATGCATTTTATGTACAGTAGATATTTATAAGATCATCAGAAATGGATTTTATGGGGGGGACAAAATGAAAAAAAACAAAAAAAAACTTTTTCATTTTTAAATGTTTTGTCATTAATGGCTATATTATTAACAGGTGACATTAATTTAATAGTTATTTTCTTCTGTGCGCTCCTTTGGGACTTTATTCCACATATGTATTGGACGTATCCTGCAGTGTATTGTCTGTTAGAGCGGAGCGCACCTAGACCCATATTCATCAACAGACCGCTCCTTGAATATGAACGTGCATATGCCCAGTATATATACATTTTTTAAAAACGCACACTATGTTCGTTTTGCATTCCTTGATGAACCAGGCCCTTAATGTGCACCTCCAGTGGTATACAACATATAACAGAAGAAAGACTGCATATATAAAATGAAAGAGTAAAGTTGGCATAAAAGCCTTAAGAGCTTACAATGCAATTATAGCCCCAACGACTTAATAAAAGCAAAACTCAGTGTTTGAATTAAGATCCAACTCCCACCACTAACACTGTGGAAATATCACAATTCAATTTGATTATGGAATAGGTGAAAGTTGTTGCCTAAATAAAAATGTAATGTATAGCTGTGGAAAACTTTAAATTGATATTTAACAAATCACATGCCATTGAAGTTAAAGCTTGCTACATTGGTACATGCCTACAATGACTATTACCTCCCAATGCAGCATAGGATTTTCATTATTCAGCCCGAATTCTGTTTTTTTCATCTCATGTCTGCAGCCATACAAGGATTGCATGATGGCACAGAGCATTGGTAGTATGGTGTATTATCATGCTGAAAGACCCCATCATATTGCAGTACTCCTCTGCTGCCATAAAGTGATAAACCTTGAGGAGTTCAAGCCTCAGGCTACATGCATCAAGAGACCCAATGGAAGTCATTACCTCCTCCCAAGACTTTTGTCTTGCTGCCCTTAATCTTTGGAATTCCCTACCCCTCCTCACTCGACTCTCCTCCAACCTTCAATCTTTCAAATGCTCACTGAAAACTCACCTTTTGAAGCTTGCCTACCCTACTACCTCCTGACCACCTTATCCATCACCTCTTCTTCCTTCGCCGGCCATCTCCATTTTTTCCCAGCTGGTCCTACTCCCTCTCACCACCCCTCCCTCTAGAATGTAAGCTCTCACCGGCAGGGTCCTCTCTACCTATTGTCCCATGTATGTCTACTGCCTGACTCCCTCGTACATCCTATCATGTCTTTTGCTGCACTCTGTGTGAGTGCCCATAGCATTACTCACACTCATCTGTGCTACTTATGTGTAATACCTCATCTATTTGTTACTTGCTTACTGTATTCGGTGCTACGGAATCTGTGGCACCTTACAAAATATAATAATATACAAAGAGCAAAATGTCTGATGCACAGTGAAAATCCAGCTTTGGACCCCCTGTGCAACTCAATCTGTGTGCATGGATAGAATGAGCAACACGGCAGTGTTAGCAGAGAGTCAGGAATGTACTCAGGCGGAAGGGTGGAGTTGGACGGAAGCAGATTACTGTGATGAGATATTAGGGTGGTGAGGCTGCAGAATCTACCCACTATCCACTTGACTTACCGGGATTCCTGGTGTTCCTGCATCTCCTTTAGGTCCTGGGAATCCAGACTGACCAGGGATGCCAGAGTTTCCTTTCTCACCTTTAAAACCTCCATTGCCCGCTGGACCACGTGGACCTTCTGGGCCTGGTGAACCTTTGTACAATCATAAATAAATGTTAGGAGGACAGAAAGAAACTGAAATTGGTATTATTAGACTCTCAGTTAAGAAGATCAATCAATGTTTTTAAATATATCTTTACAAGTTACATATTTATATGATGCAACTATGGTTACACCATTATTGATATTTGTGTAGAACAAAGTGTTGGATGTTCCAGTGTTTTGTATGTAGAAATGTATGTCACACATGAAGAACAGCCCTATTATACTAACTATACAAGGTATTTTATCCAGACTTTTGTTAAAATATTGGCAGCAGCCCTTTGCGCTACTATATTTATATGTCACATATTCTGCGCTTTTTGTCTATCACATAACACTTTTGCTATAACATATATATAATGATGCTTTGCCTAACAGAGCAAAGCACAATGTACTGCTGTACTAACATTCTGAAATAAATTAATTTAAGCACAATGCAAAATACTACAACAGTAAAGTATTTTACTGCCTATCATTAAAGGTTAACTTCACTAAAAAATAATGTTGCCTATTTAGAATCATTATGCTGCTTATTATCACTTACTGGAATATAATTCCTGACACTTGAAAAAGAACTTCTGCTTGAAATCTCCTGTTTAAAGCTCACAAACACACTGTTGCAGCCATTTCACAAATAAGTAGGTTGTGGAAAAAATGGGTTATGTGAACAAACCCTTATTGTAGCTCCCAGCCCTATCAAATTTGTACCAGATGATTCTGTAGGTGTCTAATTAATATGCTATTGTTTAGGTAGTACTTTTAAATGCTGTGTGCATGTAAGGTTCAACCAAGTTGAAATGTATAGCAATGGTCATGTTAAAATGTTTATAGTATAGAATTCATGTTTATATTTAGTGTAGGATTGGCCAAGAGGGGAAGACTTTGCGTGAGTTGGCCAGAATAACATACTCTGCAACATGTGTGACATTTTCTGCTTGTAATACATAGTCTGGTTGATGTAGCTAGCATATCACTAATAATGTACTTAATGAGTGCAAATGATCAATGTCTTTTTATACAGACCTAGTGAGATAGTGAAATGTATTTTAGGACACTGCTATGTCTGATGTTCAGGTAATGTATAGTATTGCTATGCTTTCCTGTAAGGTTTGTGCAGAAGAGTCCCTTTCATCAAGCTGAATCTCTGAACAATACATCTATTGTCATGTAAGTCAGCTTGACCCAGGTATGTGTGACTGCTTGAAGCCTCTGCTATAATCACGTTATATGGCAAAAACCTTCTAGTTTTATTCTCATTCTTGTTTTTTACTTTAACAACAACTAAACAAGGTATGCTGATTGGGCACATATTTTGTGTTCTGTACACTACCATTCAAAAGTAGAATAAACACAACATTAAAGACATATTAAATATAAAAAATTTAAATTAATTATATAAAATATATATCTACTGTAAAAACTCATTCATTTAAAATTCTGGGTTTGAGTCACCCCAAATGCTCAGTTTTTTTTAAATCAATTTAACACAATAACCATGAGATCTACCTTGTTTTGATGCAGTGGTTGAAGTGGAAATTTAGAAGTGGCAGTATGAAAAATGTAATGGGAATGTAAGTGAATGGAATGTGATAGTATTACAATGAAGGCAGTAGGAGAAGTGACGGTATGACATACCACCGTATACACCTCCACTTCCACCACTGTATATATAATGTAAGTGACTGGAATGTGATGGTGTTACAATGAAGGCAGTAGGAGAAGTGACGGTATGACATACCACCGTATACACCTCCACTTCCACCACTGTATATATAATGTAAGTGACTGGAATGTGATAGTATTACAATGAAGGCAGTAGGAGAAGTGACGGTATGACATACCACCGTATACACCCCCACACTGACCACTGTTGTGATGTGAATATGTTGTTTTTCATCCAGTGCGTTATAAAAAGAGTTTGCTGCAAACATTTCTAAAATAGTTTATTTTTATTTGATGTGCACAATGCAGGAACTGCAAGACCCCAACAAGTAAGTTGTCCATTGTTTCTTCTGTCTCCAAAAACATTCATCTCCCCCAGGAAAATACTGGTGACTTTGAAAATTTTAAAATATGTTTCACATGGGATCTGGTAGGACAGACATCTTGCTATTGATTGTTGCATATATATATCTAAAGCAACATTATCAATCTTAGTGGGAAAATAAATGTAATACTTGAGTTGTTCCTTTTAAAACTGTGGAAGATGTAAATCAATGTGCAAATGTCCTGCAAGGGCTGTTGTGGCATTACACATATGTAACGCTTCAGTCCAGATTCATAGATTTATGGTGACAGGATGGGGCTTTCTTGGAGGAACAAGAAGCGGAGGAGGCACGTGTTATGATGAGGCGGAGGAGGCACGGGTTATGATGAGGCGGAGGAGGCACGGGTTATGATGAGGCGGAGGAGGCACGGGTTATGATGAGGCGGAGGAGGCACGGGTTATGATGATGATGAGGAGGCACGTGTTATGATGAGGCAGAGGAGGCACAGGTTATGATGAGGCGGAGGAGGCACGGGTTATGATGAGGCGGAGGAGGCACGGGTTATGATGAGGCGGAGGAGGCACGGGTTATGATGATGAGGAGGAGGCACGTGTTATGATGAGGCAGAGGAGGCACAGGTTATGATGAGGCGGAGGAGGCACGGGTTATGATGAGGCGGAGGAGGCACGGGTTATGATGATGCGGAGGAGGCATGGGTTATGATGAGGCGGAGGAGGCACGTGTTATGATGAGGCAGAGGAGGCACGTGTTATGATGAGGCGGAGGAGGCACGGGTTTTGATGAGGCGGAGGAGGCACGGGTTTTGATGAGGCGGAGGAGGAACAGATTATGATGAGGCGGAGGAGGCACGTGTTATGTTGAGGCGGAGGAGGAACAGGTTATGATGAGGCGGAGGAGGAACAGGTTATGATGAGGCGGAGGAGGCACGGGTTATGATGAGGCGGAGGAGGAACAGGTTATGATGAGGCGGAAGAGGAACGGGTTATGATGAGGCGGAGGAGGCACGGGTTATGATGAGGCGGAGGAGGCACGGGTTATGATGAGGCGGAGAAGAAACAGGTTATGATGAGGCGGAGGAGGCACGTGTTATGATGAGGCGCAGGAGGCACGGGTTATGATGAGGCGGAGGAGGAACAGGTTATGATGAGGCGGAGGAGGAACAGGTTATGATGAGGCGGAGGAGGCACGTGTTATGATGAGGCGGAGGAGGAACAGGTTATGATGAGGCGGAGGAGGAACAGGTTATGATGAGGCGGAGGAGGCACGGGTTATGATGAGGCGGAGGAGGCACGTGTTATAATGAGGCGGAGGAGGAACAGGTTATGATGAGGCGGAGGAGGAACAGGTTATGATGAGGCGGAGGAGGCACGGGTTATGATGAGGCGGAGGAGGCACGTGTTATGATGAGGCGGAGGAGGCACGTGTTATGATGAGGCGGAGGAGGCACGGGTTATGATGAGGCGGAGGAGGCACGTGTTATGATGAGGCGGAGGAGGCACGGGTTATGATGAGTAAAATTATGCTCCAGAAATTCTACTACAGGATTTCATTTGGTGTATGGGATATTGAAATGAGTTACAAGGGGAAAGTCAGCACATAGCTTTTTAGTTAGGCAAAGGACCCAGATTTAAATATTATCCATTAGATTGTAAGCTCTCTTGAGCAGGGCTCTCATTTTCTACAATATTCTCATCTGTTTCCCACCTTATCTACTGTGTACGTCTTATATTTATATAATTTACGTTTGTTCCGTACAATGGACTTTAGTAGTGGTCTATATATAAACAGTAATAATAATTGTTACGTATTTCTACACAGATAGATGATGAGATTGTTCTTTGGGGCAACTCCACAATTGAACTATGATATAGTGTTTTTACTTTTATCTTTAAGATTTATGTGGCATAGTGTAATTTTATTTATTGTCTGTGAGAATAGCATTATGTTTTAACATTTTTTTTACTGGACAAAAAACATTATTTGCAATACAAAATATCAAATTCAAATACACATCCATTACATTCATCTGCCTTAGTTATATTGTGCACACTAGACTGTCTATCCTGTAAATGAGATCCTATGTAGCAGGCTCTGGGTGGTCACTGTGAAAATATTTCTATACTTATGTCAAACACTTGCAGGGGATATGACGTATTTTAGTGAGAACAAAAGTCAACTTAAGTCAATGAGACCGATACCAGTGGAAAGAGAACCACTTCAATTTAAAACAACTTCTGTTCTAGATGTTTCTACATCTATTGATTCTTAGCTCTGATTTCACATTATTAAATGTCATTTTAACTATTGAATTCTGTCAGACCACAGCCACGAAGAGCAAAGACATTAATAGACATATCCCATATATAAATAGCATGCAATCAAACAAAATGGCGGCTGTTGAGATCTAACCTTGAGGACCTGGGAGTGGTGCACCAATGCCCAGTGTTCGATGTTAGAAAGGCCACACAACACAGCACAAAACAAAATCACCAGTTAATATACATTACAAAGAGACAGCATCACCAACACATGTACATAACAGGAGATTCTCATTGTGTATACAGGCATGCACAATACACCATCACTGATCCCAATGTCAAGCCAGTAGAAAAAACAAGGTCATTCAACTTATAATAAACACATTTAACATGGTAACTGGATAGGCATGCTTAATTCAATGATGTCTGATTTAAGAAGGATATAAGCTATTCACTGACACCAGTGTTAATTATGAATTAATTTTGGAGCAGAAAACTTCTTTCATGGTAAAATGAATTAGCAAATCTTAGGGAAGGCATCCGCTGCTGAAAACAAAACTGACATTTTAGTCAGTTGATATTTTAATAGGATTCTCAACTCATATAATGGGGGAGCTAGAATGAGGAAGCACTTAATAATGTCATGGGTTTCTTAGGATTAACTGTTGCATATCCAGTAATACTACTTGTAATCATATTTGCCATATAAATATTTTAATGATATGGAATACAAAAAAAAACTGAGCCAGTATGAAGATTCACTAAACTTAATATATAAGTTTATGTCTATACCGAGTCAAGTGCTAGTCAATGACCATTTTAGGTTCTAATTGACTCCTGTTAATGGTGCGCATTGAAAGCTTATTGGTCTTATAAATATGCTTATAGCCAGTGGTTGAAGTGGAAATTTAGAAGTGGTGGTATGGAAATTGTAATGGGAATGTAAGTGAAAGGAATATGTTAGTTTTACAATGAAGGCAGTAGGAGAAGTAACGGTATGCTATACCACCGTATACCGACTAATGCTTATAGCAGATGTTGGCGGGACCTTAAACCATGACTGCACCTCACTCTCAGGATGGGTTCTCCTATTCTGCTCTTCTGAAGAGGGATTGATGAATTTAATTCTTCTTCTCTGTGAGCTGCAGATTGATATGGCTCCCAGGTGGCTTTCTTCAAGTAATGGAAGCCCTATAATTGTAGGGGGGGAAGGGAGGAGGGAAGGGGCATTGGTTGCCCTAAACATAACACCCCCTTTATGTGCAGTATAGAAGGAGGCTGTCATACCCACATTTATATGATATTTATTTGTGACTACTCATCCTCTTTCATGCCACCATTAACTGACGGAACATTGAACGTGTTCCTTGAAGGAGCATTTTCTACCCTCTATCCCTTCATTCAAAGTTATCTAGTTTATCTAGATATGCTGGCACCAGCTTCAGCCAGGACCAATGTCACCATGTACTTTGTGCAGCATAACATGAATAATGGATATTTTGCATTGTGTCTGCTTTATCAGTAAAGCATTAAAACGGGTGATTCAATAAACACTGTCAGTGAATAGCTTATAATACATTACACGTTTGCTCATAATACAATTGAAGCAGAGTTCGGTGACACATTTAACTAGTGACCCAAAGATATTTCATATAAAATATACCTCTGCAACCTCTGCAGCTGAAGTAGGTCAACCGCATCACTTCAGATCTTTCTGAGCTACAGTTCCCATTGTTCTCAGCTAACAAGGATGTGGATGAGGGCAATGGATGCTGTAGTTCAGAGGTGAAGGAAGTACCATGGATTTACTCGCTCTGCTATAAAATGTTATTATCCTTGCACCAAAGTTGTGTGACTATATCTACAGCATATCAGAGGGGAGCTTAGTACATTCCCTTTAATTTCATGTACCCCAGCTGATAAGATGATTAGCAAATTACTGAAATCAACTTCTCTGCTGCCCTCAGGTAAGATAAGTCTGTATAAGAGTTGATTCTAATGTGTCTACTTATATGCTGGACATTTCACATGTAAAGTGATTTTGAAAATATGGGGTTTGGCATCCTCCTACCCTCCTTATACACTACAGTACAAAACAGGCAGCTTGAACTGTTATTAGCTTGTTTTTACTTTTTTACAACAATCTGCAGATGGCTAACTAGTGCTTCAAAGCAGATGAAAAGCTATTATGTTTGCTAACAAAATAGTTGTATATGTAAAGTTATCAGTATTACATATAAGATAGATAATAGAGGCTAATCTTACTTTGCACTGCATTGGTTAAACTGTATGATTTAGGGACACAGTACAGCAGATACATAAATAAATTATAATTTTGACAGCTATAGTTTCCAGAAGTAAAATAATTGAAAAACTTCTTTACGCACTAGTCCCCTTCTGTGTAGTAAATGGGTGAGGAGCACTAGTCCCCTTCTGTGTAGTAAATGGGTGAGGAGCACTAGTCCCCTTCTGTGTAGTAAATGGGTGAGGAGCACTAGTCCCCTTCTGTGTAGTAAATGGGTGAGGAGCACTCTCTGGACCTGCAGGCAGCCACCGCAGCTGACAGCACAGGTGGACTCAATATATCTGCTACTCTTTGATAAATCCAAAAAACATACTGGTTATTGGCTTCGGACAAAATTATCTCTAGTGTCTGTGTATTGCGCAGTACTCTACGGAGGCAGGGACAGATGTAAATTATTAAAAGTTTTCTGTAATGCGCTGTGTAATGTTTGGCCCTATATAATAAATACAGGATAAGAAGATAGAGGACTGATTCTGCTCTATACTAAGCTGCAGCAACTATCTAACAAAGAGCGCAGGGCACCTCGCAGCTGCAGGTATTTAGTACATTTACTACATATTTACTACATGGTGGAGGGGAAGTAAATAAAGAGGAGAGATTGTTTAAAGCCCCCGTAGCTACATAACTAGTTTGACCCTTACTTAGTAGTAAAGTAATGTAAGCACTTTTTAATTTCCACATATGTATAATAATTCATTTCACCTGGCCAAAGTGAACACTGGCATTTTCTGTACCCAGTGTGCCGTAATAATGGGCTATTGCACATTATAATATTTTTGCACTGCTTTGGTGCAGCAAGACAGCAAATGTCTAAATTATTTACATGGCGAGTTTCACACATATATGAAAATTCTTCTAATGTATGGCAAAAAAAATCATAAAAAGTTAAAAAAAATAATGCATGCGATTCACACAAAGGGATTACATAGCTCTCTCTTATATACACAATAGTATTGCAAACATTATCACTTATTCATGATAGTCAAACTAACACATTTTGGTGTACAGAAAAGTCCTCTAGCATCAATGTGACCCAGGTATAGACAACGTTCAGCACTTCAGCTGTTGCTGAACTACATCTCTCATGATGGTCAGCCATAGGACATGTGTTGAAGGTCGCCTATCCCTGCGGTACATAACATAAGAGTATGCCAAGTCATTGCCCTATAACTCTGTGTTACTCCTCATGAAGGTGATATGCAGAGTGTGTAGGCCGTTGGACACAGCTGGTGATTATAGGCTGCATCAGTGCCTTAACTGTGCAACGTCTGAATAGTATATACGCTCAATACATGCTGGTCAAATCTGAATCACTATGGGGTAACATTGGGGCGGGGGAGTTAATAAACACTGAGATCTTTATATTTGTATGTTTTGTACATCTCATTCCCAGCCAGCTTCGGCCTGTCACAGCCTGTATGGACATCTTATTCCACGGCTTGCAGAGGAAGCTGCTTCTCACAGTTGTGCTGAGTAAATCACGTACTGTGCTTTACGAGGTGAAACTGTGCCTTATAATTTCATTAACTAGGTTATTTGCACAACCTAATTACAGCAATTACGGAGCCCAGACAACTCTGAAGAGGGAATGGCCATGGAATGATATTCATTTCTCTGTGCAAATCTGAAAGTTCCAGGATGACCTATAATTCCAAAAGGAACACACAGTTCTTTCCCTGTCAGTTGATAGAAGTAGATGGCATGATTAAAAAACAGTTAGTTCTGCAAGCAGGGCTGCATTGCTCTGTCAAAGTCTAGCCTAGGCTTACTGCTGCTGAATGCCTGATGATACAACAGAACAGCACGTACTGCATTGACACAGTTCAGTCACATGACTGCCTCCAGGGGCAAATCTTGGAGGGTAATAGGGGAGGTCATACAAGGTTGACCAGCCCCAATTTACAAAAATGCTTAAAAGACCATTTAAAGATTATTATAAATTAATTATTGTTGCTTGGAAACTGGTTTAGCCAGCAGTGTAAGGGGTGTACATATAAAAATTCAGTCAATAACTTGGCATACCATATACCACTAAAGCTGAAAACAACCTTTTACACTATAAATTTACATGCAATCATCTAGGATTTAAGGGCTGACCTTGAGGGCCTGGAAGTGAGATCACAATTCAAATATCCATTTCCATATTGATCATTAGATGTAAGAGGGGGAAATATCAACATTGTTAGAAAATTCAACGTTCTGGTGACATATCAGCTTTCTTTCAGCAAGACCCAGATGCACCAGTGGAAACAAACTATTATCAGTGCTTTATGCAGAGCTGTATGGTGTACAATGTAAAGGCAGGAGGCTTGCAGTACTGCAGTGTGTAACAGGGCTACATAGTGGCACAGAACACATAAACCAGCACTGCATATGTTGCTGATTTTGGTTTTCTCTGTATCATATAATAGGGTGTAGTATAGCAACTACTGGACTGCAAGAGCTTATCCAATCCTAACCTTTTCCCTGAATTGTCATTTCTTGTAAATGGAACAGAATCTCTCTGTAGGATGGGGGGGGGGGGGAGTTTTTCTAATTGATCTCGGACTTGACACCAAAGTGTCGCACATGCAACATTTTAACAATGTGTCCTACAGGCCTGTGGGACAAAGGGAGGGATTGCTGACGTTTGGGAAACACTGATAATAGTGTGCTTTATCCACATTAGCACATGCACAAGTAAACAAGACAAAACAGTTCTTTCCCACAATACATGCAAAAAATACAAGGCTTACAAGGAGAGCATGGCTGAGCAGGGATGTGCTAGATTTTTCTCATTTAACATGGGCGCTAGTTATTATGTACGGGACAGTGCTAATAATTAGCTGGCTATACAATAAAAAAAGCACAAATCATGAATGACCACAATTATTATACAGGCGTACAAATGCTCAAACGGAGATTACTTTTTCGGATCACTGTTTATACTATGTGACAAAAAGTGATACTTAGAAAGCAAAAACAATTCTACTGGAACAAAAAGATGAACATTTTTTTTTTTACATGTTATATTATACCAAAGAACGCATCTTCTTACATATTACTGACTGGCTTGAATATACAAATGCTCCCATTAGCAGTTGCACTTTATGCTTTTAAATCAGGGGTCAGGGAACTTTTTTACCTTTTACCCCAAAATATATTTAGATACGCTGACGTTACCCCCTTGATTTGAAAGGAAGGAAATCATATATTATTAATTATTGGAATTCAAAATTTTATTGAATCTATTCAAAATTTCTTTGAAAGCTTCAACTTGAAAACTTCAGGTTTTAGAGAAATGATGTTGCTTTATTTTTGATACGAGAGCATCAATATTCAGGCATTTTGATGTCAGAGCAATATGGATAAAGTCTTCAGCGTTCAATCGATTTCTCTGCTTTGTTTTTATGTTCGTTAGAGTGGAAAATCCTTGTTTGCAAAGGTAGGTTGTTGCAAAAGGCAGCAACTTTTTGACTGCCATCTCATGTGCAATTTTGAATGCCTTTGCAGCTGTTGACATCCAAAAATATGACAGATCTACTTTGTTTTCAA
The DNA here is from genome assembly GCF_038048845.1 of Mixophyes fleayi. NCBI lineage: Eukaryota > Metazoa > Chordata > Amphibia > Anura > Limnodynastidae > Mixophyes > Mixophyes fleayi. The sequence continues at coordinate 51,217,380 of NC_134410.1, forward strand.
ATGCAATACGTGCTTCATTATTGCATCGAAGCTCAAGAAGTGCCTCTGCCAACCCTTGAGGCTCTTCTGGTACAACAGCAATTTCACATTTAAAGGGGTCTACAATCCAACTGACAGCATGTGAATCGCCAGCATTACCCACAGGAATTTCCTTTTTACCCCATTTGGGCTAATTTACCCCTGTTCCCTGACCACTGGTTTAAATGTTTGCTATTCAATTTTTGGAACAATACATTGTCCTCAAGATAGCTCCCAGTCAGCAAATATGTTACAGTATAAATCACAGGAATTGCTAAGTATTAGCAGTTTAGAATTTTCAAGTAGGTGAATAGGACCATCAAGTATTTTGTTCACCAGATAGATGACTAAACCCTGGACTATCAGGAGGATCAGGCTTTTTACCAGATTCATATAACACCATTCACTTTATTTTGCATGGTGATTATGGTAGTTTACTATACATAGTGCTAAAAAATAATCAGTCATATTCTCCTTGTATAAAGTGGATCACAAACATATGCAGACGCTGCGCAAATAAACGGAACATGAGGTGAGAGACTGATGTTCACTGGATTCCGCCATCTAGTGCAATGGGATGGAGTCAATGGAGTGAAGGAATGAGACTCATACAGACAGGGGTCCAAATTTGTTCATGCTTCAGTGCCCCCCTGGATATGATTTCATGGTGGAGAAGACAATGATTTTTGTTGACACACGTGCTCACTATGTTCACTGACTGGGTGACCATAAACAAACTCAGTTGCCACAGGCTGTGCCAAGGCTATTTTTGTGCTCACTAGCTCATTTCAGTGATATCATGCTAAAGACAAGTGCCCTGTCTTTTGCTGGCAGCTATTACCCTTTCAGAGCAGGATGTAAAGATCCTATCTTACTTACTTATAATGGATGGTGCCAATTCAGGACAGCCATATAATTCGAAAACGTCATCAGTGGTCTCTTGTCATTTATGTGACAATTTGGTCATTTGTTGTCAAATAAGCAATCGAACTTAGGCCAACACAGTCATCATGGTATAAGAGAATAAAATAATGCAATACAACATTGACTTTTTAAATGATATTTCACTGTGTGGTTGATACACAGTATATTTTTTAGTGTTTTTGGTTTCACTACTTGTTGGGTAATGAGAGAAAATCGATACATATGAGAATTGTATAGAGACATTGCTGAGACCACTAGATTTTGGGTATGTATAATTATAGCCTGATAGGTAAAAGCTGGCAGCAAGAGTATTATAAACATTCAGCTGATAACAAATGTTCTTACCTAGTCGTCCAGGAGGTCCCACTGGTCCCGAATTCCCTTTAGGACCTTGTGTTGCTTGTCCAGGGAGACCTGGTTGTCCTGGAGGTCCTGGGCTGCCTGAACGTCCAGGATAACCACTGTCTCCTTTCAGGCCAGGAAATCCAGGAGATCCGGGAGGTCCAGAAAATCCTGGCTCACCCTTTGCACCTGAAAATAGTGCATAATTAGTGGCGCTATATAAATAAATGGTAATAATAATAATAATAATAAATTATTTATTTAATGCAGCAGACTGAGATGTACTTGTGTATCAGCAGTAGTACATACGAGCTTCAAATTACCTATACAAAGGAATGACTCTTCCCTTCACACTTGTCTTGTACTCAGCAATATATTGATGCTATTATGGAGAGTGTATCTGGCTTTTATAACTAAATTAATTTCAGATATGACTGCTACACAAACACAATATTAAAACCACCCACTGGGAAAACAAAGCCTACTAATTATCAGGCTGCACAGTATCATTGATTATAACAAGGTAACGGAATGAATCGGAAACCTTACCTGGACTCCCAGGATTTCCCGGCAGACCTGGTGACCCGAATCCTGGTGATCCTGAAACACAAATATGCACATTTATAAAAGCTCAAGGCATATAAATATATTGTGATCCCGCCTGATGACCACTGACCTGGTTCTCCTTTAAGACCAGCAGGCCCAGGGATACCATCTTGGCCTGGTTGACCTTTTTCGCCTGGAGGTCCTGGCGGCCCAGGGCGACCTGCATCTCCTGCAAAACATAAAATAAATTTGGGTTAGAGAATCCTTATGTATGCCAGCCCAGATTATATTACCCAGGTAAGTCCTTACCACACTTACTATGCAATATGGTAAACAGACAATAAGAAGAAAAAGTACAAATATGTGTATATACAAACGAACCCACAGAAAGGAACACAATACTAATGATACAACTAATAAATGTAATAAATGGTATCTAGATGGACAAAAGTATTGATCTGGTTACTGCACCAGAGAAACAAAACGAGCAACACATGGTTTATTCGGTTTATTCCAAGGCAACTCTTTATCCAAATTGTTATTGCTTGCATTATTATGTATTTGCCAAAGGATTACTACATTTACCATTTTAATGTTGCTGTCAATTGGCACCAGATTTGTACACTAAGGGGTAAATTTATCAAGCTGTGAGTTTCTGATGCATTGGAAAAGTGGAGATGTTGTCTATAGCAACCAATCAGATTTTAGTTATCATTTATTTAGTACATTCTACAAAAAGATAGCTAGAATCTGATTGGTTGCTATAGGCAACGTGTCCATTTTTCAAACCCGCTGGAAACTCGAAGCTTGATACATTTACCCCTGAGTCTCCTATAAGAAATAAATGCTGTTCCCCTTTCTCCATTCATTCTGGATAGAGAACTAGCCTCTGTGGAATAAGTAATAGGCATACTGCAGGATTCTACTTTCCCCAGTCCCTGCTCCTCATATGACATCTGTGTGCACTTCAACACTGGCTTTCCACACAGGTCAATTATCTTTATAGGACAATGTGGTGCGACGGAATACAAAGACTTCCCTGTGCACATAGCACCAGTGTTTTTATTTTGCATGTATTAACTAAAGCAGTTATGTATAATACAGTAGACTTTGCTGAATGCTGAAACTTTATTCTGTTAGTAAAGGGAAAAGAGTGGAACTAAAGAGATAACAATCAACATCATCATCATTTATTTATTTATTTATACAGCGCCACTAATTCTGTAGCACTGTACAAAAAACCCACTCACATCAGTCCCTGCCCCATAGGAGCTTTCAGTCTAAATTCTCTAAAATACATAGACACAGACAGACAGAGAGAAAGACTAGGGTCAATTTATAGCAGCCAATGAACCTACTAGTATGTGTTTGGATGACAGATTATACAAGAAGCTGATAAATACCTGGCAGATTGTAACAGACAGTAACCACGCGCAGACAGTTGCAGAGGTGGACATTTCTGGCCTAGTCTTACACTCTACATTATGTTTGCTTGCTGGAGTGAACATCCCATACATGACTAGGATACTCTTTCACCTACTAGCTGGAATCAAGGGTCAATTTCTGCTTGTTTACCAAGTGGGCAGATGCCTCAGTCTTTCATGTTATAATTCCTCTCAAGCACCTACTCCCATAAGAGTCCAACAAAGATCTACAAAGAGATGTTCTCCACACAAAACTCATTTCTTTCTTTCAGTTTGGTGAAAATAAGCTAAGCTCACATATTGCTACTTTTCTACTAAAAAAACCCTCAAACTGTACTAGAACGTAACATGAATGGATAATTTGCACCAATAACTTGTCACATCTTTACAGCTCTTTCTTACCCCTTGATCCTGGAGAGCCTGGACCACCAGGGTTCCCTGGAGGCCCATCAAGTCCTTTAGATCCAGGAAGCCCTGAAGCACCTAAAAAAAAAGTACAGATCTCAGTGATGTCAGAGGGTAACATTTATTGGGCATAGACTACAAACTCCAATATGATGTAGTTTGGCTGATAATGTTGGGAATATGCCAACACAAGACAATAGAAAGATGACCTTAAATAAAAGGAAGACATTTGGGGTGACATTATGTCATAAGATCACTAGGTCCCCGTTGGATTTCTATTGTGGTGCTCTAAATATAATATGCATTCTTTTTCATAATAAATAATTCCAAGATGTGTCTTTTGTTCTGTTTCTTATTTTACCTCTATATGATGAATAGAGTGACGTTCATTGCAAGTTAATACGAGGGTACAATAGTATTCATACAAGTTTGACCCTGCATGAGAGGTACCAGGACAGACAAGAATAACTTTTTTTTTTTAATGTATTTTATGAACATACTGTATAGCTGACTCTATGTGGTTGTGAGAAGGTGATGATAATGTACAAGCGCTACCATACCTGAAAATCCTGGAACACCTGCATCTCCTTTAGCTCCTGAAACGCCAGGTAATCCGGGCAACCCAGGGCTTCCTGCATCCCCTTTACTGCCTGGGTTGCCTGGAAAACCTGCTGGCCCAAAATCACCCTAAAAGATCCAAAACAGATAGTTACAATATGAACAAACTCAGTGGTTGCACGTAGTACTCAACATATAGCATATTAATAATACTTTCACTTACAGAAATAAATATATACATATATATATATACACACACATACTGTACATCAAGAATGTAGATTCTGGGAAATTTTAATTCTAAATGACAGATTTCCTGTGGAAAATATAGGGGCTGCATTGAGAAAATCAGGACACATGAAAGCCCTATGTATGAAAAGTCTGGTTGAAATACTGTGTATAATCTGTAAATCCCCAGTGGTTTATGATGACCTTTATTTACTACTACACCTCCATGTGCCAACTCACTGCTCTATTCTCCACACATGCAGTAAATGAAGACAGCAGCCTCATTTACAAAGCAAGAAGACTGATGTGCAGAAGAAGCATCCTGTTTGGTGGTGCTTTGTGCCTTTATTTGTGCAGTTGCACCAAAGCACAAGGGTTCGCAGAGCAGCAGGCTGCAAATTGTGATGGGAAGAGTTGGGTGATGCGAGGATGTCTCTTGCAAAGTATGGCACAGGTGAACAGTTTTGTGGAGCAGTGCAAAAACAAGATTTTATTTTTCAGAACAAGAAAGTAAGATGGCCGGGCAGAGTTTTTCGGGGCAGTGCTTGCTGTGTAGAAGGGCACCCAGCCATTTCCACTAAACAATAGTACTTGATTTTGAAGCGTCAACCAAGAGCGGAGAGTAGGCTTCCTATACGCTGGACAGGACATATACATGCACCAGTGACAACCACGGCATTTTGTGCTGCATATCCCGTGTGCTTCGTAAATGTGGTCGGATATATTCCCAGAGCAATCTTCCACAGAGTCAACCATCTAGTATACTAATTGATTTACGTGTTTAGGGGGGTAAAGGCCTATTCTGATAGACACAGACACATATCACATAAAAGAGGGAGTAAGGAAGCATATTTGCCATGTATCCTTTAAAGAATTATCATGGCAGACCTGATGTAAACATCTTGCCATAGATTTTTATTAATCAAAAAGCTATTTAACTTTATTCCAATTATGATTAGCAAAACAGTATTTCAAATGGACATCTAAAGAATACTGACTAAACTTGTACCTTTTGTCCGGGAAAGCCAGGTTGTCCAATGCCTGAAAGTCCTGGATCACCCTTTTCACCCTTTGACCCACTAAATCCTGGAGATCCTGGTGATCCAGGACGCCCCGATTGTCCAGGTGACCCATTTTCACCAGATGGTCCTATGAGGACAGGATTAGGTAAAATAGTATTTCCCTATTAGTAATTAAGACCGATTTACAAGCATTCACTGACAACAATTGGGAATAAATTCACTATTCACTATAATATCCCATGGTCTTTCCAGTATACCATATTTATTCCATTACACAGATACCTTATAGAGCAATCCCTGGTACAGCAAGTATTATTATTATTACTGTAATAGTATGACTTTATACTGGTCAATTCAATATCCTTACAACTATAGAGTTTTTCCAATTTTAATGCACAGATGTAGATACATTCACCAAAAATGGGTAGTATCACTTCAGGTATCAAGTAAATTATCTTGGACTATGACCATCACAGTATGAAACAGTAAGAACAGTATTTCTCCTAAATAGTAGTAACATAGCATGAGTCAATCAATGTCTCCTAAATAGTAGTAACATCGCATGAGTCAATCAATGTCTCCTAAATAGTAGTAACATAGCATGAGTCAATCAATGTCTCCTAAATAGTAGTAACATAGCATGAGTCAATCAATGTCTCCTAAATAGTAGTAACATAGCATGAGTCAATCAATGTCTCCTAAATAGTAGTAACATAGCATGAGTCAATCAATGTCTCCTAAATAGTAGTAACATAGCATGAGTCAATCAATGTCTCCTAAATAGTAGTAACATAGCATGAGTCAATCAATGTCTCCTAAATAGTAGTAACACGGTAGCACTCAATCAATTATCTGAAACAAAGCTGATTTGCACACTCATTCTGTAAAGTCGTGCTTGAGACTTTAATATCAGATTGTATTAGTAATTACTGGCAGCGGACATTAAATCTGCTGCCGAAAGAAAAACGGTATCATCGGCACAAACTAAGCTAATGATTTTGTTTTATAAGTATAACTGTGAGGAAATGAAACCCACCGTCCTCTTCCTCACATGGTACATTCACCATTTCATACATGGCTGAATCTAACATCAGTTGACAATCGTCTATTTGGACAGAGGTAACAGAAACATACTTTCTCTCATGACGTCCTGTATACTGCTCTCCACACTTGCATCCCATCATATCCTGCTGCATGAGCCAGCCACCTTCATCTTACTACATTTCCTATTTAACAGGCTACATTGTAATATTTTCTTACTGTGTTGTAGACATAAGACATCTCACCTAGAAACACATCTCTTAATATCCAAAAGTATCCAGCTACGCTATGTTCCAGAAGTGCTCATTATTTAAGGAATACTAAGAAAGACCACTGCAAATTTTCTCCCATTGATCCTCGTATTTTCAGTTATATTTATTATCTTGATCCTTAACCCGTCTTTGTCTTGCAAAAAAACAGTAGTTTCCCATTTCACCACCAAAAGAGCAAGGTCTTTCTGTTTCAATTCAATCTGAAGACAACCCAAGATTACAATACACGATATAGCATTAGACGTACCAGGAAGTCCCATCTCTCCCATATTCCCTTTTTGTCCAGCGGAACCAGGTAAACCAGACTGCCCAGGATAGCCAGCATCTCCTTTAAGCCCTGGAGATATAAGAGTTTGGGTCTACTTAAATAACATAAATACACGATATGTTGCACAAAATTATGCAACAATGGCAAAAACAACAATAATGTTTTATTTGTTATATATATATCGTCTACCTCTATTTCCCGCATGACATTTCCTAGCTGTATTCAATTACCAGAATTATATGTGCAGTATAACAAAAGCTGACTATATTTGCTTTTAATAAAAACACATTGTTTTTATGTTCTTATGTTCTTATAGAAGATAACTATTTTACTGCACATATAAAAAGAAATTAGTTTTGGTACAGCACCTCTCCACAGGAAGTACTGTCAGACATCACTTCCTGTTAGCTTGGGCTTTTAAAACATGGTTTCCACTGCAAATGGATGCACCAGCAGGAGGAGCAATACACCTAAACAACACAAGTGTTTGAAGTAGTAATCTTAAAGTGTATCTGTCACCTACACGGAAGTGAGACAATTTATCAGCTGAACTACTATTCATGATAATGTAGCCTATCCCTTCATTAGAAACCAGTGGTCAGTGAAGCGATTTGTGGCTCGTGGATGATACTATTCCTAGTGGACAGATAGGCTGCATTCTTACCAATACTGGTTCAAAGTAAAAAATGTGATGCAGGTGATGGGTGCATATTATAGTCCTTATCTCATAACAGTATTACACAAATTAAATCTATACTATCTCCTCACCTGGTAGTCCTGGAGATCCTGGAAGCCCATTTTGGCCTTGTGATCCTGGAGAACCAGGCATACCACTGTAGCCTTTCTCTCCATTTAACCCAGGTGAACCTTAAAAGATAAAATAATGCATTTATGATATTATATAGAATACTAATAAACATCATAATTATCTCACACCTTTACAGGTACTGCTTTAGAAATAACTTTTTCTGCATTAGTTATTGCTGTATTCTGCTAAAGACAAAAAGCACTTTTTCTACATGCCTTATTCTACTGATTTTTATTAAAGAAAATGTTCTGTCAATCTGTGTCACATGAATCACCATGGTTGGTATGTTTAAGTGTCAGTGAAGGCAAAGCACACCTAAATGTGTGGAATACCTCACACAAGCGGAGAGAGAGAGATGGGGGATTTGTCATTCATTCAATATTCTGTGGGATGAAGGGGTGTATTCTGGTGATAACAATGGGGCTTAGACATCTGAAGGTCAAAAGAAAGGATCAAAGTTGAGCCCAAGGCTGTATGTTTGTGAGGTAGATATTATGGTGTCATTGTGCTTGTGAGGTAGATGTTATAGTGTCATTGTGCTCGTGAGGTAGATGTTATGGTGGCATGGTGCTCGTGAGGTAGATGTTATGGTGTCATTGTGCTTGTGAGATAGATGTTATGGTGTCATTGTGCTTGTGAGGTAGATGTTATGGTGTCATTGTGCTTGTGAGGTAGATGTTATGGTGTCATTGTGCTTGTGAGATAGATGTTATGGTGTCATTGTGCTTGTGAGGTAGATGTTATGGTGTCATTGTGCTTGTAAGGTAGATGTTATGGTGGCATTGTGCTTGTGAGGCAGATGCTATGGTGGCATTGTGCTTGTGAGGTAGATGCTATGGTGGCATTGTGCTTGTGAGGTAGATGTTATGGTGGCATTGTGCTTGTGAGGCAGATGCTATGGTGGCATTGTGCTTGTGAGGTAGATGTTATGGTGGCATTGTGCTAGTGAGGCAGATGCTATGGTGACATTGTGCTTGTGAGGTAGATGTTATGGTGGCATTGTGCTTGTGAGGTAGATGTTATTGTGGCATTGTGCTTGTGAGGTAGATGTTATGGTGGCATTGTGCTTGTGAAGTAGATGTTATGGTGGCATTGTGCTTGTGAGGTAGATGTTATGGTGGCATTGTGCTTGTGAAGTAGATGTTATGGTGGCATTGTGCTTGTGAGGTAGATGTTATTGTGGCATTGTGCATTTAAAGGTAAATGTTATGGTGGCATTGTGCTTGTGAGGTAAATGTTATGGTGGCATTGTGCTTGTGAGATAGATGTTATGGTGGCATTGTGCTTGTGAGGTAGATGCTATGGTGGCATTGTGCTTGTGAGGTAGATGTTATTGTGGAATTGTGCTTGTAAGGTAAATGTTATGGTGGCTCTGTACTTGTGATGTAGATGTTATTGTGGCATTGTGCTTGTGAGCTAGATGTTATTGTGGCATTGTGCTTGTGAGGTAAATGTTATTGTGGCATTGTGCTTGTGAGGTAAATGTTATTGTGGCATTGTGCTTGTGAGGTAAATGTTATTGTGGCATTGTGCTTGTGAGGTAAATGTTATGGTGGCATTGTGCTTGTGAGGTAAATGTTATTGTGGCATTGTGCTTGTGAGGTAGATGTTATTGTGGCATTGTGCTTGTGAAGTAGATGTTATTGTGGCATTGTGCTTGTGAGGTAGATGTTATTGTGGCATTGTGCTTGTGAGGTAGATGTTATTGTGGCATTGTGCTTGTGAAGTAGATGTTATGGTGGCATTGTGCTTGTGAGGTAGATGTTATTGTGGCATTGTGCTTGTGAGGTAGATGTTATTGTGGCATTGTGCTTGTGAGGTAAATGTTATGGTGGCATTGTGCTTGTGAGGTAGATGTTATTGTGGCATTGTGCTTGTGAGGTAAATGTTATGGTGGCATTGTGCTTGTGAGGTAAATGTTATGTGGCATTGTGCTTGTGAGGTAAATGTTATGGTGGCATTGTGCTTGTGAGGTAAATGTTATTGTGGCATGGTGCTTGTGAGGTAGATGTTATTGTGGCATTGTGCTTGTGAGGTAAATGTTATGGTGGCATGGTGCTTGTGAGGTAAATGTTATTGTGGCATTGTGCTTGTGAGGTAAATGTTATGGTGGCATTGTGCTTGTGAGGTAAATGTTATGTGGCATTGTGCTTGTGAGGTAGATGTTATTGTGGCATTGTGCTTGTGAAGTAGATGTTATTGTGGCATTGTGCTTGTGAGGTAGATGTTATTGTGGCATTGTACTTGTGAGGTAGATGTTATTGTGGCATTGTGCTTGTGAGGTAAATGTTATTGTGGCATTGTGCTTGTGAAGTAGATGTTATGGTGGCATTGTGCTTGTGAGGTAAATGTTATTGTGGCATTGTGCTTGTGAGGTAAATGTTATTGTGCCATTGTGCTTGTAAGGTAAATGTTATGGTGGCATTGTGCTTGTGAGGTAAATGTTATTGTGGCATTGTGCTTGTGAGGTAAATGTTATTGTGGCATTGTGCTTGTAAGGTAAATGTTATGGTGGCATTGTGCTTGTGAGGTAGATGTTATTGTGGCATTGTGCTTGTGAAGTAGATGTTATGGTGGCATTGTGCTTGTGAGGTAAATGTTATTGTGGCATTGTGCTTGTGAGGTAAATGTTATTGTGGCATTGTGCTTGTGAGGTAAATGTTATTGTGGCATTGTGCTTGTGAGGTAAATGTTATTGTGCCATTGTGCTTGTAAGGTAAATGTTATGGTGGCATTGTGCTTGTGAGGTAAATGTTATTGTGGCATTGTGCTTGTGAGGTAAATGTTATTGTGGCATTGTGCTTGTAAGGTAAATGTTATGGTGGCATTGTGCTTGTGAGATAGATGTTATGGTGGCATTGTGCTTGTGAGGTAGATGCTATGGTGGCATTGTGCTTGTGAGGTAGATGTTATTGTGGAATTGTGCTTGTAAGGTAAATGTTATGGTGGCTCTGTACTTGTGATGTAGATGTTATTGTGGCATTGTGCTTGTGAGCTAGATGTTATTGTGGCATTGTGCTTGTGAGGTAAATGTTATTGTGGCATTGTGCTTGTGAGGTAAATGTTATTGTGGCATTGTGCTTGTGAGGTAAATGTTATTGTGGCATTGTGCTTGTGAGGTAAATGTTATGGTGGCATTGTGCTTGTGAGGTAAATGTTATTGTGGCATTGTGCTTGTGAGGTAGATGTTATTGTGGCATTGTGCTTGTGAAGTAGATGTTATTGTGGCATTGTGCTTGTGAGGTAGATGTTATTGTGGCATTGTGCTTGTGAGGTAGATGTTATTGTGGCATTGTGCTTGTGAAGTAGATGTTATGGTGGCATTGTGCTTGTGAGGTAGATGTTATTGTGGCATTGTGCTTGTGAGGTAGATGTTATTGTGGCATTGTGCTTGTGAGGTAAATGTTATGGTGGCATTGTGCTTGTGAGGTAGATGTTATTGTGGCATTGTGCTTGTGAGGTAAATGTTATGGTGGCATTGTGCTTGTGAGGTAAATGTTATGTGGCATTGTGCTTGTGAGGTAAATGTTATGGTGGCATTGTGCTTGTGAGGTAAATGTTATTGTGGCATGGTGCTTGTGAGGTAGATGTTATTGTGGCATTGTGCTTGTGAGGTAAATGTTATGGTGGCATGGTGCTTGTGAGGTAAATGTTATTGTGGCATTGTGCTTGTGAGGTAAATGTTATGGTGGCATTGTGCTTGTGAGGTAAATGTTATGTGGCATTGTGCTTGTGAGGTAGATGTTATTGTGGCATTGTGCTTGTGAAGTAGATGTTATTGTGGCATTGTGCTTGTGAGGTAGATGTTATTGTGGCATTGTACTTGTGAGGTAGATGTTATTGTGGCATTGTGCTTGTGAGGTAAATGTTATTGTGGCATTGTGCTTGTGAAGTAGATGTTATGGTGGCATTGTGCTTGTGAGGTAAATGTTATTGTGGCATTGTGCTTGTGAGGTAAATGTTATTGTGCCATTGTGCTTGTAAGGTAAATGTTATGGTGGCATTGTGCTTGTGAGGTAAATGTTATTGTGGCATTGTGCTTGTGAGGTAAATGTTATTGTGGCATTGTGCTTGTAAGGTAAATGTTATGGTGGCATTGTGCTTGTGAGGTAGATGTTATTGTGGCATTGTGCTTGTGAAGTAGATGTTATGGTGGCATTGTGCTTGTGAGGTAAATGTTATTGTGGCATTGTGCTTGTGAGGTAAATGTTATTGTGGCATTGTGCTTGTGAGGTAAATGTTATTGTGGCATTGTGCTTGTGAGGTAAATGTTATTGTGCCATTGTGCTTGTAAGGTAAATGTTATGGTGGCATTGTGCTTGTGAGGTAAATGTTATTGTGGCATTGTGCTTGTGAGGTAAATGTTATTGTGGCATTGTGCTTGTAAGGTAAATGTTATGGTGGCATTGTGCTTGTGTGGTAGATGCTGTGGTGGCATTGTGCTTGTGTAAGAGTGTATTTTGGTGTAACACACATGAGGCTATTGTGTTTTTAGCTGTAAACATTGTTTGTATGCATAAATGAGCATTGGTAAACACTAGACAAACTGTTTAATAATTATCCCACAAGACAATTTCTCAGAGTCATTGGTCTCTGAAATAACGATATTACTAGCAGGGTGATGTTACCATCCTCCACCCATAGTTACCATCTTGTCCGGGCTCTCCTTTGTTTCCTTTACTTCCTAGACCTCCAATGCCACCTCCTGGTGGGCCCACAAGACCGCGTTCTCCTTTGTCACCTTTAGTTCCAGGGTTACCATTTATACCAGGTTGTCCAGGAAATCCATCAAGACCTACAATATACAACAGTAATAAATAGCAGACTATAATAAATCATGTGCTGATCTGCTGATAGACAGTCACTTGGATGACCTATTTTTATACATAAACCACTTAGATTAGACTTATCCAGCTTTGTCCACCTTCTTGTAGCTATAAGAACATTGATGGGAATAATGTTATATTTCAGGGGGCTAAAGAGTGACCCTCACACATTACCGTTGTGTGAAAGCATGTGACCACATGTTAGAAAAGTTGATTTGCAGGTTTCAGCAGTAATCATATTCCCTCTGGAAGAGCCCCCAACTCTTTAAGCTCCACCTGCCACAATAAACCTTAGCAGGAGCCATTATCACCAATGAAAACATATGCAGAGTAGCTTTGTAAAGGCCCCACCCCTTCTGGCTAAGCAGCGTTAGGAGCAATTGAGAACAAAGAATGTGAGAATATGTACAAGTTTTTCCTAGGCTTTCACTGCGATCTTATCACTAAAAGTGTACTTATATAGTTATACATAATGCTATTAATGTGTAGTATGAGCGCATTACCTTTTGGACCAGGGAAACCAGGGCTTCCAGGATTACCAGGTGGTCCAACTGGTCCAGGGGGTCCCATTACTCCCATTTCACCTTTTCCACCTAAAAGAATAATAATAATAATATAAATTATGAAAACCATTGTAATGAGTGCAACATACATTGAATAACACAGAAAAAAGTGTACTATCCCAGTGGTGAACCAATGTATTGTGTACTTTTAATTTAATTATAGCTATAGTGTATTTTTTTAAAAGAATGTCCTGTACGGTTTTCCTATTATAACCCTGTATACATAAAATGTTCTCTGAAAACATCATGAATATTTTATGTTCATTTTGGTTTGCTTGTTCTTTGTTGGTTCTATAATGCTTATCATTATCAAGATACGGTACAGAATTTAAGAGTCATCAAGACTGCTAAAAAATATGCTTATTTTAAATATAAATTACAAAAAAAATTAAACTATCTCTACAGGAGAAGGAAACCAATCATGTTTAAATGGGTCTCCAATGTCTGAGTTTAAGGTTGCTTCACTTAAGCAATGGCAGTTGTAAAATATATTGATTCACTTGAAGCAGCAACTGGGAAAACCCCTCTAATTCAACATTATAAACATGAGTCTTTGGCTGAACATAATATACATCAACATGAGAAAATGTTAAATAAATAATAATGTCAATAATTTTGGGGGTTTGCTTTAAATACTAAATATCAGATGTCTATATTAACCACCAGAATGAACTCTGCCTTTTATACTAGATAACAGATTTGAATTAGGTTTGTATCAGAATGGTCTCTGTAATGAGCAGTAATCAGACAGGGATCCTATGGAAGCTCAAGATTTCTTATGTCGACTCTAAAAACTGCACGTCTATTTTATGTGTTGGTAAGGAAGCATGAAAATGCAATTGTGAATGAGCCGTTCATCTTGCACTAATGTAAATCAAAACACATTGTTAAATGCATTATAATGTACAGGCGCAGCACTGAATACAACAAAACAAGACAACGTAAAACCAAACCACAAATGCAAAACTTTAAGATACATATACTGTATTTTGTGTCTTTGTAGAAGACACGTTATTCACTAATATGTATGCAGTAAGCTTACCTTTAAAGCCTGGCCCTCCATCACGGCCTTGGAACCCGGGTGATCCCGGAGGACCCGGAAATCCACGTTCTCCAGGAAATCCAGGACTACCACGATCTCCTGGTGCCCCAGGCATTTCAAATCCTGGAAGACCAGGATCCCCTTTGTCACCGGGTATACCTGTTAATCCTAGATTGCAATGGCATATGCTAGTTAGAGAACACAAATACAGGTAAATGCACAACAGCAATATGTAAATACTGTATTGATCCTTTATTACAAAAGCATTGCTCTTTTAGGACAGTATTTCCAGATGAGCATGAACAACAATAAAGTGGGATATTTCCTGATATTTCCCAATATTGCAGCTCCCTACAGCACATGTAAAGATATAAGAAAGGACTATAACAATATTCTTACAAAATTGTCACAGACTAAAATACATTGTCTAATGTATACATTTGGTTTGGGTGGGAATGATGGTGTGTTACGTTCTGAAACATCTGATTACCTCCATGACCTGCTCACATTCTCAGCTTGCTGCAATATAACAAAGGCTTGTTTTGCCAAAACCCAATACTTGTACATTCAAATACAAGAACAGCATCAACTCTAAATATATGCAACATGATTCTTAAGTCATTTGTCCCCCTTACATGATTGATTTTATGTTGAAATGTAAGGCCAGGAAATTACTTGTTGATTTAAAAGATTTACCATTTAAATTTCATTGGTACAATCTAATATTAACACATAGCAAACAAAATATGGTTAACTGCCATTCCTAACAGGGAAAGTACAGTTTTCAACAACCCTCCTTTTTTCACCTTTCCTTTGATTGAACCACATGAGGGGGGATTTCTCCTGAAGCAAATGCCCATCGGGACCTGTATAATGGTCTGGGCTTGCAGCGCAGATAGATTCCCCGCCCACTCCCATAACTCTGTATCAAAGTACAATATTCACCTCTTTCGGAGAGAACAGCTCACAGTGCAGTATGGCTCCAAGTAACAGTGAGGGGAGGGGGGGTGGGGGTTGGTCAAAGAAGAGAGGGTGTGTCCAAAAGTCGATACTCCCTTTAATGTTAGACAGTTGATGTTGGTTTTACCAAAGAAATTTAGAAAGTTGCCAAGTGTTAGCACTTCATGGAGTAGTATGTTCCCTCTAAGTTTAGAAGTCAGAGAATTAGATATGTAAAAGATTGATCTAAAAAGAGCTTCACCCAAAGATCACACATTGGTGCCAAGCGTGCCCATGAGTTAAGACAGGCTCTGAGTACAACCCTGCAGTAAAGTTGTAAATGCTATGGTTTACAGGTTAGAAAGAACAAAGCATCACTCTGGCTCTGGATCTGAGATAAAATGTGTTGCACTAATCTGGGTGATTTGGAGTTTGATAATTTTAGAGACATGAGTAAAAATGTCCCTTTTGTTTTTCCATAGGTCATGTTACGTAAATTATTATATGAGTCATATATAAACCTCATTGTAATTGTAAATAAACTAAGGACAAGTGTCATTGCAGTGTCCTGGATAGGATGCAGGAACCCAGAGGAATGTCCACGAGGCAGACTCCACTGTTGAAGCCAAGTGCAGTTCGTCTTTATTAAACCGGGAAACTAGATAAGTGAATGTTGCCACTGGTGATAGATGCTGCTTTTCCTTTTAGCTTGCTTTTAGCCTGACATAACCAGTGCACCCCAAAGTTTTGCTTGTATATCCTGCTGTACCAAGAGCATTACTGATACCATCCTTGGCAGTGATTGGCATAAAGAGGGGACATGAATGAAATTGGCAAAATCTTTACTACTACTTATTCACACGGCAGTGTAGATAAACTCAGAGGTATTATTCAATGTAAACTCACTTCTAGTAAATGTGTTATTGGGAAATAGTTGAAAAGATTCAAAATAAAATTAGACTAGAGAAGCAACCACAGTACCTGGTGGACCTTGGGTCACAAATCATCAGGTTTAGGATCATCAGGAGGCATCAAGCAGAAATGAGTTGCAAATAATGTAGTCAGGAAGATGTTAGGTTAAGATAAAAAAAATCAAGCACACACAAGTTAGAAAAAAGACTAAGTTAATTAAAGAATAGGAAAATTTAAAACAAATAAAGCACCATTTGTACAATAATGCAAATTTTAATGCCTGTATATATATATATATATATATATATATATATATATATATATATATATATATATACATATTCCTTCATTTCATAACTACTGATGTAATGTTATTCTATATACCTAACTGTATCTTTGATATTTAGAGGTGTCTATAGTGAAATACAGAATATTGTCCAGTTGTTGGTTCTTTTCTGCTTTATGTTATAAGGTTCTATTCTGTTTTATGCTGTAATGTTCTGTTCTGCCATATACAATAAGATTCTGTTCTGCTATTTGCAATACAGTTCTGTTCTGATATATGCAGTATGCTTCTTTTCTGCTATATGTATTGTAACAAAGGGAGGCATTTAGCTGGCAATATGCAGAGAAAGCATGAAAGTAGAGTAAAACATTTGTGCAGTAATGCACCTAGATTGATGACTTATGTGTAACAAACAATAGTTTAAGTTTGGTTAACTTACATGATAGAGAAATCCTTCCTCTCAGCAAACATACAGGGTGTGTCTGTTTACTGCAAACAGAGCCAGTGATGGGGCGTTTCCTTTTAAAGAGAAGGTGGGTGTGTCACCTGTCCATCAAGCTAAGGCTGGGGGAGGAGTATCAGGTATAAAAGCTTGTTTGTATCATTTGTGCACTGAGACCAACGCTGGGTAAGCTGGCTGGTCCTTCATCAGTTTAGACATGAATGGAGTACCCTGATCTGTGAGAATTTCTTTGGGTATTCCCAAACGTGTAAACATCAATACAAGTTCTCTTGCTATGGTGCTGGACTTTATGTTTCGTAGGGGAATTGCCTCTGGATACCTGGTTGCATAGTCAAGCACCACTAGTATATATTGGTGCCCACGTGCGGATTTTTTCCAGTGGCCCCACAAGGTCCATAGCTATCCATTCAAAGAGAACTTGTACTATTGGTATTGGAATGAGAGGTGCCCTGTACATGGGTTTGGGACAGGTTCTCTGACAAATGGGACAGGACAGGCAATACTTTTTCACTGCCATGTGTACCCCGGGCCAGTAAAACCTAAGCAGAACTCGTTCCCGTGTTTTATCCTTCCCTAGGTGTCCCCCACAGACATGTGTGTGTGCTGCTTTTAACACTAGGGTTACATGGACCTGAGGAACCATTAATTGCTCTACTTTTTCCCCCTGCACATTAGCAACTCTATACAGGAAATTATTTTTAACAATAAAATATGGTATACCTTCTGCAGGCTGGGCGGCTTTCGCTACCCCATTTACCTCAGCCACACTTTTGAAGGCATGTTCCAAAGTGGCATCATTAAGTTGGTCTCGAGCAAAGTCCTGCAGAGGAAACAAAATTGGTATTGCGGACCAGTCCGTATCCTCACTGACAGGCGAGGTGGGCTCATCTGCGACATCACCGACCAATGCTAGTTTGGACTGTCCATGTTTCCCCGCAGGTGGATGCTTTTGTGGAAGTCCTGCTGTGACTCCCAGGATGGCATTCTGGTTTGGCGGTTCCCAAAAATCGATGCCCAGATGTTGTGGATTCTTAGGCGCTTCCTTTAAGACCGGGCTTCCGACCGTTGCATCAATTGCTGGCCTGCCGGCCGGATCCGCTCACTGAGGACATCATTAAACAGTGGGAAGTCTCGCCCCAAAATGAGTGAATATGGGAGTTTAGGTGCTATGGCAGCCTCCACCATAACAGTTTTGTCTTTGAGTGTGACTGGTAGAATTGTTCTTTCATACTCCTCAGTAGAACATAGACCTGGGATTCTACAAAAAAATGCAGATCCGTTGTCACGAAAATATGCGCTCCTCGCGGACTTCGCGATGAGCGCGTATTTTCATGACAACGCATCTGCATTTTTGTGTAGAATCCCAGGTCTATGTTCTACTGAGAATTTGAAAGTTTCTAGTGCCAAGAACCAACGGGTTACCTTGGCATTTACCTCCCGGTTGTTCTGCATCCATCGCAATGGTGCATGATCTGTTATTAAGGTGAACTCTCTGCCTAGGAGATAATAGCGCAGAGCTTCTGTAGCCCATTTTATGGCGAGACATTCTTTCTCCACAGTGGCATATTTTTGTTCCCATGGAAGCAACTTCCGACTTAAGTACAGGACAGGATTTTCTACTCCATTCTTCTCCTGTGACAAGACTGCACCTAAGCCAACACCAGAAGCATCAGTTTGGAGGAAGAACCTCCGGGTAAAATCTGGTGCTTGTAGAACTGGGGAGGAACAAAGAGCTAACCGAAGATCAGACCAGGCGGTTTCTGCAGAATCCGACCAGGTTAATCTATCTAGACAACTTTTTTTTAACATGTCCGTAAGTGGAGCAGCTCTAGTGGCGAAGTGGCTTACAAACCGCCTGTAGTAATCTACTAAGCCTAAAAAGGTTCTTAACTGCGACTTTTTTTCTGGTCTTGCCCAATTTTTGACTGCCTCCACTTTGTCTAGCTGGGGTTTTACATGCCCTCGACCAACAACGTACCCCAAATATTTGGCTTCTCTCATGGCTATGGCACATTTCTCTGGGTTAGCTGTTAACCCTGCTGACCTTAATGAAGCTAAGACCGCCTCAACTTTGGCTAAATGTGATCCCCAGTCTGGGGTATAAATCACTATATCGTCCAAGTAAGCGGCTGCATAAGCTGTGTGAGGTCGTAGCAATTTATTCATGGCCCTTTAGAAGGTGGCAGGTGCCCCATGCAACCCAAAGGGTAAGACTTTATATTGATAGAGACCATCAGGGGTGGAAAATGCAGTCTTTGGGCAAGATTTACTAAGCTGCGGGTTTGAAAAAGTGGGGATGTTGCCTATGGCAACCAATCAGATTCTAGCTTTCATTTATTTAGTACCTTCTACAAAATGATAGCTAGAATCTGATTGGTTGCTATAGGCAACATCCCCACTTTTTCAAACCCGCAGCTTAGTAAATCTAGCCCTTTGGCTTGGCCGTGGAAGTCAGGGGAACTTGCCAATAACCATTTGTTAGATCAATGGTTGTTAAATAATTGCTACTAGCAAGATTTTCCACTAGTTCATCCACACATGGCATCGGATAGGCATCAAACTGCGACATACTGTTTAGGCGCCTAAAGTCATTGCAGAACCTAATTGTCCCATTGGGTTTCGGGACAAGCACAATGGGACTATTCCACTCACTAGTGGACTCTTCAATCACATCTAACTGGAGCATCTTCTCGACCTCCTTTCTCACGTCCACCCGTCTGGCTTCTGGAATACGATACGGCTTCTGCTTTACAATGACTCCTGGCGCAGTGACAATGTCGTGTTCGATTAAGGTAGTGGAATGGAAGAGAAGACATCCCTGTTCCGGCGAATAATTTCTTCTGTCTGTTGTCTCTGCTGAATGGACAAAGCTGGCTCTATGGGCACTTCAGACTTTTCAATGGCAGTACTCACTACCTGAGGAGGGGTTTCCTCATCACGCCAAGGTTTAAGGAGGTTAACATGATATATTTGCTCCTCCCTTCTCCTACCTAACTGGCGGACTCTGTAATTGACAGGACCGACAGCATCTAGAACTTCATATGGACCCTGCCAATGGGCGAAAAGTTTGCTTTCCTGGGTGGGAACCAGGACTAGGACCTTGTCCCCAGGCTTGAAAGATTGAACAACAGCACTTTTATCATAACTTTTTCTCTGTCGTTCCTGAGCCTGTGCTTTAATGTGCGGTTAAAGCGTTCCACCAAGCCATCTGTTTGTGGATGGTATACAGAGGTGTGAAGCGCCGTAACCCCTAGCAACTGGCACATGTCCTTCATCTAGATCCATATAAGCTCGCTGAGCTTCCCCAGTCAGATATGGCACCAGTCTGTCAGCCCAATCTTTAGGAGGCCATTTTGTCCTTTTTGCAAGTCTCTCAAAGGACACCAGATATGCTTCTACGTCATCAGCTGGTGACATTTTCTGGAGAACAGGACCAGGTATTTCATTTCTGTCATGCCTCACTTGGCTTAACTCTTCTTTTAAGAGCCTTGTGTTTTCCACCTGTGCCTCGGCGACTCGTAGCATCTGAGCTTGCTGTTCTTGCTGCGCAGCGGCCACATTCACGAGGGTTCTCAGTACTTCCTCCATGTTGACGTCTGCGTGGGTTGGGAAGCGGAAACTTGCTTCCCGGAGCATCCCACTCCTGACACCACTTGTGGCAAGAGCCCGCTACTGCAGAAGCACACGCGAACCACTTATTTCTTTTTATGTAGCTTTATTGTCAGGATGGTAAATGTTTTTGACACCGTATATTTTCACAGCAATTATGGAGACCCTAAACGCTAGCTATACATAGACCAGCTCTCTCTCAGGACCAGCCAGCTTACCCAGCGTTGGTCTCAGTGCACAAATGATACAAACAAGCTTTTATACCTGATACTCCTCCCCCAGCCTTAGCTTGATGGACAGGTGACACACCCACCTTCTCTTTAAAAGGAAACGCCCCATCACTGACTCTGTTTGCACTAAACAGACACACCCTGTCTGTTTGCTGAGAGGAAGGATTTCTCTATCATGTAAGTTAACCAAACTTAAACTATTGTTTGTTACACATAAGTCATCAATCTAGGTGCATTACTGCACAAATGTTTTACTCTACTTCCATGCTTTCTCTGCATATTGCCAGCTAAATGCCTTCCTTTGTTACAGTATTAAGATCCTGTTCTGCAATATGCTATAACGTTCTGTTCTGTTATCTGCAATATTTGTTTTATTCTACTATATGCAATAATGGTTCAGTTCTGCAATATTCTATAACGTTCTATTCTGTTATATGCAATAAAGGTTCAGTTCTGCAATATGCTATAACTTTCTGTTCTATTATTTGGTTCCATTCTGCTATATGCAATAAGATCCTGTTCTGCAATATGCTATAACGTTCTGTTCTGTTATATAGTTCAATTCTGCTATATGCAATAAAGGTTTTGTTCTGCAATATGCTATAACCTTCTGTTCTGTTAAATGGTTCTGTTCTGCTACATGCAATAAAGGTTCTGTTTTGCTATGTGATTTAAGGTTTAAGCTTCTGTTCTGCTATATGTTTCTGTACTGCTATTTACTATATTATCTATTCTCCGTGAGTTTCTGTTTTGCTATATGAACAAGAACAGAATTTAGTAGTATTTTTATAAATACATAAATGATGTAAGGATTAATGTGCTACATAAAACACAATGCATCTTGTGGTCTCTCCCTGATAATTAAAGGATGACATTAAAAATTATTTTGGCTGTGGTGTAATGCTGTCACCAGCATTTTTGGTCCTGCATTATATTTCTGAATATGACTGTGAATGGACAAACATCAAACATGCATCTAAAGACTATTAGTAGTAGTTTGTGCACAAACAACTGCCATCTTGTAAATCACACATCACAGCATATGTCTCCTTACTTATAAGCAATTAATGGTATCATATTTTTACATTGCACTTCGGTAGTAAGAAGTAATTAGGATGTCCTAAAATGTAAGAAGAATACGTTAGGATTGTAGGTCAGCCATTTTAAATCAGACGCATATGCTACTTCATATATTATTATAAAGGAGCACTACTTAGTTGACTGAATAATGGGGATACAAGCTGCTATATAACCTGGTAACCATCGGCCATGGGTACTAGAATGAGTCCAAAACAACTCAGCATTGAGCCGTAGAATTTTTTTGCCCCCCTTCTCCTAGAGGATCAGGCAGTACTGAACTACTGTACAATGTGAAGGATAAAACCAGATGCTTTACCATGTGGTTTGGCCTAATCGTGCAGTTCACAATGAAAACCAGATCCGATGTGTGGCGGTTTGTAAATCACAACAAAAACTACCCCTTAGTGTTATGTCTGCCTCTGGGACTATGTTGTTATGTTACCCTGCAGTACCTGTGATCATCCAGAGGTGCTGCTGTTTTGTCTTTTCCCACTATCATGGATTAACTAGCACAGCTAGTTAATCACCCACACCTGAGGGTCTCATATATATACCTCTGTCTCTCCCAGCCTTCCTTGCTGGTCATTAACGTTACTGAACCTGTTTATGTTTGTTCCCTGGATCACTGCTTGCTTTTTCTATGTCTGTGGATATCCATGCTTTGTCAGTTCCTGTTTCCTTGTACAGCAATAATCAAACCCCTGTATCTCTCCTGGAGGTAACCTGACAATTGCATTACTCCTGCCAATATGCTATTCCTGAAAATCTGATTTTACTCTGACTCGGCCTGTGTTCATTGCATCCTGGATTGTTGTTTTCTCTGCAATAAACAGTTCAATGTCTTTCATTATATATCTGGCTCCATGGCTATAATTGCAAGACCTAGTTTGTGGAACAGATTTTGTAATATTTGGTAAACCTATTACATAGAGTTTTTTTTTTTTTTTATTACTTTCTATCTGTAAGCTGCTAATGATAATTTACAGCAGCTACCATGACAACCACAGTCACATAACATATGATGTTGCTAGCAGAGAAGCTTTGGAATGCCTCTCTTCTCAGCATGCTCATTCACAGCATCATCTTTCCCTTCTTTTCTTCCTCTTTTTTCATGTACATTGCGAGAGAAGCTTGACTCAAATCAGGTGACCATCCCTTGGGAACGAGCTTGAGTGCCAAGACTCAAATGCATTCTGGTTGAGAGACTTTACAGTCATATGTCTACCCCACATGGACATTTTACGAAGAAAAGGAGGGGAATACAATATCCTAGAAAATGGAACCAGGTTCATCTTAAACAACAAAAACCCCCAACTATGTTGGATTGCTTCTTGAAGTAATGAAATTAAATTTTAAATGGCCGACGCTGCAATCCCTATAGTAACAGTCTTGTCCACAAACCAGTGAAGTAAGTTTGCAGGAAATAAAATATGTTTTATTTTTTACAGATGGCAGTGTTTTAAAAAAAATAGTTCACATGCAGAACATAAAAGATGAAAGTAGTGACATTTAAGACAAGCATTACACTTAATTATCAGCATGCAATTAAAAGCAATCATTCACAGAGCTTGGAAAAAACAGGCAGTGAGTGGAGTGCAATGCAAGGATGCGATCTCGGCACTGCATGGTGATCACATGACAACAGTGTCGGTGGTGCTCTTCAAGCTATATCATTGTGTGCTAGCTGGGGCTATCCAGCACTGTGGAAGTAGCTAACATGCACCTGGGATAGTGGTTCCACAGTACGAAGATGGTACATTGGGTGAAGAAAAAGATGCTTAAACAGTGCTCAATATTAAATCAGCAGTGAGGAAAATATATTGACTGAGCTTTCAGTGATCATTAGTATACATTACAAGTGCAATTAAAAAATGCAAAGGCTTTTTTAACAACAGGAGTATACTGTAACCACAGCACCCAATCAGTTTGCTGCTTTCTTTAGGCCAACTGGCACTAGACTAGTGAAAGCTTATACCTTGGTTGCAGTAGATTACAGCATAGTTGTGCCATTTACACCCTTTAACTAAATACTCATTATAAAGAGGCTGTGTAACCTAGGCAATAACTTTTCAAAAATGTAACCAGCTTTTTCATAGTAGGAGATGGAGACAAGAAGAGTGTCCCTGAATAGACATTTGTAAAATGGTACTATGTGCACAAATGTATTGTAACCAATCAGGTTCTAGATGTTGTTATTCTAGGTTGGTATAGTAAATGAGAGCAAGCCTCTGATTGATTGCTATGAGTTACAACCCATTTGAGCTCAAAGCACCATTTTAACAATCTTATACCTGTCACATTCACATATTTATTAGTCATCTAGACATGACATATCTAATGTCATGTCATCTAATTTTGGTACTAGGTGACATAGCCCCTTTAAACAGAACAGCTGGACTGTGCACTGTGCAAAAGAATGGACAGATGTGAAGCCAAAAAATAACAACCATGTAATACACACATTGTTAATTATTTTGAAGGAATGAAAATATCATAACTACATTACTAAATAATGTACAATAAAAATACATTATAACAGCATAAATAAAGAATTTAGAGTGCTGACTAAATTAAAATTTAAAATAAGATTAATTTATTTATTTATGTTACTGGTTCTTCTATAGAGACCATATTTATGTCAAATACATATCATTCTAAGAACCTTCAGAAACCATAGCTTCAAAAGGTAGTATGGCCAAGAAACAATGAGCGCTAAACCAGGAACAGTTATTTTAATCTGATGACTTGGTTTACTTTGAATAATTACTGATATGGAACAGTCAAACCTTTAACGATATTGCTGTTTATAGGCAATGCCACGGCCATTTCTCAGCGAAAGCTTCTAGTTACACCATGGATGAGCCATGCCTTACCTGGAGGGCCAGCTGGTCCTGGAAGTCCTGGTGAGCCAGGGGGACCCTGGCCACCAGTACCTGGAGTTCCGGGAGCTCCAGGTTGACCGGGAGCTCCATTTTGTCCAGGGTCACCTAAGATGAAAAATAAATCATTTGTTTTGCTACAGACAAAATAACTTTATGATTAAACTGTAGGCAAAACTATAGCAACATCTGTGCAGTGTAGATAAGTCAAATTTCTCACTGAACAAATGTTGCCCCAACTCTTTCAATATTCACCATATTGAAAGAGTTGGTGCAAGCCACGTTTTGGCCTCTTTCCATCACATTACATCATAACAGTACCTTCACTTTTACTCCGTACCTTTTGGTCCTGTAGATCCGTCAAACCCTGCGCGTCCAGGTATCCCTGAATTCCCGGGGAAGCCAGAATCTCCTTTTGGTCCTTGTGATCCTTTAAATCCAGAAGATCCTGATGGCCCTTGAGGTCCAGGTAACCCAAATCCAGGTTCACCCTTTTATAGGACAGAACACAGTTACAACAGAGAGTTTAAGAAAGTTTAGTATGTAACTGGTTCACACGGTAAAGATTTAAATCAATGTGTTTGTACGATCGGATAGATAGACTGGATGTGCACAAAAAAACAAATAAAAACACTTTATTCAGGAAAGATTTATATGGGATTAACTAGAATACAAAATGTACATTAATAACAATGTATAATTGATTGTTCATTAGCAATGGAATAGTAAAGTTTATGTAATGAGAATACACCTAGGACACAAAGATATGAAGGTGGAAACAAAGTTCCTGAACAGTATTTAAACAAAGAGTAAAACATTTTATTTACAACTGTGTATTCAAATGTTCTTGAGCACTGTTTTAAATATTTTGCTTGCCTGTAAAAAAGTGCGAATAACATGCATAAATCCACATCATGTCTTTACCTTTGGTCCTGGTAAACCTGACTGTCCTGGTACCCCATCTAATCCAGCCTTTCCTGATGTACCTGGTGGTCCTGGAGGTCCCGGGTTGCCAGGAAACCCTGAAAAACAAGAAAAGTTACTTTTTCACACTTGTATAATATATTTTTGTATTCCCTCCAAAGAAAACAGCAAAGGTTTGGTATTTAAACCAGAAGAAACCTGCCCAATATCATATGAAGATAAGGATTTGTGCATGTACACTGTTTCTACCTTATGGTATTTATCTGAATAGCATTGTATGCCTTGTCCTTCCTATACATACAACTGTGGCACAATAAAAGTAAAGATACAACTGAGCAATTGACACTCCAACCAGCCTTAGGGCTAGTTCACACTAAGTGCTTTATAAACCGCTTTACAAAACAATACAGTCAGAACGCACTGATCACATCCCTTGTGAAGCACATAAGGGACCTTGAAATGATTACTTCCTATGAACTCTGTGCATCCACCAATCACACTAGCAAAAGTGCATTCCCAGCGTGTTGGTCTTTAGTATGTACCATAGTGTATATGAACGAGGTGCATTGGTAGAGGATAAATGATCTCTGATCACTGTACAAGCACCGGAGACGCGGTTAGCACATACAAAGCAGGTGACCCTTTATCATCTGTCAAACATTATATCTTTCAAGTCTTTTAGTCCATTTGGCTCCATGTAACATGTAATCAAAAATGAGGCCTGATGACTTGGGGAAGCTTCTACAGCAGGTGGAATAATTTCTTGCAACTAAAATAAATCACAGGTGACTATAAGTTATCCACCCACTGGAAAACAGATTTAAGAGATAGATTTATATGCACCATTATTAATATTATGGGTAAGATTCCTTCTACCTCCAAATAGTTCTTAATGAATACCTTTTTGGCCTGCTGAACCTGGAAGCCCAATTCCTGGAGCCCCTGTATCTCCTTTCATTCCGTTAAGGCCTGGAAGGCCAGGCTGTCCGGGCTGCCCAGGCTCACCTAATAACACAAACAGTTATAATTAAATTAATGCAAAGAGAATAAGTACAGATTTTAGCTGTATGCATAGTGTTTGAACTAGGGAGGCAATATACCTAGGCTGATCCAAGCCACTGTGGCCATCTCTCACACACAATGAATCTCAACAGTGGACAAGTTAATATTTCATTATTCACATTCACTAGCACTGACCTAGTGCACCTAGCTAGTCCCCACCCTCTAGACTAACAACTTAAAGAGGAGTTAAGTGTCTAATGAACTTTCTGGATTCCATACAATGTTATTTTATTTAATTACAAGGAGAAAACCCACAAATTCTCACCTGGTGATCCTGGCAGACCTGAGTTACCTTGAGAACCCTTAGGGCCTTGGATACCCTTCTCCGTCACTGTTTGACCAGGGGGTCCTTTAATACCTGGTAATAAAAAAGTTTAATTTATATTTGCCCCCCAACATTTTTTTATTTTCCTTTGTGTTTGGCTAATCATTTAGAGATAACTGTATAATAACATGCTTAGGATTTTATTTATTTTCCATGAAAACATTGCTAAGACTTTCTGCAGAGCACATTATGCAGTAGTGAGCCATTATTCTTCTCTCTCTCCCATAATCCTTCTGTCAATCATACAGCTGGGTAGGGGGGCAAAGGTGGCTATGATGTAATTAGGGATGGGGTATGGACACGTTCAGGGTCCACACATCCAAGTATATGACAAAGCAGAGAGGAGGCAGGCACAGTCCCTAAGTCTGCTCATAGCTTGCACAGAGGGACAGCATAAAACTACAGTATATCTACCAATAAAGCAAACTAAAACATCTAAGTTGAGTTAGAGTGATTCCAATACAAAACAACTTGTATTTTATATATTTCATAAACTGTAGGTTCTCCTGCACTATCCAATAAATTTCGCATTATTTAGCATTGACAGATTCAGTTACCTGGAGCTCCAGGTGCTCCCGGACGACCAGAAACTCCTTGCACTCCTTTCTCACCAGATGGGCCCGGTGGACCAAAGCCTGGGGGACCTAGAGGACCTCTATCACCCGGAATACCGGGGATGCCTGGTTCACCTGGTGTGCCACGGTCCCCTTTCAAGGAAAGACCACCCTATAAATAACAAGAATTGCAGGATACCCAGGTATCAAATATAAAAAAATAATAACAATATAACATAAACATCCTAAAGAATATACTGCATCATATGCTAGAGAGCAATCAAAAGTAATAAAGCATGGAAATCTAATCTGATTTGTATTCTAGAATTAAAAGTTATACAAGAAACCTTGAAACTACACCTGCGGAAGCATGTTATTATACATAACTGAAACGTACAGCCCGATCCCAAAAGGTTACTATAAGAAATCTGACTCTCCAGTCACCCTGATTCAGAAACAGAGCTCCCATTTGCCGTGCCCCCTGCCTTCCCCTGCCTGTGAGAATGTCTCCTTAGGTGCACACAATTATGTGTTCGTTTCTCGTATAAATGCTTCTAGTTAGGCGCATCTCTTGACCAAAGGCTGTCCTGTGACCTCACTCACTTAACTTTTAAATCCCACTTTGCCTGGCACTGCTCCTGTGTCTCAGCACATGTTCTGTATACTAGTGGTTTGTACTTCATATTGTTTATGTACCTGCCTGATTCTCTGTGACCCTGCTTGTTTGGGCTAGGTTATTCTGCCAGTTATGATGAACTTGGCCTTGTTCACCATCTACTAGCCTGACCCTCATCTTTAGCATGGTTAATACTGACTTTGATCCTATACTGCCACCCAAGACCTCAGCCTCTTTTTTGACCACCCCTCTATCGTGTTGCTGTTCCCCTGTAGCACATTTGGCTTCTCTCCTCTCTGGAGGGACTGTAGGTCCCATCGAAGAGGTGATTTGATCCTGATACTACTATATACTTATGTCATTCACTGTCTTCTTCATAGACGACAGAGAGAGCTAATGTAATAAAGGTGCATTTTTCTTTGTGAAGTCTGTGCATTAGCACATTGAAAACGTATAAGTTAAAACAGCTGCCTGGCGCATAAACTTTATTTTCACATTTGCATTTATTTTGTCTACCCTGTATGACCCTGTTCTATATATATCTTCTGCTTTTACTACTGTTCGCAGAGCACTGTGGTGCCTTATAAATCAACAACAATAATAATACCCAGACACATTAGGTTAAGGATTTATACTAATGACTGATTTAATTGACTGCTATATTAGCTAGAACTTTCAGTGATATAAAGATTTTAATTTGCAAAAAAATCTGAATTGTTTTATTCATCGGTTATTTTTAAATCTGATTAACTGGATATTATTTCTAAGTAGACTTTATATGAAAAACTGTGACATTTGTTTTTTACTATTTATTATTAAGACACAAATCATTTACTTACACTATGATATTTTTATTATCTGTGCTGTATTTAGGGTGCTCTGTCTGCACATATGTGTATATTTACTGAACTTCAATTGGTATGTTATCCCTTATTAATATAGGTGTGATACATCCCTAAGATCATGACTTGGAAAAAGCTGTACTGTAATTGTCTAAGAGCTCAGAGAGAGAAAGCATAAAAAAGCATAGAAAAAAAATGCTTCATAAGTAATGCCTGCCTTCATCTTAAGTAATTGCATTAACAAAGCTTGTTTACATATTTGTGAATGTTAATATTACCAATTGTTAGGTTTAGTATACTTTAAGCCAACAAAACTGTAAGTAATCAGACCAAATATATTATTACTTCCTATGTCTACCAATAACTGCTACATAAGCACAAACTAAATGTATTTCTTGGACTTTATAACTGGAAGACGTCATGCTAATCCTGGAGGGTTACTAACTAATAACATTTAATTGGTGTCATTTACAAAAGTTCAAAAGTGCTACCCTGGAAGTGCATAAGCCGTTCTGTGATGATGTGAGCTTCTATGGGTTATTACACCCGTTTTATGGGTGAAGTGCATGGAATTTCAGTTAAGAAAGCGACAGGTGTGTGTGGGGTTGCACGTCTCTATGGGAGTAACTAGGCTGATTGTAGCATTGGGATTTAATTGCATGCTTTAAATATATTTAGGTTTTTTTGAGTTTTCAAAAATATTTTTCTCCCCACCCAATATAACAGGAGACACATGCTCTATATGCTAACTAATATATGTGAGCAATGGTACCTCCACTCAGCAGGGCCGCTGCTGGGCTTCAATGCGCATGCGCCAGTACTATCCTTTTTACGATACCTGCTCTATTTAGAAAAGGTACTCAGAACAAGGGGGACAGCACCCGGGGGGTGGTCTAGCCGGTCTTACTGTGTTCTGCAGGCCCTGCCTCTCAGCTGGCCTCATCCTTTCATGATCAATAAATTTTGCTGCGAGAGCTTACGTACAAGAGGTAAGGTGAGGGCAGACCTTTCATTATCACAAGCTATAATCCCTGTCTAAATATAAGTGTGAGCCTAGCCCATGATCAGGGGTAGGCTGGGCTGAGGGGCACAGCTGCCCCCCGGGCCGGTCCCATAGTGGGCTACCTTGGGCTGGGTCATCTGCATTCTTTTCCCTTTATAATGTATAATAATAGGCTGCTGTGTCGAGTCATGGCCCCCAACTAAAATATGCCAGTCCTCCCCTGCCCTTGATATAAGTACTAAGACTATACTGCCACAGCTGTCATCTTGCCACCTCAAAGACTAAAAATGTAGAATTTGCCTTCTTGAGAAAACAAGCTGACCGGAGTATCTACCTACACCTATTTCACCACTTTATACTAAAATCATATTGCTAGGTACATTTTGACAAATGTAATAAAATCATTCGAACACACAAAAGTGACACATGTAATAAAGGCAGTCCTAATAGGACCACAAGAGCGAGTGTCCAATCGCAAAAAGACATTAAAAAAATGTCTTACTTGGAAGCACAGAACAAGCAGCATCCAGTGCAACAGGTAAAAAAGAGTTTGGTTTAGTAAAAATTCAGCTCTAGGCCTTGCTCAAGCGAAAACTACTATATTATAGGTAAAAGAGGGAGTAGACTATTAGCCAAAAAGTTAAACTAATAAATAGATTATATCTAACACCAACCAGGCTCCATAAAATGTGGCCAAGGCAGCCTAATATTGTTGGTGCAACTGTAATGAAGTGCGGGACATTAGACATATTTGTGGGACTGCCCATTTCTCCAGCAGTTATGGAGGGACATTAGTAAAGATATAATAGGTTCAGGTTTGACACCTTCCCCAGACCTAACCCTACTCAGTCATAATGCACCATAAGTACAAAGCCCTGATATTACGCCATTAAATGTTCCTTGATAGATACTTTACAGATAAAAATGGGTTACCAAGGTTTATCTCTACTATACACTTGTGGTCCAGGTACAGGCTTACGTTATAAATAAAACCTATTGTCTATTTGCTACTGAATGTATTATAAATATGAGTTTACATCCCCTACGTATGTCCCCATTACTCCGCAACCAGATATTCTTATCTTATACACTTTAGGTCCTGATTCATTAAGGAAAGTAAGGCAAAAAAATTAGTACGTTTTTCTCCTGGACAAAACCATGTTACAATGCAAGGGGTGCAAATTAGTTTATTATTTTGCATATAAGATAAATACTGGCTGACTTTTAGGTGTAAAATATAAAAGTTTAAATTAATAAAGGGAGTGATAGTGGACTGAACTTTAAAACAAACTGTTTATGCAGCCCTCCCCCCCCCCAACTGCAAAGTACTTGATTAGGGGAGTGGGGCAAACCCAAAATCCAGAATGAAGGTGTGCTCTGGCTGTGTAATTTGTTATGCGGGATGTGGACAGTTTACCAAATTTGTGTACAGA
Source organism: Mixophyes fleayi (assembly GCF_038048845.1). NCBI lineage: Eukaryota > Metazoa > Chordata > Amphibia > Anura > Limnodynastidae > Mixophyes > Mixophyes fleayi. Next base: position 51,248,824 of record NC_134410.1, read on the forward strand.
GCTTTAAGGGGCACCTTATTTTTATCAGTTAGAAAATGACCTTTACTCTGCATGGTTTTATCTCTTGTGATACCAATGATCAGATGAGTCACTTGGTAAACAGCAACTTACATAGTTGAGAGGGGGGAAATACAGGGACTACATTAGGACAAGAGATAAGCACAAGCACATTCAGGAAAAAGATACAAAAGAAGTAAATAAAAAAAGTAAAACTAGATGCCAAAGCAAAATAATTTGTCTTGTTTAATATGTACATGGTTATACAATACTATGCTATATTTTGTTCTTGGTAATATTTATATGATTGTTAGATTTCTTATGACTTTTTGGTCTAAATTTAAAAAACATAGAAGTAGGATGCTTAAGGTTATTTGAATCAATATGGATTGTTTGTCTGCTTCTCTGAGAAATGCTTTGAAGGTGTTAATGATATGCAGTACGTATACTGAGAAGAGTTCCAGTGGTATTGGATGCAGAAATAGAAAGTGATTTGTAATGACCATAATTTGAATACAAAATAGGTTAGTGAGAAGGAGATTACAAAACTGGCAACAAAAGTTTATATTTTTATTGGGGGAGACTGTTATGGATTTGGAATTAATGTATTTGAACAATACAACGGAGAAGAGATAACTCTAGTAAGACAACCAGGCATCGAGCATAAGCAGCTAAGCAAATTGTCACACTGGTTTTTCATTCACGTAATAGAAAAAGAAACAACATACCGGATCTCCTTTAGGACCAGGAAATCCCGGACTTCCATCCCTTCCATTGATACCTTCTAGACCTGGACTGCCTGCTGGACCTGGGAATCCTGTGTCACCTTTGTCTCCTTTCAGTCCAGGTAGTGCAAGCACATCCCCGGGATCTCCTTTAGGACCGACGCGGCCAGCGCTACCGGGAGTACCAGGAAATCCCTGCGAGGAGCAGAAATAAATGTATTATTAATAATTGGATTATTTATATAGCACTTTTTCCCTAATAGGACTCAATGAACTTTACATAATTTGCAGAAGGTGAGGCAGGCATATTGGGCACACTCAGCCTCATCAGTCCCTGCCACAATGGAGCTTACAATCTAAATTCCCTACAACCTCGCACACTAGGGTCCATTTTTGTCAGAAGACAATTAAATAACCAGTATGTTTTTGGACTGTGGGAGGAAACAAGAGTACCCTAAGAAACACACACAAACACGGGGAGAACATACAAACCACACAGATGGTTGGAATTGACCTCATTGCCCCAGCATTGTGAGGCAGCAATCCTAACCACTGTGCTGACAATTTCAATTGAGTAAATGACTGATCCCTGTCCAGTGTATGGTATTAACTGGCTACTGTTCTCCATGTTACCTGGAATTCTCTTCTGGGAAGATATAGACCAATTGAAGAGTATAAGAGTTCTCACCAGAGGAAATCAAGGGGTTGTGGAATCCAGGACTGGCTGGGGATTATGGTGCTAGCCTACCCTCTCCCACTGTTATGCAGAAGCAGATTTACAAGTGCTGTCTGCAGAGGACGTAGTGGCCCAGTAAGTAGTGGGTTTAGGCTTTTTTCTTTATTTTACTTTGAAAGATTTTAATTCCTTGACATCTCTGCATATGTAAGACCACAGGTCAGCCTTTTGCTGATACTTGGAATGTGATATGGGAATGATGTTTGCCCTTCCCGCCAGCATCCACCTCTTCCACTATACAATACTATCTCTTACTGGGTATACCTTAGTCCCGGCATGGGGCACATTCTTATTGCCTGGGTCTTTACCATATATCAGTAAGGAAGCTGCTGGTGGTCCCAGTGAGGTAAAAGGGACTTTGAGCGCGTGGAGAGGCCGATATGTTCCTCTAAACTCGGTATGGTGTGCAGAGTGCCCATGCTTAGAGCTGGATGTCTTCTGTGCGGTCCACGTGCCAAACCACTGAGAGCCAATAGAGAGCTCGCTCTTAGCACAGAAGCAAGATGCAATTATGTCCTTTATTATATACCTTAGGTATTTTTCTACATAAATATTAAACCATTTTAATAGTGAAACCCAAGATCATTCATATGTCTATATAAAGACGTGATTCATGTCTCTCAATACTGTTGTTACATACTTATGGGAGAGAACTGTTTTGCTCAGAGTTTCCTCATGCTTATAACATGCCTATATTGTCTATCATTATATTAAATATACCGTTGTGTTTACACACTGCCCCTCCACCCTCTGAGGAGAAAGTGTCACAAAAACAGGCAACCCTCTGTTGATATGGTGACTGTGTTTGAAAGATACATAATGCCACTATTGTGTCACTTTCTATGTGTGACTGCTATGTTAACCCCAAAGTGATGTCTGTGTCTAACTTTCTAGTACAGGGTAGGATCCTCCTGTATCCCCAGAACAGTCTGAATTCTCTGTGACATGGATTCAACAAGGTGCTGGAAACATTCCGTATAGACTCTGGTCCATGGTGACAGGACAGCATCACGCCGCTGCTGCAGATTTGTTGTTTGCATATTCATGCTGCAAAGCACCCCTTCCACCATACCCCAAAAGTACACTATTGGATTGTGATCTGGTGACTGTGAAGGCCATTGTAGTACCCTGAAATCATTGTCATCAGCTTGAGATGACATGTGCTTTCTGACACATTATACTGCAGGGAGTAACCATTAGAAAATGGGTAGACTGTTGCCATAAAGGAACACATGGTGTCACTCACCAGACTGTGAGTGCTTCTTCCCGTGTGTTTAGGAACCGTGGCCGTCCACCATCCTGAGGGTCTGCGCATGCGCAGCCCTTTCAAACCTTCAGTACCTGTTCCTTTTAGTTAATTGGCTGATCAGGCAACACTCCCTATTTAAAGCACCTGTTGTCTATCCTCGTGGCCTGATCTTGGAGTCTCATTCCCCATGAGCCTCTGAAGGTGTTTCCTCGTGTATTCAGCTCTGCTGACTCCTGTGGTTTCCAGACCACTTCAACTCTCCTGTGGTTTCCAGACCACTTCAACTCTCCTGTGGTTTCCAGACTACTTCAACTCTCCTGTGTTTCATCGTGACTGTATTAGCTGATTCCTATCCGCTGCCTCCGTGCACTACAGTTATCAACTCACTTCAAACTCTCCTGTGTTTCATCGTGACTGTATTAGCTGATTCCTATCCGCTGCCTCCGTGCACTACAGTTATCAACTCACTTCAAACTCTCCTGTGTTTCATCGAGACTGCACCAGCTGATTCCTATCCGCTGCCTCCGTGCTCAACAGTTCCAGCTCATCTCAACTCTCCCGTGTTTCATCGTGACTGCACCTGCTGATTCCTATCCGCTACCTCCGTGTACCTGCAGTGTCCTGCTTGCCGCTACCCTTCAGTTTTACTCGTGTCTGCAGCCAGCTGATCCGCTCTCCGTGCTTCTACAGTGTTCCTGCCTGTGTCAACTCGCCTGTCTGCATTGGATCAACGCTCCGCTGCTGTCCTCTGCTTGGATATTGCTTCTACTCTTCAGTGATCTCCCGGTGACCAGTCCTATATACTACGGCTTCCTGAGTATTGTTCCATCGTTGCTGGTCTACTTACCTGTGCGCTGCACCTACTTGGATACCGCTTCCATTTCCCTGGGACTTCGCATCCTGCCGGCCTCCTGCCGCTCAGGTATCTCTGCACTCCCTTCTGACAGCCTGCTCTTCTGAACCACGGTATGCATACTTATCATTGACTGTGCTCGTGTACTGCATACCTTGCTGGACTGAGTTGTTCTTCTCTGAAGTTGCCTATCCACTGAGACTATTGCCATCATTTGACTGTGTTACCTTTTAGTCTGGATAGTTCCTGAGACTTTGTATATTTGTGCAGTGCTGCTCTGTTATTACTACTTTGTGCAAATCATCGTGGGATCAAGTTCAGTTTGCCAGTGTATACTCTGCATTACATTTATCTCCCCGTGCTCCTCTTCACATATATATTTCAGTGGTACAACTTGCTAGAGGCAGACCACTGATTCCTGTTTCAGTATCCTTCCATGTAGCAGTGGTACAACTTGCTAACGCAGACCACTGACTTCCCGGATACCTTCACCTGGATTCCGTTCCCTCACCTAGACAGCGGTACAACTTGCTAAACGCAGACCGCTGACTACCCTCACGTTTCCTTTGTCCATTCAGTTCCTCGTGTATTACTACCTATATATTACCAGTGCTGCTAGTCATAGACTTTCCACGAGCATTCTCTACCATCTGCTGTCTCCTGTTCCGTGATCACCCCGCTACCAGAGTACCATATTACCATCTATACTGCTCTGGTAAGTCCATCACCTGGTGATCCCTGGGTAAAGACTCCTAGTGCCCGTGACACATGGTCAGCAAGAATACTCTAGTAGGCTGTGGCATTTAAACAATGCTCTTATTGTATTAAGGGGCCTAATATAAGCCAATTAGAAAATTCCCCACATTACACCACCACCACCAGCCTGCACCATCATCACACAAGGCAGGATGAATATATGGTCCATGTTATAGCAGAAATCGAGATTCATCAGACCAGGCAACATTTGTCCAATCCTCAATTGTCCAGTTTTGGCGTGTAATTGACAGGAGTGAAACCTGATGTGGACTTATGCATCTGCAGCTCATCTACTTCAAGGTTCGACTTCCTCTAATTTCTCTCATAAACAAGGTGTTTTTGCCCAGAGAACTGCCGCTCACATGGATGATTTTTGCTATGCGCACCGTTCTCTATAAACTATTGAGACTGCTGTAGGTGAATATCCCAGGAGATCAGCAGCTTGTGTGCCACCAACGAACTCACTTAGATCACATTATGGTGTTTCGTCAAAACAACAATTGAATCTCTTGATCATGTCTGGAAGCTCTTATGATATGACATCTGCAACAACGAGCAGGTGAATATATATATATATATATATATATATATATATATATATATATATAATCTCTATATATAATCTCCTCATTAGAAATACCCCACTACAGTACACACTTACTGGTGCTCCAGGAGAACCTGCCAAACCAGGAAGACCAGAATTGCCTTTTGTCCCAGGAAAGCCAGGCGACCCTAATCAGTGAAAAAAAATATTTTATATCAATATGATAATTTTCTACATTTTCTACATATGTTGTATATCTCTTCTAGATGTTCTCGCTGTAACTGAGAAATGAAAAGTCTTTGGTTACTGTCAGGTACAGTTAAAAAGAGTTGCTGAGTATATTTTTACTCACCAAATTGCAGTAGGGGACATCTATAAAGGGGGGGTCAACATTAGATCTTAATTTATACTCTAGTCTAATTAGTAAAGGATAGTAGGAAAAAGTGCATCTGATTTCATCTGTAAAAATTGCTGCAAATGTCTTTCGACATATGAATTAAACCCATGGTTAACATATATTTGGTTGGAGTCAGAGCTTGTCCAATGTGTCCCCTGTTTTGGGGTGAGCAGGGAACCAACTGTATCCAATAACCTCATCATAATGTTCATAGCAGTAAATTCAATTCCAAGAGACTGCTTGTGGTGAATATCTCAAAATCTGTTTTATCTCAAATATCAGAATAAAAACATGATTATAACACCACTAATCTGAAATACTTATTGATTAGTCATTATCAGCCCCATCATAAAACGGTGTACCCCCTATCCATTTGTATTTGCTGTCACACTACCATAATCATACTCACAATTATTACTGTGATCACTATTATTAGAGGTCAACCTGTAAAACAACCATAGTGTTTATAGAACCACGGATTAAGTCTGCATTTACCTGGGTTCCCAGGAGGACCAGGGGGGCCGATAGGTCCTTGTTGTCCTGGAATTTCATTTCCTATACAATTGTAACATGTATCTCCCTTGTCACCTGTAGATATGTATCATAATACAATTACTGCACTGCAATAAAATGTATACAAAGTAACAAACAAGAGAATAATGTTTTCCCATTAGGGCTTCAATGTCAATTCAGTGAGACAGTGACATAGGCATATCTATATTATTATTATTATTATTATTAATTTTTATTTATAGGGCGCCACTAGCTGTCCGTACCGCCGTACAGGGACAAACGAAATTACAATACAAGGAGAGACAGCACAGTACAGTAAACAATAAGCACAGTAACTCTGTGAGCTCAATAGATCTATAGACTAATACAAATCCTCTATGACTATGCAATAAACATATGCATGTGTGAGCTTTTATATTGCTATAAACAGATTGCACACTACTAATTCCAGATAAGGTTTTAAAGGATTGCATATATTAAAAATGTAGAAGTACATGATATGGATGGGGTAAGTAAATGAGATAACCAATCATCAAGCTGATGTGGATATGAAACAATGGGAATTCTTGATCTAGCCTGGGGACGGTAGACAGGTGGCACAATACTGTGTGGTGTAACATCTACCTTTCTGTCCTCTTTCTCCAAGAAGTCCTGGATCGCCAGCAGTGCCCGGAAGGCCTGGTGACCCTGGCTGACATATCGATCCAACTGAACAAGACACAATGTCACAATTATTGTACATGGTGACAGCATTCAATGTCAAGATTATTGTATATGGTTTTCCACTGATAACAGTTCATGCTCAAATAATAACTTACAATGACTCTTGTGTATCAACAAAATGAAGACAATGGGTTAGAGCGGCGGTTCCCAAAGTGTGCGCCGTGGCTCCCAAGGGTGCCGTGGCGCTGTCAAAGGGGTGCCGCCGAGGCTAGGAAATAAAAAAAATATATATACCCGACATATTCAGTGAGAAATGACAGGAGAGAGGAGGATTCTGGGTACCAGGCGCTGCCGGATTGGTAAGAAAACAGAAGAAAAGATAGAAGAAAGAAGGCCAAGTATGGTAAGTAAAGAAAGGGGAGGGGAAATGGTGATAGGAAACAGCAATGGAGGAGCAAAAGAATGTAGGAGGGTCAGAGTGTGGATGAAGGTGGGCACAGAGTGTGTGTGGATGAAGGTGGGCACAGAGTGTGTGTGGATGAAGGTGGGCACAGTGTGATCGTGAAAGGACACAGTGTGATGATTTTTGTACATGTTTTATTTTGTTTGATCTTATTCCTATTTATATTAGTTGTAAATTATTCTTTGACAGAAATAGAATTAAAAAAATATCTAAAAATATTCTTTTCCCTTGGATTTATGTGTATTATTTTTGCAAACAACTTACTAAGTATTTCTGTCCTGACCTAAATACTTATTACGTTATTTTGACCCAACTACTTATAAAACAGGACTGCTCTGTAATTATTTTGGAAGGGTGCCTTGAAAAAATTATGGGTGCCGCAAACCGAAAAAGTTTGGGAACCACTGGGTTAGAGTGTAACTAAATGTAATGCATAATACACGTTATAAGGGGAGCAGAGACGTACAACAAAATATGCATTTTAAAACCATGTGTCTGGCCACACACGTGATGTTATTGATGAGGTATCAGGCAATTGGTCTGTTACTGGACATGATATTTTTCATTGTTTTAAAAGATCATAGTTGTATGAATCGAAACAAACTTGTATGTAAGAACAGTTTATTTGATTATTTTACCAAGTTGACTAAACAAGGTATACTTGAACTATTGTTACAAATGTATCTCATGTTACAGTTTGATGTGTAAAGTAATGTTCATTTTACTTGTATTTTACTCTAATGTTCATATGCTTGTATGTCAAGATGGAAACTTAATAAAGCAGTTTAAAAAACAATCAAAATAAAATCAATTCAAACAAGTGAAAATATATGCACAAATTCTTAAAAATACCAAACCTTCAAAGTAGCAATGAGTTTTAGTAAAAAACATACAAATATAAGCAATATCTTGAGTTTAGACTGTAACTGAATGAAGATGCCATGGCACTTACTGCTAGGACCTGTGGATGGTCCAGGTGGACCAGGTGGTCCTTGAGGACCAGGGAACCCTGGACGGCCATCCTGGCCTGGAGAGCCTGGTATAGATATTCCTTCTAAGCCTGCGTCTCCTTTCTGTCCTCTTTCTCCAGGAAGGCCGGGCTCCCCTGGGGGCCCAGAGGCGGAAGTACCTAAACAAGAGCCCAAAGTACATATATTATTTTATTATAATAAATATCCCCTATTGCTATTTCTGAAAACAGAATGTTCACTTATTTATTCCTTTGACCATGTTAATTTGAAAACACCAATAACAAACACATTCAAGATCATGTGCTGAATAATGCAACCATTTGAAATAGTGACTTTCACTTGCAAAAGCATGGACATCAACAATACAAGTATACGGAGCTCAGTTAGACCTTCATTTTATTACAATATTAAGAAAAGCTTCCAACGTAGTGCAACGTAATCATGATTAAATATTCTGAGGAGCATTAGTATGTAAATAGTGCCACACATGACCTCTGCTAAGACACTGCTGAGTTTATTCACATCACTTAGTATGGAGATAATTACATTAACAAAAGATGTTCTAAGGCCTATAAGATGGCTAAGCAGCTTTTATGATATAGCAAAAGTTTCCTCCTATAGGAAAGCACAAGCCTAAATATCCACAGGTGACGTGACACCAAGCATACATAGCTCATTAGATGCAGGAGCCCGTGTGTGTGAATGAATCAGTAATAAATTCTGTGGAAATAAAGTAGATGCACAAACGTGTCCCAATCCCCAAATAACACTGCACATACATGATTATGTAGCTTCCACTTGATGTTACAAACATGACTATGCAGCTTCAACCTGATGTCACATACATGACTATGCAGCTTCAACCTGATGTCACATACATGACTATGCAGCTTCAACCTGATGTCACATACATGACTATGCAGCTTTAACCTGATGTCACATACATGACTATACAGCTTCAATCTGATGTCACATACATGAATATGCAACTTCAACCTGATGTCACATACATGATTATACAGCTTCAATCTGATGTCACATACATGACTTTGCAGCTTCAACCTGATTTCACATACATTATACAGCTTCAATCTGATGTCACATACATGATTATACAGCTTCAACCTGATGTCACATACATGATTATACAGCTTCAACCTGATGTCACATACATGATTATACAGCTTCAACCTGATTTCACATACATTATACAGCTTCAATCTGATGTCACATACATGATTATACAGCTTCAACCTGATGTCACATACATGAATATGCAACTTCAACCTGATGTCACATACATGATTATACAGCTTCAACCTGATGTCACATACATGATTACACAGCTTCAATCTGATGTCACATACATGACTATGCAGCTTCAACCTGATGTCACATACATGACTATGCAGCTTCAACCTGATGTCACATACATGATTACACAACTTCAACCTGATGTCACACATGACTATGCAGCTTCAACCTGATGTCACATACATTATACAGCTTCAATATGATGTCACATACATGACTATGCAGCTTTAACCTGATGTCACATACATGACTATGCAGCTTCAACCTGATGTCACATACATGATTACACAGCTTCAATCTGATGTCACATACATGACTATGCAGCTTCAATCTGATGTCACATACATGACTATGCAGCTTCAACCTGATGTCACATACATGACTTTGCAGCTTCAACCTGATGTCACATACATGATTACACAGCTTCAATCTGATGTCACATACATGACTATGCAGCTTCAATCTGATGTCACATACATGACTATGCAGCTTCAACCTGATGTCACATACATGACTATGCAGCTTCAACCTGATGTCACATACATGACTATGCAGATGTCACATGTAAGGTTTCAATATTGTAAAACACTTCAAAAGAGGAAAAGCCTAATTTCGAAGATGCACTATAATAGTGGGAATTGATATAATTACAGGAGCTAGAGAGATACTAAGGAAGATGGCTAAAGGAGATAGGAAAATAACAAAAATGAAGATATATGAACAAGCTAGTTTTGAAATATATAATTGATTGATTAGTCTGCAGATCAGCTAAAGGGAAAAAGTAGAAATTGAGAAATATATGAGAATTTATTTTAAATGCCATAACTAGCAGTTTACAATAACTGTCATAGGTCCGCTCAATGCTGATAACTGCTATATCTCAGTGCACCTGAATCAAGCACTGGTTGGAGCAATATAGTAGAAGTGCAAAACAGCAGCTAAGCAGAGCAAATCCTGCTCTGGGCCCACTGTGCGCCCTGATTTGCACAATTTCCGCCTGGTGGCATAAGCTTGCAGTACTAGAGAGGCGCGTTTGCAGAGGAAGCAGAGAACATAGTGGGTGGAGTGAAGTTGTTCCTAGTGAAGTATGGAGTAGGTGCACCAACGTGGCTAAAGCAATATTTAATTTTGTAGAGATTGAGGGATTATTATAATGAGATGAAAGGACAGAGAGGGAGAATTTTCAACGTTATAGTCCAAATGGAAACACAAGAGGTAAAACAAAAATACAAAAAATCTCTATACAATAAACAACCCATCCACGCACTTTGACTAGCCAATGAAAAAATGGCTACAGCTGGGAGTAACCCATGAGTTGCCTTTACTGGCATCCAATCACAAGTATTTCTCCACGCTGGCCACTTTTAATTGGCTGAGCAGCTATAGTAATTATATATCAGTCTGTTGTTTTTGTAGTGAGTCATATTTATATGGGGATATTTACAGGATTCTTCTCTTTCCATTCACACTATGATGAATCAGGGAATTAAATCATTTTTAAAAAAAAGTGGTGAACAAGGTTTTTTTGTACTCTTTTATTTAATCAAATTTTATTCTTTAATTGAGTGAGTGACCCCCCTCTGTCCCTTGTGGTCTCCCTATTACATGGGAAGCTGCCTGAGCTCGTTAGCACTGAGGATTTGTGGAGAGGGCACACTGCCTATTTTTATGTAGCTTTACACTGTGCATGGGGACTGCTTTAATGCAGGTGGCTACATTGTGTGGTGTACAACAGAGTGAGTCTGCAGATGCTCTTCTCCACAGAGCAGGTTCCATTAATAGTGTAGGGCGAGACCAGACCTCTGTCAGCCTTCTGCAGAGAAGCACATTTTTTAGACAAAAAAAGTGACATAAGTAATAAAAAACTATGCTACCTCACCCTCGTGATTTATTTAAACCATAAATAATGTTAAACTTAGCATCATCCATCTGGAGAAAATTTCGACTTGAAGGGGGGCACTAGACACCCTGGAATAGGTCTCCTGGAAGATACATTGGGTGGGATATTTAAAGATAAATCTCCCAGCCCAGACTTAAAAACATCAGGATGGAGGGGGAGCTGGCAGTCCAAGGACAGGGTGGGTGAACACTCCCCCTGCCAATGAGTACAATGTAAAAGATGTGAGAAGGTCTAGACTGAATCACCTGCAATCTGGACTGAGTAAAAGGACAGGAGTCTGGATCACCACTTGCAAACAAGTGTGTAATTAATTTTTTTTTTAAAGGGCAGCAAAGCCCCATATATAATATATTCTGTGTGTATTGAATCTGCGTGTGTTTCATCACTACTTCTCAATGAGATGTATCACCACTTTTAAGCACTAATATTGAGAAAAAAATGTATCTCTTCCTAAAGATCCTGCACTATTCCTGCACAATGGCTATAATCTGCTGAATTCCTGTGACCTACAGAAAAAGCGCTGACCCTCTAATCTGCCCCTGGCTTTTCATTGTCTGCTACCCTGCAGTCATGATACTAACTATGTGTCAGGAGGAATCAGTCACAGTCACCAGCAAAGTGGGGCTGCAGCAGCTCTACATAACATCCAGATGGACATACCATCCAGATGTAACCCAGATTGGTTCCAGGTGACAGTGACTACTCTCCTACATATAGTGCGTAGTTGGTTACTGATTGTTACTGGTAAACGGAACCCCAAGACAAATCTGTAAAACCACCTCCCCACAGACCAATTGGCAGAGTAAGCCCATCCTCTCACACAAGCACTAAAACAAAGGTGCTCTTAACATAAGGAATTAGATAAAGTGGGCTATAGTGAGTGTCAAAAGGCTAATCATCAGCTGCAATATATGGAAAAACCATGGACGATTAAGGAAAAGTTACTTTTCTAATAAAAATAATAATAATAATAATAATAACCGTAAACTTTATTTTTAAATCTATTTTATATATTGTATGATGGAATTTCTCAACTCAGTATTCTTGGCCAATGAACTTGGCATGCTATTATTATTCATGTAAAATTATAGGATACATATTTTGCATGAACCTATCTGAACGTCACCTGGTGGTCCTGGTAGGCCAGGAGGACCCTCTAGTCCTGAATATCCACGCTCTCCTTTGATTCCGGTTAATCCTGGGGGACCAATGTTTCCTTTTGGTCCTACGGTAACTGAGGGGCCTCCTCCAATCACCTGTAAATATGTAAATAATGGATTATGTCCTTTACCTGTCTGTAGAGTACATTTAGAGACCCTCTAAGCTATAGAACATGACACCTTCTTTATCTCCCAATTCTTTTGTAGACTATGGAGGGCGCCTTTTCAATTTGCAAATTTGGAAATGTATATAGGCACTTAGACAACAGGGACTGAAACTGTCCATTTTGTTACTAGCAAACACAAACCAGTCTATGCTCAATAATAGTTTGTATTACAGTTCCATGCATATTTCATTATACAATGAAATTATCTAAAGAGAAAAATCTTAACCACAACAACAACAACAACAACAACAACACATAACAGAAGCTAAGAATGCATCAGCAATGAATCCTAACAAATCCTAATAAATCCTAGTTTAGTATATTTCATAAACTGCGGGTTTGAAAAAGTGGAGATGTCTATAGCAACCAACCAGATTATAGCTGTCATTTTGTAGAGTGTACTAAATAAATGATAACTATAATCTGATTGGTTGCTATAGACAACATCTCCACTTTTTAAAACCTGCAGTTTAGTAAATATATACCCAGGAATCCTAACTTCTCACTAAGCATAAAACGGAGAACTTTTAGTTATATACATATATCTCTGCTTTTTCTGTAGTCAAATAAATAATAATGTTTAATTGACTGTGACTGTATATACATCTTCTATGTCTCTACAATTGTGCACTGTCTCACCTGATTATGTCTCTTGTTCTTTTCACCCAAGATTTTAAGCTATAGAGAACACTGTTGACTAAATACAGGTACCTATATTTACAGCACAGTGAAATTCAACACGCCATTTAGTTTGAGTAAGAAAATATAACATACAATAACTGCATGTAGAAACACAAACATAAACATTTTTGAAAATTATTAGGAAATAGATAACAACACCTTACTGAAAGAAGAACTCCGCTCAAAACTTAAAATAGGGTTTGGGTGAAATTCACTATGTGATGATAAACAACAAAGATTGACTTACCTGGAATGTAGCTTTCCCCTAATCTGACAGAAACCACCAAACCTGCTGTGGTCCATTCTACTCTGTATTCCACTAAGGTGGGTCTGTTTAAAACACACAGCGGTGTTGTCAATGCTCCTCAACATGAACTGTCCATTTACATTAAGGGGATCTTCGCTGTGTGTTCAGTGGTAGAAGAGTAGAGCAGTGCTTGACCACAGTAGCCTGCAGGGGACCTGTTAGATCGAGGGGAATGCTGCACCCCAGTTAAATAAGACTTTGTTTATCACAGCTTTAAATAAAATCTCAGTCAAAAACTTACATTTTAGTTTTGTTCTGGGTTCTTAAAAGCTACAATTTACATGATAATGTCCACCAATTAAAAGACAGTTGAATTAGTCTCCAATGGAGTTTGGATTTGCAACACCATGCTAATAAATGGTACAAAATTGGGTAGTTGTCAGTTTTATGTCCACAAAGCTCTATGCCCAAAGTTAAAAACCTAAAGCAAGAACATCAGACATCATTGCTGACCCTCCCTATGGAGCAGAGGTAGGCGACCTGTGATTCTACAGCTTTGGTAGTGTGGAAGTTTAGTACACAGCTGAAGAGTCCAGGGTTGTCTACAGGACAAACTACAGGACAAGACTCCCATACGTCCACACTTCTCTGCTTCTAACTACATCCACTGGCCCATATGCTGCCACGGCTAAAGGGGACAAATCATTCTTATGATGGAAAATCATTTTAATCTGTTTCAAACTATTGTTTATATGAAATTTAATAACTTAAGGTATAATAAATGTGTGCCAAAAGTAATATCAGAGGCAAAAATTAACATCAATGAAACACAGATTTGTCCACTACATTTGGTTGTGTACCCTTATATAACAGATCTGGGGGAGATGGTACAGTTCACTTTGTGCTTGTCTAATCCAAACAGCCAGAGGTGCATCTAGCGAAAGATTTAGTAAGACTCATTCCAATTTCTTATTGAAAAATGGAAAAATCCTCCCCCCACCTCTGGAGATATCTTGCCCTTCCTTTACAAAAAATACATATATAAATAGGGGCTCCTCAAAGGAATTCTTAAAGCTATGGTCCATTTGGCTGCAATATCCCTCCACTAGTTATCTCACCTCTTTGATCTATAATTATGATCTGCCTTCTCACATTTAGATTGGTCTTCTACCATTTAAAAAAAAAAGTTGAGTGCCATGTTAACTGGCCATTTGAAAATAATCTTATGTCTGTAGATTTTATTAATATGCTGTCTAATATATCTACTCCAGCATGACTCCTAGGGGTAAATGTATCAAGCTGAGAGTTTTCGGTCGGGTTTGATCAGATTCTAGCTATCATTTATTTAGTACATTCTACAAAATGACAGCTGGAATCTGATTTGCCGCTATAGGCAACATGTCCGCCTTTCAAACCTGCCGGAAAACTCTCAGCTTGATACAATTACCCCCTAATATGTATATATTTATAAGACTATGTTTAGGAAAAAACAGCTTACTTCTCCAGGAGGTCCGGGGAATCCACGATCACCTTTTTGACCCTGAAAGCAAATTAAACACAGAACTTTATAAACACAAAAAGAGTAAGTCCACGAAAGAGAGATTTGTTAAAACTGATGTTATGGCTGTTATACTGGGTACCCTCTTCCCTTTCTTCTTTATTTGTCCCTCTCCCTTTTTGCTTTCTGTGCCTCCCAATGTTTGAAAAATTGTGATAAAATATATTGATGTTAAAAAACAAAGTGAACTCATGTCAGTCACAGCAAATCGTATTTTACATATAGTTAATGCAGAAATTAACCCCTTCTTGTCTCAGTAAATTTACGGGAAAGCCTGGAAAACCTTAGGCTGCAGGGATATCATCATCAACATTTATTTATATAGCGCCAGCAGATTCCGTAGCGCTTTACAATTGGGAACAAACAGTAATAAAACAATACTGGGTAATACATACATACAGAGAGGTAAGAGGGCCCTGCTCACAAGCTTACAATCTATGGGACAATGGTTAGATACACAAGGGTAAGTGCTACATCATACTGAATATTTGTTCAGCTAGAATGCAAAGGTTACAAAGTATTTTGTGGGCTGTATGCTCAGTCACACAACTATGTTGGTCACAGGATTGTTGTTTTGTGTTAGCTGTGTAGAGGGTGGTAATAGGGTAACCTAGGGATATAAATTCAGTCATCTAAATATGGTCCAGGGAAGTGACCTTACTTAATCAGACTTGGGGGAATATTTACTAAACTGCAGGTTTGAAAAAGTGGAGATGTTGCTTATAGCAACCAATCGAATTCTAGTTATCATGTACTTAGTACATTCTACAAAATGACAGCTAGAATCTGATTGGTTGCTATAGGCAACATCTCCACATTTTAAAACCCACAGTTTAGTAAATATACCCCTTGGTCCTGACTAAAGATTATATTATAATCAAGTAAAGGCCTGAATAATAAACTTGATCTGTAGATAACAGTGATAAGATTACTGAAATAAAAATCGAAAAAGTCTTTATATCCTGCAATCAAACATGCTCAAAGTGGTAATAAAATGTATCATTCTAATTCCATACAACTATTCCAGATCGATAAAGTTGCCTTATGGGGCAGGATTATGCACAGCATAATCTAGGGTAACTAAAACTGTGTTGTGCTAACCTGTGCCACTATATATATATATATATATATATATATATATATATATATATACATACATACATGTGTGTGTGTTTTTATATATATTTATATATATATATATATATATATATATATATATATATATATATGTTTATATACAAGTTAACCCGTGCATGATGCTCATGCATTCTAGTCAAATCAGGCTACTTAAGATCTTAAAAAAGGTGCTCGTCATGCATTTGGGCCTAGCCCAGGCCTCCTCAGGGTAAGAGCGTTACTTCCCGACGCAAGCGCCCTTTTTAATGTGTGTTCATGAGGTAAAATTACCTCACGAAAATGAGTTTGACCCCTCAACTCGTAAATTTAGCCTTTACTACCTCTCCCACGGGGGGAAGGGGGGGATGATGGAAGTTAACTGACTTCACTATTCTAATTTTTTTGTCAAATAATGTCAGTATACCAAATTTCAGGTCAATTGGATGAGTCCTTTCTGAGAAAATAGTTTTTTCCACACACACACACACACACACTAACACACTAACGCACACCTCTACACATGTGTGTTCATGAGGTGAAATTACCTCACGAAAATGAGTTTGACCCCTCAACTCGTAAATTTAGCCTTTACTACCCCTCCCACGGGGGGAAGGGGGGATGATGGAAGTTAACTGACTTCACTATTCTAATTTTTTTGTCAATAATGTCAGTATACCAAATTTCAGCCCTTTCTGAGTTTTTTCCCCCACACACACTAATAATTTAGTAGGTCAGTGTATAACTCCACCCAGCAGGTGGCGCTGCAGCTTGTTTTTTTTTTCCCCACACACAGACTAACACACGCCGCTAGGCTTTTATTTTATAGATATATAGATATATATATATATATATATATATATATACATACACACATGTATGTATATATATATATATATATATATATATATATATATATATGTTTATATATATCAGGTGCACAACAATTCATCAATTTATTGATTAGGATAAAGTTTAAAGCTGTTATACAACTATATTATCACTTGCGCATTCCAAAAATATCCATTGTCTGTCTATGTACTTTTCTACAGCATTGCTAATGACTGAGGTCTTTGAAGAGACACGGAGCAGATGAGATAGGGAGTGTGTCTTAGAGCATCTCATGCTGGGAGAGTATCTAGAAGAGGGGACTATTGTGTCCTATGTGACAGTGTGTGACTCAGCAGACAAGAGATTTAGATGAATGGAAGAGCAATTAATGGAAAAGGGAAAATTAACACCGTTTGGAGAATATAATAAGAAATATGAAACCAAGGAAAGCTATGCTACCAATGAAAGAGAGAAAATAGCAAAGGTTTTCCTTGTTGCCAATAGTAAAAGGAAATCCACAGTACACTGGCAGGAACATGCTTCTTAAATAGATCATCCATTCAAACATTATTCACCTTCTCGCCATCTCTGCCAGGACTGCCTTGAAAACCACGATCACCGGGAGCACCCTGTGTAAAAGATACATTGTATCACTGTTATTATAGTTTTCTCCTTTGTTGTAGAGATGTAAATGACTTGGGTATAAAAGAATACTAACCTCAGAACCAGGGATCCCGCTCCTCCCTTCCTTGCCGGGCTTTCCCTATCAGAAACAAGGAGAACACAGAGAGTGGGAACATGCATCAGAACAAGCCCTTAACTACTCCACTGTCAAGACCAGACTCATCACACCGCACCACTGGCGGACATTCATCTTCCTTTTCAACACTTTCTTTTTCACCAAAATCCAAAGATCAATATACAAAGGGATGAAAAAGTTACAACAAAAGATGCACAATAAATAGCGTGATAAACCCTATCGCGTCTTCCCCACCAGTATGTACATATTTTATCAACTATACATAAAGGGTGGACACAACTTACTAATTTTCCTGGATCTCCTGCCTCCCCTTTATATCCCTTTGCACCTCCAGATGGACCCTGAAGAGATAAAATTACATTTTAAATAGAAATTGAATTATTATATGTTCAATAGGTACTCAGTTATATACTTATATATGTTTTTAATGTTGATTCAGTACAGTGTGAGATGTGACAAGTCTTGTTTCTTACAATACAATGTCTTCTGGCAAGTCATATTACTCCCTCAAGTTTCATTATGTGCTTTATTCCAGTAATTACAAGAGAGTCCCCTATAGACGAACGCAATTAAATAGTGACAGTGTTGCATTCGAGCTTGCACTTACCTGAAGGAGTTAACTTGTGAGTTAGACCCGACCAATAAGGTTGAGGGGAGGGTCTTGTGGCTTTGTATAGTTGATGCATTTCCTGGTCTGTGTCACTCGGCTGGCAAAATCCCGCCCACCCACGCCATTTTTAAGTAAAGTTTTAAGGGCTAATGGTTGTTTGGTACAAAAACCTGTCATTAGGGCTTATAAGTAGTAGTTGGGGAGGAAGGCACTGTGATCAGCGGCTGATATATACGGCTCTATCGTGATTGGTCACAGGTATATGTCTCCTTACGAGGCAATCGGTAACTATTGTGCCTTCAGTGGGGAGGGGCCTCGCCTGGCTCAGTGAGGGAGGGGGAGTGAGTAGTGAGGTGAGTGCAGTTTACTCTGACGCCAGGTTAGGGCCGGCCAAGCAGTGGGGTTATGAGAGAAGTGGGTGGACTTAAGGCTATATTGCCATGTCCACGCTTGGTTGGGTATCGCTGGAGCTGATCAGCAGTGCTCTTTCTCCGCCACCCGGTTTAATTAGGTTATAATAAAATACTTTAGTGCCACTTTACTCAAGTCTCCGTGTCTTTATTTTATATAAGTTGGTTGTATTATTCAAGGTATGGTGAAGGTGATGAAGGGCATACACAGTGAACTATTTAATGACAGTGAACAGCTGTGACACCTAAGTGTGTGAAAGGTTTTTATTGCTGTGTTCATATCACACTGTCTAGCCGGCCCAGTACTGGCTCTGGTGAATAGCTGGCGAGTGCAGAGACCCTGGTTACATGTTGCAATCTATTCAGTCTGCGAACCTTAACATGAACATTCCATTTAATAGATCAAGATTTTGTTTGAATTAAAGACGAAGGACTGCAACTCCCAGAATGTTTTCTAAATACTGATGACTTGAAATGCATTCTGGGAGTTGTAGTTAGGAACATATGAAAAGCTGCAGTGAATTAAATCTGCATGGCCACCTAGCCCTCTTCCCAGAGCCATTGGGGCTGCTATAAGCCGTTCCTGAGGCTCTGTCCATTCTGTAATAAAGTTATTTTTTCAACCACCTTTACATGGTGAGAGAGAAAGAGTGAGTGGGAATCTTTAATTAATGGACAGGGATGGACGGAGAAAAGTGTTGGAGAGCAGTGAGAATATAATATTTGATGAGTTTGGGGAAACATAGACTTTGTGTAACATTTGTGCAACACAGATGAGTTCATAACACCCATGAAATATGTGTCACACAGAATGGGTCTTCATGGGTTGGGATGGAAGTTGGATGATTGGTAAGGTCTATTTATTTAGTTTTCCAAGTTTATTTATTTTTTCCACATTTTATTATTTGATATATTTTATACCTGTTTTTACATTTCATTTCCTTTTTTAACTTTATATGCACTGGGAGCCACATAGGCACAGGAACGACTTGATCCATGTGTACCCTAGCCCTCAATAACGTGAGCGCGCTTCTGACATTGACCTAATGCTAACTGGCACTGTTAACAGTGATCTGTTGCAACTGAGAGGCAGGGAAGACAGGTTGTGCCTTTCATGCCCTTGTATTGCCAACCCCTCAAAGAGAAAGGGCCAGTGACATTGTATAGGCCTCTTCACAGCTTTCTCTGCAACCTCAATGCTTCTGCATTGGGGAACACAGTGCTTAGATAGACCGCAGTATTTTAATGATCATGTGACATCCTGTTTCCAGCGCAGTGTGATTAAACATGCTGCAATTGCAGTTTAGCAAATGGTTAAAAAATTGTTTGACATATAATCCGTGTTGCTTATCTATAAGTTATTTTAACAGTTTTTCCATTACACATAAAGGGGGGTATTCAATTGTTAGCGTTAACGGAAAAAAACGAGCGCTCAAAAAATATTACCGTTTATACGGTAATATTGCGCGAGAAAAGCGTTAATACGGTAGTTTACTCGCGGAATTTCAGCTCGCCGCTCAGGGAGCAGCGATCTGAAATTCCGCGAGTAATTAACGTATTAACGCTAAGATTTTTTGAGCGCTCGTCTTTTTTCCATTAACGCTAACAATTGAATACCCCCCAAATTCTTTTAACACATGCTATCTGGTGCTGGATATAGCAAAAAAAACTATACTCTATTGATACGGCGTCTGTTCAAATATCTGATAAATGTGCAGCTGTATGCAGATGATAGGTCTGCTTTATAATCTTACTATATTAAATGTATTTATAAAATAAATTAACAAATTTCACAACTACAAATCAGCAGACTCCAGATATTGTTATAGCAGACTATATATTTTAACAACTGGAACATGTTGTTTTCACCTTGTGTAACATTTATACTAGAAAATACAACAACTCTCGAACCAGACAATGTGAGAAACTCTGTTACCTTCATAATCTTCAAAAACTATCATATGTATCAATAAACTGACAATCTGTTTTGTATCATTTCTATGCTCAAGTCACATCCGTGAAATAATACAAAGTGCTGAAAATGTACCTTTCTCTATCCTCCTATTGGGGGACACCCGTGACATTGGGCTATAGAGTAGTGGCCTAGCCCCTGTATAGAGTAGTGGCCTAGCCCCAGTGCCTAGCCCCTGCTAGGCACTGGATTGGTGGAGAAGGCTGTCCTGCTGTACGGCTACCAATCCAGTGCTGGGCCCTGGGGGAGGTGCTTATTCCCTCTCCCTGAACACTCTCCTTGGTGGTCTCTCACTCCTCGTGTGCAGACACCAGAATAGGCAGCCATTTTGGAGTTCCAGCTTCTCCCTTGTCTGCCCATTGTCTTTTAAGGCAATGGATTGTGTGTTTTTTTTCTCAGTGGTTTGTCCCTTAGACTGTTGGGGCTCTTTGACTATATAGCAGGCTCAATGTCTGCGCCTTGATTGTGTGCTGCTTGTCTTTTTCACTGTGTTTTTTTTTTCAGTGTGTTTTGTCCCATATTTGTGTAACATGTCAGATAGGGGGAGTTCTTCCCAGGAAGAGGGTGAAGTGGTGGTTGATTCTGATGTGGAGAACTTTTCTTTTGTGGAGGAAGTTCCTCCTAATTGTCACAGTGCAAAGGTTTTGATACGTGCTGTGCGCCAAGTACTGGAGATTCCTGAGACAATAGTCCATCAGACTGTGGAGATGGATATAATGGTTGGCAAGCGCAAAGAAGGGTGGGGGAAGGGATATGGATGCAGCCACTACCTTACAAGGAGATTTGCCTATGATCTCCAATAGTAACAGATATCAAAATAAGTTGTGAAGGATGGGCGCAAAAAGGGAGGGTAATAGACACACAAGGATTATAGGATCGTTATATGTGTCAACAATTATCAGTCCCAAAAAGATAAAATGCAATAAAAGTCTTCTTGTTTCACATAGATCCCTGGCCATAGGTCCTATGTCTGACTCAATAGACGCCATGTCCGTTCCTTGGTGGTTCCGCTTAGTTTACCTGTTCCCACAGGTATCTATGCTTCAAAGACTCTTAAAAAAAGGGGAAGAGAGAGGGGGTTCTGGTCATTCTGGTGGCACCAGATTGAATTCGGAGAGCTTGGTACACCGACGTACTCTCCATGGCAGGGGGTGGGGGCAATCGGTTGTGGCATTTGCCGTTGAGACCAGACCTGTTAAGTCAAGGACCGGTTTATCATCTCAGTTTAGAATGTCTGGCTTTAACGGTGTGGCTGTTGAAGCCATGGACCTTCGAACCAAGGGTATGTCTGAGCGCGTGGTGCAAACCATGCTGCGGACTCGCAAACTGGGTTCAGCTAAAATATATAACTGGAGTACATATATTGCCTGATGTGAAAAGAGGGGGTACCCTACTTCTTCTTTACGGTGACCCAGGTTGCTTATGTTCTTGCAGGATGGGCCGGATGCTAGTTTGTGCCTTTCACTTAAAGGTCAGTTGACGGCTCTTTTGGTCTTCTTTCAAGACCAAAAGAGCATAACTGGCGATACATTGCATATAATGTGCAAAATTACTCTGCGTATGTCCAGAACCGGACCATACGTCAGAAAATGCAGCAACGTTCAAATTCATTGCAGCACAAGGGTAACTTACTACAGACTATGATTTCAGGGGCGGAACTGTAAGAGGAATATGCGGATGCACGTAGTCAATGTACAGTAACTGCGTACCAAGATTCAGCACATGCAGCAGTGTCCGATTCAAGCTTTGGGCATCTCAAAGGTATGTGATTTTCAGTCGTATCACTTACACCAGCTACAGATCTAGTCTAGGTGACGTTTACTAGTGATGATGGCTGAGTGTGCATGCTAGAACATGTGTTTGCAATCAGGAGTAACTATAAAAATGTATTTTATGTACAATGGACATTAATTACATCCTAATAAATGTATTTAACGGAAAATAAATAAATAAAATGTTTTGTCATTAATGACTATATTATTAACCGGTGACATTAACTAGTTTTCATTTTTTCCTGTACATTCTTTTGGGACTTTATATTCCACATATGTATTGGACGTATCCTGCAGTGTCCTGTCTAATATTGCAGAGTGGACCTAGACCCGTATTCATCAACAGACGTATCTCCATATCCACTCTAGGCTGAATACGGACATGTGTATATCTGATGCACATGCATTTGTAAAAAAATCCTGTACATTATGTTCTTTTTGCATGTGGTAATGAATGAGGCCCTATATGTCTATGATAAGCACTCACAAATTGACAATATAGAGACTTTTACACTCACCGGAGGACCCTGTGGCCCAGGCTGCCCATTAAATCCTTGATCACCTTTTGAGCCCTAGCAAAAAACATAAATGATGACAACTTAATATTATTAAGGAAAAGAGGATGCAGTAAAATGATACCTAGGCGAATATATATTAACAAACATAGATTTCTCAGTATTATTATTATTAATTTTTATTTTTAGGGTGCCACTAGATGTCCGTAGCGCCGTACAGGGACAAACAAATTACAATATGAGGTGAGACAGCACAGTACAGTAAACAGTAAGCACAGTAACTCAGTAAGCTCAAAGCACAGCTAGAGAGGGCAGGGGAGGGGAGAGGGGAAGGTCCGCAAATGACGGAGCCCAAGAGGGAGGGCGCGGATGAGAGGGAGACCCACAGATAGGGGAGGTGGGAGCGAGAGGGGACGGGGGGTGGAGGGTCCTCGAGGAGGAGGGCTAAGAAGCTGGAGAGCAGAGTTAGAGTAAGGGGTGGGGTGGACAGACAGAGAGACGCAGTGGAGAGAGGGAGAGTAGGGGGAACGGAGGCAGGGAAGGGGAATGAAGGGGGAGAGGCAGAAGATAAGGTAGGAAGTTAAGTGGGAGACTGGAAGGCTTTAAGAAAAAGGTGGGTTTTTCAGTATGTTTCTTATACCATATTCCAAGTCAAAAAAGCTAATTTATTAAAGTTAAAAAGTATAGAGCCTTTCAGTGTGCACAAATGTGCCTGTTTGTCTGTCTAGTGTATTCATAGATGGCCATATCCTGCTGTTTGTAACTGACCGGGAAAAGCAATATAAATTAAACAGAAATAAATAAGGGACAAGAGAAACAATAGAATCAGTAAAAATAAATACAAGAAACTCTACAGAGAGCAACAACATAAGAAGACACAACTAGAACAAAGGAAACATTACGAAAAAGAGGAAGTAGAGATAGGAGTTAGAGAGGCCAAACTTGTCTGAGTTAAAATCAAGAGGATTATAGGTAGAAAATGGAGATGAAATGGAATTGTGGCTCTCACTGGGAATGTGCATTTTGGAAAGTGTGAAAGCATCACTGTATTCTACTAAATACAGCTCTGTTCGGCCTTATGTATGTCTTGCATTAATGATTAGAGTGAGGGGACATTGGGTTTGTCTTTATTAGGATTATATTGGGCCTTTTGTTGTGGTACTTCGCAATACTGGGGAAACACCACTAAATAAGAGGATTTATGTACTTACGTTAAATCCGTTTCTCTGATTCCGTCTGGGGGACACTGCTTACCATGGGTTGTGGAGGGGAGCTTGGGAGTTGGCACCTAACTAGTTAATTTAGTACTGCTGGCAAACCCATCCCCTCTACAAACCCCCTGTCTCTTCCTGTCCAGTTAGTTTTAACAAGCCCAAGATAAAAAAAAGGCAGTCACACAAGAACACACAGAAGAAAACAGAAGGGAGGGATCGCAGTGTCCCCCAGACGGAATCAGAGAAACGGATTTAACGTAAGTACATAAATCCTCTTTTGTCCTTCATCCGGTCTGGGGGACACTGCTTACCATGGGGACGTTCTAAAGCAGCCCCCTAAGGGTGGGACTACTCTGAAAGCCCTGCTCGTAAAGCACTACGAGCAAAATTTGCATCCGCAGAGGCAAATATATTAAACTGGTAAAATTTGGTAAAGGTGTGGACAGAGGACCAGGTGGCTGCCCTGCAAAGCTGGTCCGCAGAAGCTCCATTCCTTGCTGCCCACGAGGCCCCCACCGATCTGGTGGAATGGGCCGTAAGTCTCTCCGGCACAGCACGGTTAGCATTAATATAAGCTTGCCTGATGGTAGACGTAATCCATCTGGCGATGGATTGTTTTGAGGCTGGCCAGCCTCTCTTATTAGCGTCATAAAGGACAAATAGAGTCTGTACGTCTAATCTGGAAAGTTCTCTTAACATAAATGGGGAGAGCCCTAACCACATCTAACTTTTCCATCGATTGCTGATCCGTATGGGAAGAAGATGAGAAAACCGGAACTACAATTTCCTGGTTGAGATGAAAAGCCGACACTACTTTTGGTACGAAAGAAGGGAGAGTTCTTAACACCGCTCTGTCCTCGTGGAAAACCAAATATGGTTCCCTACAGGACAGAGCTCCTAATTCAGAAACTCTGCGAGCAGAGGCAATAGCCAGAAGAAAAAGGACCTTCCAGGTCAAACACTTCAAATCCGCCTTGTTCAAAGGCTCGAAGGGGGGTCCCTTGAGCATGTCCAGAACCAGATTGAGATCCCATGGAGCTGTAGGAGGGACATAAGGAGGCTGTATATGGAGAACTCCTTGGAAAAAAGTCCTAATGTCTGGTAAGTCAGCCAACTTCGTATGGAAAAATATCGAAAGGGCTGAAACCTGAACCTTTAAGGAGCCTAATCTAAGGCCTGCTTCTAAGCCATGCTGAAGGAAAGCTAACAAGCGAGGGAGGCGAAAGGAGGACGAGTGGTATGTCCTACTTTCACACCATCTAATATATGCCTTCCAAATCCGGTGATAGATGCGAGATGACACTGGTTTCCTAGCTCGCATCAACGTTTGAATTACACTGGAAGAAAACCCTCTAGTCCTCCAAAGGCTGGCTTCAACAGCCATGCCGTTAAATTGAGATGATGTAAATTCTGGTGATGGAATGGACCTTGAAGAAGAAGGTCGTGACGATACGGAAGGTGGAATCCCGGACCTTCCACCATAGATATTATTTCTGCGAACCACACGCCGTGGCCAGAAGGGGGCTACCAGAATTACTGGTAGGGAACCCTGTCGAACTCGTCTGAGGACGCGAGGAAGCATGGGGATCGGAGGAAACAGATATCCCATCCTGAATTCCCATGACATCGTCAGGACGTCCACTGCCGCCGCTAGGGGATCTCTTACCCTTGCGCAGAACCTGTGGACCTTTTTGTTGTGTCTGGAAGCCATGAGGTCTATGTCTGGAAGACCCCACCTGTGAACCAGAGATTGGAAGACTTCCGGGTGAAGTGACCACTCCCCCGGCATCATCTGGTTTCGACTTAGATAGTCCGCCTCCCAGTTTTCTATTCCTGGAATGAAAACTGCCGATATTGCCGGAACATATAGCTCTGCCCAAACCAATATTTGGGCTGCGATATCCATCGCCGCTGCGCTCTTGGTTCCTCCTTGTCTGTTGACATATGCCACGGCTGTGGCATTGTCGGACTGGATACGGACTGGGTGGCCCTGAAGAAGAGATTGTGCTCCCTGAAGGGCTAGAAGAATGGCCTTCAATTCCAATACATTTATTGGGAGAGCCGACTCCTGAACCGACCAACATCCCTGGAGCCGGAGGTGCAGGACCACCGCCCCCCAACCTTTGAGGCTGGCGTCCGTCGTGGCTATGATCCACGACCAAGGTGCGAAGGATCTGCCCACATTCAAGTGATCCTGGCACATCCACCACTGAAGAGATGTTCTCGTCCTCTTGGATAGAGAAATCTTTTGAAGATCTAGGCATAGGTGTGAACCTGACCACTTTGACAATAGGTCCCACTGGAAACATCGAGAATGAGCTCGACCGAAGGGAATGGTCTCGAAGGAGGCCACCATCTTTCCCAGTAGCCTCATGCACAAGAGCATTGAGGATCTGGGAGAAGACAGAACCTGGGAGGTTACCTTCTGAATAGAGGTGATCTTCTCTACTGGGAGAAATATCCTTTGTTTGCTGGTGTCCATGATGAGTCCCAGGAACACCATGCGCTGACACGGAACCAACTGGGATTTCCTTAAATCTATCAGCCATCCGTGGCCCTCGAGAACCGCTTGGGTGAGGGATAGGTGATAGCTTAGGCAACTCTCTGAGGAAGCCTTGATTAGCAGGTCGTCCAAATAAGGAACGACCTGAACACCCTGCAGGTGAAGACATGCTGCCATCACTGACATAATCTTTGTGAAGACCCTTGGCGCTGTTGATAGGCCAAAGGGGAGGGCCCGAAACTGATAGTGAACTGATCCCACCGAAAATCTGAGAAGGGACTGATGGTGGATCCAAATGGGAATATGGAGATACGCGTCCTTATATCTATGGACGCTATGAACTGATCTTTCTCTAGGCCGTTTATCACTGACCTTAGAGATTCCATCCGAACTTGTCCACCCTTAAGTGAACATTGAGGCCCTTTAGATTTAAAATAGGGCGAAAGGAGCCGTCCGGCTTCGGGACTAGGAATAGGTTGGAATAAAACCCTGTTCCTATCTGGCAATCTGGAACCTTGGCGATGACCCTCTGAGCTAGAAGAGAAGCTACACAATCCTGTATAGCCTGTCTTTTTACTGGATTTCGGGAAAGAGGGGCCTGGAAGTAACGGCGTGGAGCCGGGCCTGAAAGGTCTATTTTGTACCCCTCTGAAATAATTCCCCGAATCCAAGGATCTTGGGAAGACGCTGCCCACTGTTCGTAAAACAGAGACAGACGTCCCCCCACAGGCACCCCCTGCAATACAGGGTGGTCGTCAGGACGCAGGCTTCTCCTGAGATTTAGGGGCCTGGCGTTTGGATGCAAACGAGGACCTCCCTCTGGTAGAGGAGCCTCTAGAATTGGATTGCCTGCCTCTAAAGGGCTGTCCCCTATGGGGAGAGGCCCCACGAAAGGGCTGACGAAAGGAGCTACCCCTCGGGGCGTGGCTCCTGCTAGCATAGACTGGCAAGGACGTGCTCTTGCCCCCCGTGGCCTGGGAAATAAGGGTATCTAATTCCGGGTCGAACAAACCTGCAGCCGAGAAGGGGATAATTTCAACGGACCTTTTCGATTCCGCATCACCTTCCCAGGATTTCAACCAAAGCGTCCTTCTGGCTGAAATGGAGGCCGCCTGAATGGAAGAGGAGACTGCCGCTGAGTTCTGGGCTGCTTCATAAATATACCCCGAAGCCTTCTTTAGGTGTAAGGCTAGGGGAAGAAATTCGGAGTCCTGTAAGGCCTCAGCTAGCTGGTCTGCCCATGCCTCCATGGCTCTAGCCACCCAGGCCGAGGCAAATGTGGGTCTAAAGGCAGAACCCGCAGCCGCAAATATGGATTTGAGCTGTGATTCAACCTTGCGGTCATTGGCGTCCGGCAGGGACGCTGAACCCGGGGCTGGGAGTAAAGTATGTTTTGCTAAGCGAGCAATGGGAATGTCCACCTTGGGAATACTTTCCCAGCGAGCCACTTCTTCTTCCTGTAAGGGATACAGGGAAGAGAACCTCTTGGGGATAGAAAATCTTTTATCGGGATGTTTCCATGCCCCTTCAGCGATATCTCTAAGTTCCGCGGAGGGAGGAAAACGGCTGGCCTTCCTCTTGGCCTTTTTAAAGAGACTTCTGTCTCTGGGGGTTACATCTTCCGGTTCCGGGAGATCCAACGCCTGTCTTACCGCTAAAACCAAATCGTTTACAAATTGGCCCTTAGACACTTCTCCCTGCTCAGAGGAATGACCTTGGTCAGTGTCCGAATAAATTTCCCCTTCTTCTTCAGAGCTAAAGCTAAAGAGCTAACCGACTGCGTAAGGGAGGTAACCCAGGCCGGTTCCACCGACGGTGGGACTGAAACCTGCGGTATCTGTGCAGTGGAAGCCTCTGCTTCGCATGTCGTGCAGAGCGCCAACGGGTCCCTCTGAGCACTAGGTAATTTAACATTACATTTTGAACATGTGAAATATTTTGGCATAGGGCCCTTTCCCTTATCTGTCATATTTATAAAGGAAGGCACACCAAGCACACAGAGTAATAAAAAATCTAGCTGAATATACAGATAGATAGTTAATATAGAGAGAGAGTAAAATAAGCAATGAAAAACAGAGCAATACCAAGTAAACAACTGATATATTCTAAAAGTTGTACTTGAAATAGTAAAGGCCATAAATATCAAAGGCTAGTAGGAGGCTATAATAGTAAACCTGCTAGCCCAGTATAACCACATCAGATATGTGTGTAAATAAAGGTGATACTTAGCCAAAGGCCACCCTGGGGAGCAGATCTGACAGCAGTCTGTGCTTTCTCCTCAGCTCTGTTCCTTTTCCCGGGCTTTTGCTGGCGCCAAAAGACCTGGGTAGGACCATCTCTCTCTCTGAAGGAAGGGGGGAACTCTATGTATTAGCTCCCCCTTCCTGTAGTTCTTTTTCTCATGTCTTCTCCTTCTTTCTTCTAAAAGAACTATCATAATAGTGGCAGAGTGGTGGAGACCTCTAGGACAGAGGTCTCCGCAGCGGAAGGTATCCGACGCCCCCCTCCTATGACTGAGGGGGGAATCTTGGTTTAGCCCCTTCTCCTCGGCGCTTCTGCCGAAATCCAAGTTGGCCGCCGCCATCTTCATTACCCGATAACCAGCGCTCTATGCCTGTAATGGCAGCGCCGGTTAACGGGGAGGCTATGGGAGTGCAGCGGTCCATGAGACCGCTTGTCACTCCCTTCAATCAGGCACTTTGTCTTTAGCCCCTGTCAGTGAGAACCGCTGGCTCTCAGCTGACCGGGGAATGCCTGCGCTGCCAAGCTGTGAGTGTGTTCTCTATATTAGAACACACTCCAGCGCTGCCACCTAAAAAAGTAAAAAGTAAAGGAAAAAATAAATAAATTTTTAAACATTAAACTAAGCAGTAAAAAATAAGGCTGCCCAACTCCAGGGCACCTAAAAAAAACTGGACAGGAAGAGGCAGGGGGTTTGTAGAGGGGAGGGGTTTGCCAGCAGTACTAAATTAACTAGTTAGGTGCCAACTCCTAAGCTCCCCTCCACAACCCATGGTAAGCAGTGTCCCCCAGACCGGATGAAGGAGAAATTCCGACTAATCACTTGGATCTCTTAGAAATAATTTCATTCCAACACAAAGTCTTGCTTTAGCATGTTTGCGCATAAGCAAACCCATTCCTGTTCCTAGCTCGCACTTACCAGTGAACACCCCCAATTCACAAAGCTCCTCCAATTAGAAGATGCAAAAATTTGCTCTCATTCAGGCACTACCATCTTGTCCCACAAATCCATGTGCTTCCCCATGAAAACTAGGCCATGTGTGCAAAACAGGACTGTGATAACATTAAACATCATTTTTAAAATGCAATCAAAGCATTTCCAATACCAAAACAGGTCTCTTGATTTTAGCATCACCTTCTTTGTTAGAGACCACAATGGCAGCCCCCAGCCAGTAGCCCAGATTGTACGCCATCATTTGGAGGGAGGAGGGGTTCTGTAAATTAACTCCATATTCTCTAAAAAAAATTACCATTAGCTTAAGGTTATAAACTGGAGCTAAAAGTGGTATTTTTATTAGCTTATGGGGTTAATTTACATGTTTTTAGGATAGATTTTCACCAGTTGATGCTTTCTCCTCTCTTATAGAATGTCTTCGATTTATTGATATGAAATGTATAAATAGATTTCTCTTACATTGTGTTTTAATGTAGGTGGTGTCATTTGTTTGTGTTTTTTTTCCATTTTATAAAGGGATTTTAAAGAAATGTATCCAGAAGATCTACTACCCCCATTATAAAAAAAAGTCCTATAAATTCATCTTGAAATAACCCAAATAGCAAAAGTAAATGCTACAGGAAATGTTACAGTTTTCACCCATGTATGTGTCACATTATGCAATGTATGGCACATTTACCATCATGCAGAAGACATTGGACATTAGGGTACATAGCATAGAGTTAAAGTTAATCTTATAGGGCATTAGTTTAATGTAGTGGCATAACCCTTCTTATAGTCCTCACAGCTATTACCTGGTCTTCATAGAACACCATAGTACTGGACAACGTATTAATGTTGAAAAAACTGTTCAACTGATGTTGGAAAACTCAGAAAGGTGGAAGCCAGAAAGACTTGAAGAAAGACATGAAGTATAAGTCTCAGCGTGGCATGTACATGCCAATATAAAACAAAAATGAAAATGGTGTAAACAGAACACATGCGCTGACTGCAGTAAGCAGGATATTAAATACGCCTTGTTGTTTTATGCACTCATTTGGTTGGAGACCTGTGCTTAGATAGGACATTAGCTTGCCCTGTTGGTGTAAATAGCCATCAGCAATAACAGTATTCATCTCTATGTTGGTGACTGATCAGTGGATAGGATGTCTTTATGTCAACATTTATGCAAGTATTAAATCAGGTCAATAAACATTATAGTGGGTAACCGGTTAGTGTAAGATAAGCCTACAGATCAATGGACTTTGCTCATGTGTGAACTTGCATTGTTGGCGATTCATCACTAGAAATTGATGTTAATTTCACTATTTAAAATACCTGACAATGAGAATTCATGGAAGCTTAATTGAGTAGATTTTTACTATTGGAACTTTACATGGATAAGAAATTAAAGTAATATACAACTCAGAGTCTAACTTAGGGTGGGACAATTCCCCTAATAATACCCCCTTTGTGATCATTATTAATCACTTTTGTACCATGTAAGTTTTATAAAAGACAGAACACATAGGCCTTGGAAAGAATGATGTTGTACATATGAATGGCTACTTACCTTTTCACCTTTCTGAACCTGAGTGTCCCCTGGTTCCTTCTGTTCCGTTGACTGCCCAGGTGGTCCCGGAGGTCCCTGCAGCCCTGAGTCACCCTAAAAAACCCACAATTTGTTACGGTAGGATTCAGGGGGTATGCGAGCCTCTGGACACAGATGGGAAGTAATCAGTTGACAGAACAGACACCACTTTTCTCATATGTTGCTCAGCATCTGACTTTTACATATATGAACATGAAAGATGTATTTTGGCATGAATAAATGACATTAATTAGATAAGCCAAATATATCAATAATACAATATAAGGCATTGTAACAACAGTAGTACACGGTGCTAGCTTACTTACCTTCTGTCCTTTTGATCCTTGGAAGTTTAATCCCATGTTACCCTAAAAAAAATCAGGCAAGAAGTTAATAACATGAAGTACTATGAAAAACAAGCTATTATTAGGGTGTAAGAAGGCTCTGCTCACCTTGGCTCCTGGAATTCCAGGTGTTCCGGGCGGACCCTGGAAAAGGAAACCACGTGTCAAGCTTATTCTTTTTGTTTTTATTTATGATATTATATTTGTATTTGTATGTTTTTTTGTGAAGCAAAATATAAATAAATGTTATTTGTGTGCTCTAATATATGATTGATATATAATTAATGCTAATCTAATAGAAAACAATCCTGGTACAGTATAAGTGAGGCTGGGATTATGTAACAACTGAGATAAACATCACCTACCATTGTAAATAATAATTATAAATAATAATAAACAGTTACCGGTAAACCTGCGGGTCCTGGACGCCCAATCGGACCCTGTATTCCTGGGGGGCCAAGCAGACCCTGCAGAAAACATATAGACATTCATTTCACGGGAAGTACTGTAACACATTATGACCATAACAGCTAATTTAAAAGAGTTTGTACTAAATTGTAAGTTATTTGCTTCATGTCATGTATTTATGTGGCTTTATCACAATGTCATTATGTTATTACGCCTTGTTATTCACGGAGTAAGCACGCATTAGAGCAGAGCTGATCCTAGGCATGTTTATCGTAGGGGGAAACTATGACGGGCTACTGGATTATATACCCAATCAGGAGAACATCATAACTCAAATCTAGTTAATCTGGAAAGCTTGTCATCTGCCTAATGTTAGACATGATCACACTAAGTACTGCAATGCAGGAGAGAGCAACCCATGCTGAACACCTTAAATAGTCCCAGTATGTGTGTGTATATATATATATATATATATTTATATATATATATATATATATATATATATATATATATATATATATATATATATGTGCAAAACTAAGGAAGTAAAACCCATGATTCTTTCCAAATCTTTCATCTCAGGGATTTCTTAGTACAGTGTGCAGCACTTCACTACTTAACACTCTACGTCCACTTGTGTCAGTAATAATGTCTGGGCCGGGATCCGCCACCGGACATCCAGGCTGTCAGTGACTGTGGGGTCGGACTAACTGCCTTGTTTTCATTCCATTTATAAACAGCTCTGAAGCACAAGGACCAGCATATATACAGAAGCCAGTTGTCAAGATGTTAAGAAACCATCATTTCTGGGAGTATTACTGAGTTACAATATTTTGATGACTATCTTTGTATATATATGGTGTACAGGTACGAGAGGCCTTATCAATACAAAAAAAAACTTTAATTCGAACTGTTACAGCAGGCAACCTTCATCTAACAGGTGCAACATTTAGCAGGCTCTTGCAGCCATGAGCATAGCAGATTTATAACATCCACAGCTGGTAAGTAAGACTCAGAAAGAATAGTAATGCAATTTGATTTGTTCTTCTAAAACATTACAAAAACATGTAACATGAATCTATATAAAATAGCCTGTACGTGCCCTTATATATGGTGGCTGTATATGTACTTATATATGGTGGCTGTATGTGTCATTATATATGGTGGGTGTATGTGTCATTATATATGGTGGGTGGTGATGCCATCACTTATAGCTGGATAGTACTGGCATGGCGGCACTCCCGCTTATTATAACTTGTTCTGAAAGTGTTCTATAATGGGATGAATAGCTATCAGTGAAGGCAAAACACACCTGGTTATTAGATTCATACAAGGAACTTGCTTTGTTTTAAACTAAAGGGATAATTTACCTCTCACTAAACAAAAAGGTTATAAGAAGTTGCAGGGCAGTTCCATAGCCTGCAGCTTTGTGCTTTATTATGGTCAGGGTACTCCTTTGGGATGTCTGATATCCTTATATCTTACAATAGAGGGTAGATTATATCCATCATATATCACAGAAAAACCATGGGAATTCTGCAACAAACACATTATGAGGTCTGTAAATAAATCATAATAATTGGATAGTTTTAAAAAATAAGTATAGTTTGTGAGAACATAATGTAAAATATTTGTACACACTGATCCATATGAAAGATTGCACAGGTACTTACGGGTAAACCTGGAAGACCTGGTAGTCCAGCATCACCTTTTTGTCCAATCTGTGATAAAGAAATTACTTCTCCTGGCTCCCCCTAGAGGAAAAGAAATGCATTACGATGTACCCTACAGTGCTTCTCCTTAGTCCTTAAACAGTTTAAAGATGACCTCTAGTGGTTATAATATAAACTGCAACTGAAGCTATTTTTTGGGGGGCGGACAATTTGTTTCTGTCAAATTGTCAGCTATCATCAGTACCTGTCTCACTTTAAGAAACAGGAAAAGATGTGATTAATTGTAAGTAGATAATCTGTATTGAAAATATATTTTTCTAGCAATGGCAACTATTGGTGCTAAAAATATATGTCTTGTCCAGACTACATTACAAATGAATATATAAGTGATACATTTCTGTTATTTTCCCTTACTCAGGTAAAATTATAAACATTTCAGTATATAATACAATGTTTATATTTTATCACACCATTAACTCAGTAAGGATAACTCAATATTATTCAATATTTATATACTTTTGCAACTTATTGTCAGGGTAGATCTTTCTTTCTTGTTTGTGCCATTATCCTGAATGAGATATACATTATGTGTAACTTTATACTATGTAAAACAAAGTGATTCTATTGCTTAAAAGACAACTAAACCTCAAAAAATGTTCCATGAAAGTATGGTACTTTGCGTTGTCTTGTCCTGACTTTCGACTAGAGGTTAATTACACTTAATTATACACACTAATTATTTCTCCCCCCCTACACCACAAACAGATATCACCATCCCCACAACTACAAAAGAAATATGATATGACACAAAGCTGAAATAATAAAGTATGGTATACCAGTGATTGCAGCTATGACATCACTGGCCCTGCCCTGGTGTATAATTCCAACCAATCAGATTCTCTGCTACAACACGAGGGGCGCAGACCTAAGCTCTGAATTCTCAAATGCCCCTCTGCTCTTCCAAGATGAAATGGCAGATAGACATTCAGTAACACAGGCCAATATAGATGGTGAAAGATCCAGAGATAATAGATCATATGCATTGAGGTGATTCTGAAATCCAAAGGAGCTTATTAGTTTTTTAAGTGAAGTGTACAGATTGCACTGAGTGGTGCAGGATAAACTAGCATCACCCTTCTATACAATGACAGCTTTCTCTTTGGATAAGACAGAAAGCATGCAGGGCAGGTTTACCTAAATATAAACACATCCGTCAATTCAGGATTAATGGATTCTTCAAGTTCAGTTTTAATACAATGATTCTTAGATTACTGATGTAAGACAGAAGTGATTGTCAGAACATTAGAATATTTAGTATGTTTACTTGTCTGTCTACGCATGTCTTTATCTAACTAATATAACTAATCTCTTTGGGGTCACTTTTTTTACTGTACTTACCCAATTTGTTTTATATACTGTAAGATTCTGTACATAATTTTGAGGATGTTGTATGCACATTTTAAAATGTGCATCTTTTACCTTACCTATTTTACAAGCACCCGGAATAAAGTTTTGTTTTTTCTTGACTTACCTTTAAACCTGGCAATCCAGAGGGACCCTGAAAACAACATTAAAAAAATGTCATTATGTGCTATATATATGCTATACTCTCCATTATATGCTACACTATAAGCACTGTTATTATTATTATTATCAACATTTATTTATGTAGCGCCAGCATATTCCAGAGCGCAGATTGCAAGGTTAAAAAGTGGGGTTGGTTCCATAATTCCAGCAGTGTAAATATCAGCACATAAATACCGACACTTCCATTGCGCTGACAGTTGGACAATGTTATCAGTGTGACTGGCGACAATTACAATGTCGCCAATAATAATGCCGACATTATGAAACCAATGCCAGCAGGTCCGGCGGCTATACCCCAGACCCGCAGACATTGGTCTTTTAATGTGACATCGTGATTGGCGACATTCACAATGTTGCTGACAACATTGTCAAACTGCATTTAGCCTGCCGACATTTACACTGTTGGAAAAATGACTACCACTGAAAGTGCTTGGTGGGGCAAAGTGGTCCAGTCACACAGCAACGTTGGTCAGGGGGTCAGAGGGTTATTTGAGTATAGTAAGAACACATGTAAGGCTTGTGTGAGCTGTGTAGAGAACAGAATAGACTAAGGAGGTTAAGAGACTACTTGAGGAACTTGATAAGTTTGCCAGGAGATATGATTTTTCAGAGAACACTTGCAGATTCGGAGACTAGAAGAAAGTCTAATGGTATCAGAGTGGGTGCAGTGTGAGAAAAGTCCTGTAACCGGGAATGGAATCAGGTAATGAGTGTGGATAAGTGTCACAGATCTTGCGCTGAAAGGAGAGGTTGAGTTGGGAGATATTTTGAGGAAAGTGAATGGATATAAGTTGGTGCAGACTTGTAGATAGACTTGTATGCTAGCAGAAGTATTTTATATTGGATTTGGTTAAAAAGAGGCAACTAATGTAGAGACTGATAGAGTGGTTCAGCAGTGGAAGAACGATTTGTAAGAAAAATCAATCTAACCACTGCGTGCAAAATATATTTTAGGGGTGAGTATATTGTGTGAGGGCAGCAGGGGGCTTGTGGCAGTATAATGTGTGAGGGCACAGGGGGCTTGTGGCAATGTAGTGTGTGTGAGGGCACAAGGGGTTTGTGCAATGTAATGTGTGAGGTAGGTAGTGGCTAATTAATGGGTGTTATTTTGTTTGTGGGGTGATGGTGGGGCAATTTAATTTAATAGTGGGGTTGGTGCAGACTTATCAATGTAGGGTGGGATGATTAATTTAATGTTGGGGTGGTTTGGGCGCTATTAATTAAATGTGTGGCAGAGTTTTGGAAAAAGGATTGCTATTTCTTAAAAGTGAATGCAAGTTATTTAATGTATGGTAGGAAATTGGTTTATTTAATGAATGTGATAACTATTAATTTAATGTTGGGGTTGTTTGGGGGCAATGGGTCTTTTTATTAAAGATGAATAAAATTATTTTACAGTCGGGCTGGTTACAGGAAAGGGGCACTAATAATAAAACATGAATTGTTTTGATTTAATGTCGGACTGCATAGAGGCAGGGAGGCATACTGTGTTCACTCATTGCTGATATTTCTATATGTCATGTACCTATTCTATTTCCAAACAGGGAACCAACATTCCAGGATCCAGACAAGCGGGAAGAATAGGTAGGAGAGAGCAGGACATTCTGCCAACTTTCCTGACTCTGGTGGGGAAGTCCTGAGTTTGGGGGCTGACCCACTCAGTCAGCACTTTGTCCCGACTACAGGGACAGTTGGGAGGTATGTCCCACTTCACACTGCTCTACTCATGAAGGGGGAGCTGCCTGCACCTAACAGTAGTGCACACAGTATGGTCTGTGTATTTGTCTAAAATTATAGCCATAGTACATTTTAGGGGCCCCCCTGTCTAAAGTGCCCTGGGCCCCCCAGAGTCTTAATCCAGCTCTGCTTGTGTGAGATATGTGCTTAGATGGATGTAACGGGATTTAGATGCAGATTGGACGTGGGAAACAAAGAACAAATCTGAGTACAGGATAGCACCTAGAAAGCGAGTTTGGGGGGAGGGTTTTTTGTATGGTTGTTAACAGAAGATGTCAGGAAGGTAACTTCTGTTGGTGGGTGGGAATATTATTAGCTATGCTTTTGAAAGATTGAGTTTGAGGTGGAGAGAGGACATCCAAGAGGAAATCGCAGAGAAACTAATACTGAAAGAGCAATTAGATAGATAGAATGAGAACCAGGATAGGACAGTATCCTGAAGACCTAGGGATTGTGGCGTTTGTATGAGAAGAGAGTGGTCAACACTGTCAAATGCAGCCGAGAGATCCAGGAGAATTAGAATGAAGTAATGGCCTTTAGAATTAGCAGTGATCAAATAATTGACAACCTTGTCACTGCAGTCTCTGTGGAGTGTTGGAAACGAAAGCCTGATTGAAGAAGGTCCCATAGGTTGTGTAAGGAAAGTGTGTGAGGCATAACAATTACTAAAATCTGTACAGTATATAAAGGTTTCCATGCATTTAGTCCATACATATATTAGGAGCTATTGCCTAATAACTGCTGATTATCTCAAAGTGGTAGAAGTCTTGTATTGCACAGTATCCCAAGCAAGTCTTCATTACCTCGTGTAGTAAATAGCAACCAGTATTTTCAGATGGACCAACACAAAGGAAATACAACCCAATTTACAATATACTAAGTAATATTAATATATTACACAAGTGATTGCATATGCTAATATATGTATAAAGAACTGTAAATGATATATATAAATGATCATCATCTTGTGTGTCCATTAGGAAAACTTGTGCATTATAAAGTATAACACCACCTCCACTGCAAATTACTGTGGATATCAGAAGCCAGCTAAGGCCTCTTGTATTTATACGGACACGGAACTCCTCAGCAACTTAATAATAATGATAATTTACAGTAGGGGGAACATTATCCCATATAATTATTACATAAGAATTTTTCATCATCTCTCTGTACAGTGTTTTTGTTTATTAAAGTAATATGTACATCATTTGTGTATTTTACATATTTAACTTGATTAGACCCAATGGGTCATTTTTTAGTATTAAAATCCCATCATGACACTGTCTTACCAAATTTGTGGCTTTCATATTCCCAACGTGGAATATGATATGAGGAAGGTGATGTGGGTGTTGGGGGCATGTCTAATATAGAAAACATACAGGCGAGTAGTGTGCATTATAACCTCTACTATGGAGTGGATTGAATAAAATAAGGTAACTAGGTTGTGATTTCACTAATAAACATACTACTCTTAGGATCTAATTCAATTCAACATTAAAATGTCCACAAATGGTGGGCATATCCTTCAATTGGATGCAATAAATACACATCTCGGCTCTTACCTGTGGACCTTGTGAACCTGGAAAACCTGGACCTCCGGAAAAGCCGCGTTCTCCCTACAAATTAGAGACCAGCATTAAGACTGTAGGAACAATGCAGACATGTCATTCTTATATATTTTACCACTCAAATCAAGAGAATCCAAAGTCTTGCTCCAGTGGTAGAGCTAAAAGTATAGACCAGACATGGACAACCTGTGGCTCTCCAGGTGTTGTGAGACTACAAACCCAGCATGCTTTGCCAATCGATAGCTGGCAAGGTATGCTGGGACTTGCAGTTTCATCACACTCTGTACACATTGTCTATTTATTTTGGCAATCCAGGCATATACACTTATGCTGTAACATCACTACTATCTGTGTGTACAATCATCTTTCAACCATATTAACAGGATGATATATGCTCCGACTGTCGGTCCGAACACTGAACAACCAGACGGTTGCCTGGAAATGGAACCTTTTGCTCGCTGCTTGAGCCGCGTGGCAGAACTAGTCCAACTCTGGACAGCATTAAGAAATAGGCTAAAAGCCAAGCCTGGTTTTCCAAAGGCTCATTTAATTAGATAACCTAATTAGTCCAAGGGTCACTATATCTCTGTACCGATCCAGTTTAAGCCAGTGTGCAAAGAAATAACAACATGTCTAAGTCATAGGGGCTTATTTGCTAAACTGCGGGTTTGAAAAAGTGGAGATGTTGCCCATAGCAACCAATCAGATTCTAGTTATCATGTATTTAGTACATTCTACAAAATGACAGCTAGAATCTGATTGGTTGCTATAGGCAACATCTGCGTTTTTGCAAACCCGCAGTTTAGTAAATACCCTCCATAGTCTTGTAAAGTTATTTTTCCAAGGTGATTGAATTAGTAATATTTATAACTGTTCTTCATCTTATGCTTTCCTTAATTGGCAATAAACTTTCTTATTATTAGGGCAGTCTCAATGGATCGGGTGAATATCAAACTTATTATGATGAATTAAATCTATGTACCTTTGTCCCATTGCATCCTGGGATACCAGCAGGTCCAGGGGCTCCATCCTGACCAGGAAGGCCCTGAAAGTGTAATGATAATTGTATAAGAGAAAGATTAGTGTTGCACAGAACAGAACATACTACAGTCAGAAAAATGAAATTAGATTTAGATCCTACACACTGTTGTACTTACAGGCAATCCAGGTGCTCCGGGAAATCCTGGAATTCCTGGCGGTCCCTGGGAAGAGAAGGAGTTGTAAAACAATTCTGACATTAATAAGAATTAGCAATATAATTTTTATAGCTACTGAGCCAAAAAATGGCAATGGAGATCAGTAAGTGTGGTGCTTATAGCATTAAAGGACAATATAGAAAATGTTAATTCTAGATGTAATGGCTGCCTAGTATCTCCAACAACACAATCTCTACTGCCAGTGACATAATTGTGAATTCACATACTCTTATTCCTTTGGGCCCAATCGGTCCTGTATTTCCATCATCACCCTAAGAAAAGAGAAAGTACATCTATATTACTGGAAATGTATAACTTTTAATATAAAACATACAGTTTGCTGGTTCAGGGCAACAACAATGATACTTTCAAATAATGTAATTTTTAATAAAAAAAAACAAAAAACAACTTAACAATGAAACCATAAATTAGTTGGACATGTAAACCCAACATCACTCTACTGGCATCTAGTAGATTAAGGACAACCTGTCACATATTTGCATCAAGCTGCTCTCAGTTTTAATTTTATTTATTTAGGTCCAAAAAAAATACATTTTCATAAAACATAGAAGCGAGAAAACAACACAAAAGTGGATCGACAGTGAAATTGTTTTGGGGAGACAATGTAAAGGACACCTGCCACCTACACATAATGAAGGAAATAACTTGTGGGATTAATGAAAAGTGGATTAGAATTCAGCCCATCCATTCACTACTGATATCACTATCAAGGTCTACTGATATCACTATCAAGGTCTACTGATATCACTATCAATATCAAGGTCTACTGATATCACTATCACTATCAAGGTCTACTGATATCACTATCAATATCAAGGTCTACTGATATCACTATCAAGGTCTACTGATATCACTATCAATATCAAGGTCTACTGATATCACTATCAAGGTCTACTGATATCACTATCAATATCAAGGTCTCAGTCATACTTATAGTTCCTAGTCAATGTATAGGCTGGATTTTCCTGATGATTTAATAATGGCCATCCCAATGTTAACTATACCTCACATTTTTCAGGAAGATGTGGCACATGTATGCAGAGATAACAAGAACACACTGCTACTGCTGCTATATATTTGATAATAAAAGTAAAAGAAGGTGCCACCATTCTACTTTACTGATCTACAGTTATATAGATTCAGATAGCACTTTGTGTACTATTAGTCCCATATTTTGAGGTAGGACAGAACAACATATATCAATCAATAGTAAAATAGGATCATGCCATGCTTATGAATGACCCAGCCAGGTCTGCAGAATTCACCCCATACTGAGTACGTACCACTGACTTCTAATAGCTGCACCATATATTGTGGATCTGCTCCAATAACAACTTTTACCCAGATTGACTCGAGCTCAACGCTGACTGTGAATATCCTTGTTTCTAGCATTCGCCACTAACCCCTCTTTGAACATATTATTTTTAAAATACTCCTAATGAATTATAGGAAATAAGAAATGATTGAATCATTTATTGAGCTACTTCTCACTCTGAAAATATCCACTTGGGCTTTATCAGCACTTAATCAATTTCTTCACATGACTCTACTGGCATCTAGTGGATTAAACAATTATTGCAGCCCATATTAAACTACAAAATATTACTCTTATTTTAGTAAGCCAACACCAATTGGAGTGTTTAAATCGTAGCAATAGAAATTGAATCACATTTTAAACTTTTCAGTTTTATTTTTTACACTAAAATTTTGTTGCTCATTTTAACCATCAAACTGTGAAAAATAAAACTAGATCCACAATAAATGGACTCAAACTCACTCCTACATGTAACAAAACTTCTTGTCTTCTTACCTTAGAACCCCGAGATCCAGGTGGTCCTTCAGGTCCTGGGAATCCAGGTAAACCAATGTGTCCTTCTAATCCGGGAAGCCCCCTCTCACCCTATCAGAAACAAGGATGAGTTATTAATGACCAAAATGTTTCCTGCACAATCCAAAGCAATAAGAATTGTGTCATTATTCCATGATCAGTACTGTTGAAATGTTATAAATACATATTCTTACACTGGATCCACATGTATACAACCAGCTATCTTGAATATCAGTCGTCCATTCTATAGCAAGATCAGTTGTTGAAGAAAATCAAGAGGAATTAGACTAGGCTCTATGATTGGCTTTAGGTGTGCTCACTGGTGTCAGGATCTACCAACATTCCTGGTATTAGTAAAAGGGTAAAATTGTCCTGTAACATTCACACAATGAAGCTGCTATTAAAGCAGTGTGTACAATTAATTTCCAGTTACTGACTTCAGGACTCTCAGAACTTCAGCAGAATGTAGTAAAGCTAATACATGTTGACCTGATTACAATGGATTTCACTTTGTGAATGCTGTTAAGCACAAAAAAAAGTCCACAGTTGGAAAAAAAAATAGAGATATCTAAGACGGTTATTTTTCAAAGCAATATCTATTGTATTATTTGTTTAATTATGATGGAATGTGAGTTTATCCGAAAATCAGTAGGTCTTGCTTTAATAAATTTACATACAAGGGCCCTGGTTTATGTATGAATATAAGGATGTCCTGTTTGCTTGTGAAAAAAGATGTCTCTGTAAACTGTGTTTCCATGTCTGCAGTTCGGGTTGTAAGCAAGTTAGGATACGTGCAACATAAAAACTAGCATACAGTCCCATCTGGGGCAAATATGGAACAATCACTGTCATCAACTCCAGGGGGTATATTTACCAAACTGCGGGTTTGAAAAAGTGCAGATGTTGCCTGTAGCAACCAGATTCTAGCTGTCATTTTGTAGAATGTACTAAATAAATGATGGCTAGAATCTTATTGGTTGCTATAGGCAACAACTCCAGTTTTTCAAACCCGCTGTTTAGTAAATATACCCCCAAAACTACCACCTTATTTACCTAGGTGTAAAACTTACCTTTCACAGCTAACTTATTTCAAGATCCATGTAACTCAAAATAAGATGTAACTCAAAGGTGCATGCTTAACTTGCTGTACTGCACTTGATGCCCCTGATATGCATCTCCAAACATAAGGGGCCACAGGTGCAAAACACACGCAACTGCAAATACGAGCGCAATTTGTGAGGATGTGTGGAGCATATATTTATTAAAACAACAGTGCAAAAAAAGGTTAAGTGACCCCTAGTAGTCAACTCTAACTATATAGCACAAATTAAAACAATAAAGCAAATGTCAAGTCGGTTGTCATAGGTTGCATCACCTTTTACCTGGTCGTATCATGCAATGCTGGGCTATGTAGTGCCACAGCTGTGGAAGATCTATTACAACAGCCTGCTGCTCACTACTTGGCAGCACTGAGCTTCAGAAAGTCTGGATGCACAAATTGGGTGTCTGAGCTACCAGATTAAATGTAATATTGTTTTGAATGAAAGCCCCATGGCAGGTGTACATGTGACAGATGGATACACGTTGTCTGAGCTTACAGACTGGTAACAAGCAGAGGCTCTCTGGGAACATATGACTCAAAGCTTTGGCTGGGCAAATATCCAGAACTATACCACAGACTATTCCCCAGGGAAGTATTTTAGACTAATTACACAGTGGATATAATTTCCTCATAAAACCACTGAGCTTTTATTTCTTTATTTTTTTACAGACAGGGTCCAAGGAAATGCTCTGTGCCCATGATTACAAGCATCATTCTTCCTTCAATTTAAATTTGACATCAGAAAAAAAATGACATTCCTTTACAACTTAACGAGTGACTAAGAGAACAATTAGTGGTTGGAGTGCCAAGGGATCTATCGTATATTTACACATTAGGATCTATTCTGGATCAGGATAACACACCTTTGTCATGTCAGCGATAAGATACAGATGAGTTTGGGCTGTGTCCTCAGATGTAAATGACACATTTCAGAACAAGGATTGTTTCTATGACACAATAATCCTGAGATTGTTTCAACATTTCAATTTATCTTCTTTTGCACACATTCCAGCGCTTACGCTGTAGGGCTTACACTTAGTGTGCAGTGGTATTTCTGACCTGCTTTAAATGTCATCACAAAGAACAGTCGTAACTAAACAGCTCATCAAAGAGGTGAGAGCTGGATCATAAAACA
This sequence comes from Mixophyes fleayi, assembly GCF_038048845.1. Lineage (NCBI taxonomy): Eukaryota > Metazoa > Chordata > Amphibia > Anura > Limnodynastidae > Mixophyes > Mixophyes fleayi. The sequence continues at coordinate 51,292,783 of NC_134410.1, forward strand.
CAGCGCGGTGGAGCATGTTGTAACCAACAGTGGAGGTAGAGCACATGCTGGCTCCTGCCTGTGGATGACTGGATTCTAAACATGGTATTCGTGCTCAGGCAGCAGAACGGCAGCACCACCCAAAGCTTTCATTGGTATCAACAAGCGTGCGTAATCGTCTCCTCTAACAATGCCAAACATGTAACTTCATTTAGATGGAATTTGTGCTCCACCAAAAAATGAATATATACTATTAACTTCAATAGTATTATAGACAGAGGGCCTGATTCATTAAGGATAGCAGGACATAAAAAAGGAGTAGCTTTGCACCTGGGCAAAACCATGTTGCATTGGAGGGGGGGGGGGGGTAAATTTAAAATGTGGGGACAAATATATATAGTTGGGGTAGGCAGTGGTAGTCATTAGTGCGAATAAGAGATTTCCGACATCAGTAACTCTGACAAAAGAAAGTCGATTTATTTATTTTATACAAGTAGTAAATAGTAACTTACTGAAAAAGTGACACAGGGGAATTCGGTCAACCCTGCTATTAACCCTGATGGTAGAACATGTCGGCACTCAGAGTGACGTCACTTCAACTAGCGACAGTTACATTGCTAGTATTAAGGGGACAATGCGAGTACCCGTCGACTCTATAATGTTAAACCCTTTGTAAAAACATTATAGAGGCAGCGGGTCCTCACATTGCCCCCTTAATACTACCAATGTAACTGTCGCTAGTTGAAGTGACGTTAATAGCAGGGTTGACAGAATTCCTCTGTGTCACTTTTTCAGTAACTCGTGATTTCCTACTTGTATAAATTAGAGCATTCTTTTGTTGGAAATCTCTTCTTCACTATAGTGCACCCCACCTGGGGTCGGGCATGGCCTAGATTAAATTTAAATTTCAGTGTAAAAATAAAGCTATCAAGTATGTGTGTGCTACATGAAAAAACAGTCAGGATTTTCCTTACATGCAAAATAACTATTTGCACCCCTTGCATTGTAAAATGGTTTGTCCCGATGAACAATTACTCCTTTTTATGCCTTACTTTTCTTAATGAATTTCTGGATTCTACCAATGACAGGTGTGGGTTGGAATATACACTGATCAGCCACAACATTAAAATCACTGACATGTGAAGTGAATAACATTGATTATCTTGTTACAATGGCACCTGTCAAGAGGTGGGAGATATGAGGTAGCAAATGAACAGTCAGTTATTGAAGTTGATTTGTTGGAAAACAGGAAAAATGGGCCAGCGTAAGGATCTGAGAAACTTTGTCATGGGCCAAATTGTGATGGCTAGACGTCTAGGTCAGAGCGTCTCCAAAATGTCAAGTCTTTATGGGGGCCCATAAAGTAGTTAAGGTGGCCCTGCAACTGGTGACAGGGTCATTGACACCCATGGCTTATGGATGCACGTGGGGAGAAAAGGCTAGCCCGTCTGCTCCAATACCACAGAAGAGCTACAGTAGCACAAATTGCTGGCAAAGTTAATGCTGGCTATGACAGAATACACAGTGAATCGCAGCTTGCTGCTTAGGGGGTTGCGTAGCCAGAGACCGGTCAGAGAGCCCATGCAGACCCCTGTCCACCGCTGAATACACTTACAATGGGCATGTGATTCACCAAAACTGGTCCGTGGAGCAATGGAAGAAGGTGGCCTGGTCTGAGGAATCACATTTTCTTTAACCATGTGGACGGCCGGGGATATGTGTGCATCGTTTACCTGGGGAATAAATGGCACTAGGATGCACTATGGGAAGAAGGCAAGCTGGCGTAGGTAGTGTGATGTTCTGGGCAATGTTCTCCTGGGTAACATTGGGTCCTGGATGTTACATTGACATGTACCACCTACCTAAACATTGTTAAAGACCAAATACACCCCTTCATGGCAATGGTATTCCCTGATGGCACTGGCCTCTTTTAAAAAGATAATGTGCCATGCCATACTGCAAGAATTGTTCAGGAATGGTTTGGGAAACATGACAGAGTTTAAGGTGTTAACTAGGCCTCCAAATTCAGCAGATCTCAATCCAATTGAGCATCTGTGAGATGTGCTCTAAAAGCCATGGAGGCCCCTCCTTGCAACCTATAAGACTTAAAGGAACTGCTACCAATGTCTTGCTGCCAGATATCACAGGACATCTGTAAAGGTCTTGTGGAGTCCATGCTATGCCTCAACGGTTCAGAGCTGCATGGGGGTGGGGGGGTCTACACAATATTAGGCAGGTGGCTTTAATGTTGTGGCTGATCAGTGTAATTGCATGTTCTTTGTTTTTTGTTTGTGGTGCTTAAATAAGGAAGATACACATAAACACAATAAAGGCTAATTAAAGTGTACCTATTGTCTCCACCCAATAGAGGCTGGCATTATGTGAAGTAAAATTCAGCCTGTCAGTTCTCTAGAATTAGTGATATCACTGAGTTCCAAGTGAATTGATAGGCTGTATTCATATACATATGGGGAAGAATAAAGAAGAAGAAGAAGAAGAAGAAAGAAGAAAGAAGAAGAACCTTTCAAGATACAGTGTTGACAGGAAAAATGTGGCATTGGGAATAGCAAACACATCCCATTTTAGATATAATTATGATTGGAATTTAGAAATTGAAATAAAATATCTGTGCTGCACTTTTTATTTTGACCAGTTTTCATAGATGCCTGAAGTGCCTTAAATAGCTTTTCTCATACATACACTAGCAAATTAACTTTATTTACCAAAATTGATTCATCATTCTGAAAGTTGTGAGTGAAAAATCAACAATAAAACAGAAATGTTGCATTTTAAAGGGAGGTTCTTTGTTCCAGTGTACCAGTACTTGTTGCCTACACACAGTGGTTGGTAGCAGTCATGTTGTGGGCTGAACCAAAGCTCATGATAATACAACCATCACTTCCCTAGGAACCACTGACAGCACTGTGATGTCACTGGCCTCTAAAGAATTGATAGGCTACATTCACATGTATATTGGTTCAGTCCACAAAATAGCTGATTCCACTCTGTCTAGGAAACAGGAACGCTTCCAACAGCCTATTATTTGGGAGGAACACCTTAGATTGATTATGGCCATTATTAATAATTGCCCAAATATCATACTGCCTATTTGTTTGTTAAATGTCTCTAGTGTTCTGTAACCACAGGGCATTGCTTTAAAGGAAAAATAGAACATGACACACAAAACCTAAACTGGCACGTAACCAGCGGCAAAGCTGGCACACTTGGTGCTCATTCAATCTGACTTGTAATGTTGCCAGGTGAAAAGCATTGTGTACATTAATCCTTTACCACCTTTGAAGTCTTCTCACAATATCGCAGCCTTATTTAGCTCCTTACTTTGTTAGTGAAGCAATTACATCTGTACCTGTCTTCTGCTCATGCTTGCAGATTTCTTGTAGCCTCTCAATTATTACTACCTTGCGGAAAGTGATGACTAAACGTTATAAAGCTGATTTGATCATTAGCGCTGAAGCTGTTTATATTAGTGACCTAAATGAGAGCTTGCCAAAGTCCCCATGGCAAGAGCTCCCATTCAGTTCATGCAAATAATACAATTTTAGTCTATCCCCCATTTTACTTGTTACTGTGTAAGAATAAGCACATGTCAGATGAATGCAGTTATGTCTATGTACATTTTAAAATATTAATCTTGTTGAGTGGCATTTGTTTTCGAAAAAACATTTGACAGACTGAGCCAGGGGTAGGCAACCTGCAGCTCTCCAGGTGTTTGTGAAACTACAAATCCCAGCATGCCTTGCCACCTATCTGCTGGTTATCTACTGGCAAAGCATGCTGGGACTTGTAGTTTCACAACACCTGGAGAGCCGCAGGTTGCCTACCCCTGGACTAAGGCATCACTCCCACTGGGATTAATTACATGTATTTTACTAGCAACTAGTGCAATGTATGTTAACAGGGCTGAACTTTTTCTGATGTCAGCAATTTTCCCAGAACACATCTTATTCTACCGATAGGCATTTACAGAGGGTACATGAATTGGGGAAGCTTACAGTGACCTATCTATGCTACTAAATAACCTAGTAATAATAAATAATAATAATAATAAATATGTCAGGCACATCTACCCTACTCCATAGTAATAGAAATGTAGATGTGCATCAGCAGATTACTTGTATATTGGTTATGTATTGGTTACATATTAGGTGACAGCTCTAATATAAGACTTCCATGTGGTGAAAATGTGACATAGCTGTGGGTGATACTGCTGAGAGCTAATAAAATTCCATAGAAATGAAAACTTGTTGCAATATTAGCCACGAAACAGGTAAAGATAGGAGGTAATACAAAATGTTCTGCAAGACTGCAGTTGTATCTAACCTTGGTGTCAAACTGACATGGCCGCAAACATACAATCTCATGTAATAAGTTTTGTAATCCGAATGTTTAAATATTAATAAAAAAAAACTCTGGTCAGTAATAGGTTTTTTTTAAGAATCAGCCACAAATTTACAATGAAAAACAATTTTATATTTTTTAATGTTGAAATTAAACCAAAAAGGGTGATGCTTGTACATATGGTCCCAGATCACTTTTTTAGACCCCGCCATTAAAAACAGCACACATTTTGGAAGAAATGAAATTCAATAAGTAATTAGTCTAAAATATTACCTTAGGGGGAAGCTTTTAATTGATCCTGTAACTAGGAAATGTAGGATGAAGTTTCACATAAATATGGCAGCATTCAATACGTAACTTAAAATGATTTTAATACTACATAGAAGCCAGAAGGGGAGCACTTTAGGCATATAATCAGTACGTATGTAATATAAACTTAATATAACAATGAGAAATATAATCTATAATATAAATGTCTAGTGGCGTGTGTTAGTCTGTCTGTGTGTGTGTGGAAAAAATAAAACCAAGCTGCAGCGCCACCTGCTGGGCAGAGTTATACACTGACCTACTAAATTCTTAGTGTGTGTGGAAAAAAAAATTCAGAAAGGGCTGAAATTTGGTATACTAAGATGTTTTTAATTTGTTAATTTAATTTGTTAATTGTTAAAAGTGTTTATAAAGATTTAAAAAAAATATATATATATTTCTTGAAGGAGAAGTGACAGTTGGGAGTGGTTGGTGGTTGCCGGGGGTGACAGTGGGGAGTGGTTGCCGGGGGTGACAGAGCGAGAGGAGTGTGATACTCAGGACCGCTGAGAGAGATCCCTGTGTCTGGATAGACATCTGGATAGATGTGGCGATAAAGATGAAGGATGAGGTGATGGAGAAAAATGATGAGGTGGTGACATGTGGACAAAACCACGTTAAAAAAGGGCGCTTACGTCGGGAAATAACGCTCTTCCCCTGAGGAGGCCTGGGCTATGGCCCAAATGCATGACAAGAACCTTTTTAACACCTTGAGTAGCTTGATTTGACTAGAATGCATGAGTATCATGCAAGGGTTAACTTGCATATAATATAAATGTATTGCAACTGGCAAACATATACAAATCAGATCATGGAATTTAAGATGTTTTATATCGTATCTGCACCTTTACCAAAATTTAACGTGCACAATTTTGATGCTATAAATATAACTATTAGCAATGAAAATCATGGCAACTTTATTTCTCACAAACTTCTGTAATTTAACTTAGCATCGAGCAACTAAGATACTGTTTCTGCCATACTTGAAATGTTGCCTATTCTATGAAAGTGTGCCTTGTACATTCAATTAGCTGGATAATATTTACCTTGTCTCCTTTCACGCCACTGCAATCACATTTTGATCCCGATGAACAACCCTGACAAGCCTGTGAAAGAAGAACACAACATTAGATTGTAAGCTCTTTAGGTCTGGAGACACTTTCCTATTTTATTCTGAAGTTTGAAATTGCTGTTCCATTTCATTTGTTTATTGAACATGTTTGTCATTTATGCTGTAAGGTGCTGAGAACATTTTGTTGGAAAATATAAACCTATAGAAACAGTGACAAACAGGCCCTATTGCCACACCTCTCCTATTTAATGATAGGTGTAAATCCAAGGAGTCTGCAGGAAAAGGCAGCAGACATAGTTAAGTTCTTGCACAGTAGAACTCCTAGGCTGAACACACACAGGTAGAGGACAGGGTCTAATTAAGCAATTAGAGCAAAGGGAGGGGTTTTGTGTATTTAAACCTGTACTGTGCTACTGTGCAGGAAGACCGATGCCAGCTAGTTGGCCGGTGACTAGGCAAGTGAACTGTGTCTAGCTAGATCAAGGGTCGCCTGGTGTCATCCTAACAAAAGTCTGCTGTGCTATTTGTGATGTGAACAATAAAAAGCATTGTTTTCCAAGCAAGAAATTGTTAGTGTCTATCATCTGCTGGGTGTCAGTATCACAGGACTTATATGTAAATTTCTCAATGTCATTCCCAAACAGAAAAAGGGTTTATATAAGGGGCATAATCTCATAGGATTAACATTTGGAACTACAGAAACAATTATTCTATGTGTAGACTGTACATACGAAGTAACAAGCAGAGAATTCAGGTCACTAAAAAATACAGTTGTAGTAGGCTGGACAGTTGTGATCAAGGAGGACATCAGATCCACCGCTCATGTTATGAATGTTCAATGTAAGAAACCACAGGAATAGTACATTAGCTAGAGAACGCTTCCAATATAGGGTATCCTATATCATAACTGGTTATCAGACACCTTGTAACCTTTATATTACTGTATCAGAGAATGAAACCATAAAGGCATCTCACACTGATAACTACTTAGCAATGGAATAATAATTGCCTGTTCTAATTGCAGATAACTATATCAATAAAATATATACACATTTGACCTTAAATAATGCTGCCCTATCAATATGCAAAAACATAAGCATGACTATGCATCTGTCTCATCATATAAACAAATATTTTGTAGCAATCAGAGGGTTAAGCAGGGGGGCTACTGGATGCCCATTTATATTGTATGCTAATAAACATAGTTGAGGCATGATAGGGGCTGCAGTCTAGTGCATGTGAGAATTGATTACTGCTATAATCTTCAAAGCTGGCAGCAGTGCTTACTCAGCAGCCGTGCTAATCTGTGAGCAAGACGTTACAATGGAGCCAGAGGAAGAGGCGCGTCAGCAGATGGAGGCTACCCACTGGTGAACAAGCAACGCTGGCATTTCACATGGCTTAAAGCCTGTATCACGCACAGAGGGATATTAGTCTCTTATCTGCAATCTACACAATTAAAAAAACATCTTTCCATTGTTTTCTGTGGATAAAAACTACATTTTGTAGTAAGGTCATAAGAAAAAAAATCTGCAAAAAAAAAAGACATTAATAATATTATAGCTGCAAGTTGCTTCAATATGTCACTAGGACAGAGAAAGGAGCTCTGGCCAGAGAACCATTAGGCAATGTACTATACAAGATGTGCCTGTTTACCTGTTATATGTGGCTTTGTGCTACAATAAAGTAGATCCTAGAAAAAGATTGCACATTTTGCACTGAAGCTTAGACAGCTCTACTAGGGCAGATTTAATCATATCAATGTGAAATAACCTTGTGCAACAATTTGTATATACCAAGATTTTTTCTTGCATTCACACATATACAAATATGTGGTTCATTAGACTTTTGAAAACAAAACACAAAACAAATTCAAGGGAACTGCTTAGCATGCACAGCTATAAAAACCATACAACCATAGCACAAATTATTATGGGTTAGTACTATGTATAAATGTAGGCTTAGAAAGTAATTGAGTATTATCCAAACAGTGCTATACACAAGATTCCCATTAATAAAGGTTAAAAGGCTTTTTCCACTTTTGATAAACTGTTTTTTTTTTTACTAAATAAACTACCACATCCTTTACCTGAATCATCGTCTCCGCTGGTAGGGACCCCTGATATAGTCAGTGCTGCCTTTCTCCGCATTATAACAACAGGCTGCTGTAATTAAATGTCAAAGTCCTTTTGGACGCTGTAAATCTGAAATGCAATTAGATGGGCAGGCCTGACACAACACTCCACTATGTCCTGAGCTGCATATTTGGTCCTTCTTTGTGGAAGTCTCTAATGGCACAGAGGACGGATCCCACCATTCAGGTAAGTGGGTGGTATATTCATTTTTACAAACAGTTTGTTAAAAATGGAATTGGCCTAATACTTGCTTCTTGGTAGATATATCATTCAGAAATATGTATGCCAAAATGATTGCTTAACATTGTTTAATTTACATTGCTAAATCTATAACTATCAATGCAAAGAACTTCCCTTTGCATCTTTAGCTTCTTGAACCTAAAGGTATCATTGTTTCAAGGAATGTTCTTTTGTGTTCACTGTCATTCAAAGGATAATTACATAAGTGTTCTATACTTTTATTTTATGATTTTGTGTATTTGGCTAATGCCAGCACCATCCATATGCAGATAATGGGGAAGAGAGTGATTCTAGTAGTATAAAAAGCATTGCCCCAGTCCTGCACTTGGGGGGAGAAGTGGGATGGAAAAGGGAATTACATCACTGCTTCCTGGTTTGAACACACACTCAACTAAACAAATAATTTCTTATTATTATGACGACGCCAGGAATGGCAGGTGTTATAAATACTAAGTACACATTTAAGCTGTATTTAAACATTAAATATAATCTGTAAATACTGAGTACACATTACTTAATTCTTTAAAAATAAAGTAGAAAGTAGTTTGTTAGCCTGGTATGGAGATTGATAGGAGGCTCAATCTGCATCTCACACTATTGTGTGGTATAAATCGTTTTGTGTGCGAATCATTGACTCAGAATGACACTGACTTTGACCTGGAATGTCTAAATTGTATCTCTTGTTAACTGTGACCCTGGTCCACTTGGTGTCTTTATGTCTGAGTTCCCCACAATGTGATGCATTCAAGCAGCCAGTGAATCACATCAATGAATGTCATACTTTTTATTTCCTATTGCTCTATTTACAAGTAAATGTGCTTCAGTAGAACGATGAATGTAGTCTGTCCTGGAGAAAAAAAGCTGATGTGCCCAATCCACATAGATACTTGTAATAGGCACAAACAAACACTAGAGGGTGCACCTTATCTCCATTTATATCTGTTGCTGAATGCCTAGTAAGCATGGCGTTTAATCATGCATTAATTAGCCATAAGATTAATTTAACATTTAGGGGTATGTTCATTAAACGGCGGGTTTGAAAAAGTGGAGATGTTGTCTATAGCAACTAATCAGATTCTAGCTGTCATTTTGTAGAATGTACTAAATAAATGATAACAAGAATCTGATTGGTTGTTATAGGCAACATCTCCACTTTTTCAAACCCGCAGTTTAGTAAATATACCCCCTTAGACTACATTCACCTCTAAGTACTGAGAGTGCACTAAAATGAATGTGAGCTTTTAACATGTTCTTTGTTTCATCTTTAAATAGCTTCTAAGGTGTCTGGCACACACAACTTCTCATCTCATTCTTTCTAAACAGTTCTTTTTTGATATATGAACCTAGCACCAACAAAGTACATTCAGGTACCGTGTACTCTAAGAGCTTGTTCACATTTTCCACTTTTAAATTCACTTGTCATGTAACATTAGAACACGTAACTCCTTGTTTATATAAGCCCAATAACGAGCCATTTAAACAGCTTGAAAAACATTGCTGCTCTCTGCGGTGTATGGTATGGTAATAAACACTATATTAACTGCACTTTGGGAATGATGGTTGTGCTTTCTGTTCAATGGATTGGAAGACGTTTTGCAGTAGGTCGGAACCTGGCACCCGGGGGCCTGAGCTTATCTAGTGGTGGGAGGTGATCTTGGACATCATAGAAACCAGTGACAGAGTGCGGTGATTTCCCACCGACAGACACGTTCTATACTGCAGGTGTTCCTATTGCTCAGTGATCAAGTGTTGTCTCATTTACAGTTATCTCCAGATCACCCCATCTCATCTGTGCCTGTCATTTCCGCTTCACCTCTTGTTTGTGGGAGATAGGCGAAACAAATTACAGATGGTTACTAACAATTAAATAGATCAGCTAAGGTACAAAGATTGCACACACAGTAACTACAAGCAAGTCTATAAATTACACATAACTGACACATGCCAAGGTAAGTGGTACTGTGGGCTACATTCCATAACTGCCAAAATGAGATAATATTCTACTTCTGCACCAGTGATCACTGTCAGTCGGCACTTAAACCTGCCCTGTAGCTGGTGCATGTGATTGGCCTAAAAAGCACGTCAGAGATGCCCAGAACATGAATCGGACACATGTGTGTGCGCTTGACCTCAGCACGCCCTTACCGTACATTGCATATGTGCATACGCCCCTTCCCTGCCCCATTCTGCCCTTCAGGTCATAGGCAGTAGGAAGAGTCATTTGCGTTTACAGATGAATTGCATGCACTGCGTTCACAGGCATAAAGCCCGTTTCTGAGCATGCGCAGAGCAATTTCACGCAAGATACGGCACGCAATGTGACTGATGTCTAAGGATGAATCAGGTCCACTATGTTTGGGGGGCATTTAGGCGATACTATAACTCATAGTTATTTCTCATAAATATCGCAACATGGGTAAAATTTGAAAAGGAACAAATTCCACCCTTTTGGTCCTTGTCTGAGCATCCTAAATAATCATGCTCTAAATTATATCTATTTACCCCACATGTTAATGTTCTACACCAAATACCTCCCATCTTTATGAATGTGACTTGTCTGGGACAAAATAACTAGTATAACAATTAAACTAAGTGAAAACACATTGTATGCTGCCCACTAGCATCATGGTACTAAGAACCACAACCCATGGTTTGGTATACCCCACACTTGCCAACTCTCCCGGAATGTCCGGGAGACTCCCGAAATTCGGGTCCGTCTTACGGACTCCCAGGTGAGCTGGCAAGTCTCCCGCATCCCAGAATTGCGGTGCTTAAATGACGCGATTCGCGGTGAATCGCGTCATTTTGACCCCACCCCCACGACAAAGCGGCGTATTTGTCGTGGGCCCTCTAGACACGCCCATCTCCCGGATACAACTTGCCAAAAGTAGGCAAGTGTGGTATACCCTGCTCACTGCCTACTGTAGGCTGAAATGACCAATCACATATTACACTATAGACAGACATAGACATTTATTATGCAAAGGGAAGATTATCTTTATTTGGAAATATGTTTAGACTTTGTGGTGTAATGAGTAGGGCCCATTGTCTGCTACTGTATTGTTATAGCAGGATGTTCTATAAGCTTCTTTGGATGCACAGCACTGCAAAATACATCACAGCTACATATATCATATATGATGATAATATTAAAATCTAGACATCATACTGCATATGCAGTACCGCAGTGCATGGGTTGTTAGAGTCATCTGCTTGGCATTAACTTACACAGAAACACAAATATTACAAATGTTACACAGATTTATATAGAGCCTGAAATACTCTCTAGAAGATGGGAAACATCTTGAAGATTTGTTGTGCCAATAAAGTGTTCTATAAATAGCATCTGGTACAATTGTAGTTTACCAGAAAATGTATTTTATTAGAAAACAATGTAAATAGGAAGCAGGTTGACATTTGCAATCTGTAGTAAGTAACTTTCATTTCCAAGTAAAAAAAAATGTATAAAAACGTATTACCCCCTTATTACTTTAGTAGTTTTGATTTCACTGTGTCCACCCAAGAACTAACCACTGAACAGCTATAAGAACCTGATGTGATCTCTACACAGCTGCTTGTCAGTGACTGGGGCAGTTTGGACACCTACTGAATGCAGTCAGCTTTAGAATTACCATCTCAGTAACACTTCTGGGGCCAGCTCTGTGTAATGTAAAGACAAGTTGTATGAGCGCAGGATACGGATAAGTCCTGTTAGAGGTGTCCTCAGGGCAGAAATGCTTCTCATACTAGTCAATCATAAGCTTCAAAAGAATGTATCTCTCCCAGGAACATTTTTTACATTTTGCTAGTTTTCATTTGAAAAGAGTCAAAGAAAGTCTTCCAATATTTAGCCAAGAGATCTCACCAATTTTAAATGACACGTAGCACAGCTGATTGCATTGTATGTTATGTAAAGACACAAACATAGTTTTAGGAGGAGATTATTGTTGTCTTGCATACACGCTTCTATTTTTTGAAGTATTAATCTGTTTGTATGACTAGTTTTACCTGCGGGCTCAAAACTCAAAGTACTTATTTGCATGGACGGCACGAGTCCCTTGCTCACACAGATCGTGAAGTAGTATTGCCACATTGTTTAAATTGTTCCTTCTGTATGAACTAGATATATTGCTTCTTCTAGTAAGGGGACACTTTACTGAGCATGGTTTCCCACTAAATATACAATTCACTATACAACTCTTCTGAGCCTGTGGTAAAGCTGCAGCTTGATAAGTTGCAGTCAACTCTCCTTCTGCTCATTTAAATATAAGGCTTGTAAAATTTGACTTTGCACATGTATGCTGTTCTTGCAGACCATTCAATATGACCACTTGCATCTGGTGTTAAATGCTCTGCTCCCGAATTTTCCACTTAATTTACTATTGCAGTAACCTGTGCTGAATTATTTAATAGGAAGGGTTTTTTTTTTTTTTTAAAAACAGGCAACCAAAATAGGTAAATAAGTGGAATGATCAGGAACGGTACCTTGTAGTGGGTAGAAGCAGTCATGTATAGTTTCTAGTAGCCAAATATATATGCACAGGTCTGGATTTACACATTCTGACCAAATGCATTTATTGTGTTCCCCCTGCACCCAAATCCTGGCCAGCTTGTTGACAATCAAAAATTGATAAGTTGCACCCCCATAACTGCAATTAAGTCACATAAATTACATGTGCTGTAAGCAGGTAACAGAGCCACCGCCACAAATCTGCTAGAAGGATGACTAGCTGCACACTGAAACATGGGGGTAAATGTATTAACATGCGGGTTCTTCAACACCCGCAAGTTCAGCGTCTTCGGCGATTAAATTTAAAGCGGCGCTGCCTTTTACCCCATGGTGTGAAATATACTCCAATTGGAGTATATTTATTCCAGGAAGGAGTTTGCACTGTGTGTCTGTGTGCAGCTAGTCAACCTATTTGCATTCCAAGGGGTATATGGAGTTTTTCTGCTTATAGACTTTCTTAAAAAATATTTCAGTTATATACATTTTTATATATACACAACTTAATACCCTTAATGAAATAGGCAGTATGTCATGCTTATGTTATGTGTTTGTTTTTGTGTATGTGTTCCTTATTTTTTTTTCTATGTTTTTTTGGGGGAAAACCCATAAAAATATAACATGATTTAAAAAAAAAAACCAAAAACTGCGGGTTTGAAAAAGTGGAGATTTTGCCTATAGCAATCAATCAGATTCTAGCTGTCATTTTGTAGAATGTACTAAATAAATGACAACGAAAATCTGATTGGTTGCTATAGGCAACATCTCCACTTTTTCAAACCCGCAGTTTAGTAAATCTAGCCCCATATGTATAAAAATTTATATATACATATATATATATATATATATATATATATATAGATATACATATATATATATATATATACTACTATTATTACAAAATATTTGGTTTCAATACTGGTAGACATGTGTGCTAAAACGTACAATCTTCTTACATAAGATAAGCATCTATAAAAGAGTCCCTTTCAAGCTGGAAACTTACCATTACTAGATGTCCAGCTCTTACCACTGTCAAAAACGGTTCCAGGCTATTAATTTGGTAATTAAGTTGGAGAAATTTATTTCCTTCATAGAGGTTGTTGGAAAAAGTTACAAACAAATATGGCCTAGGATAGGTGGTTAGATACTGTGGGTATAGCCATGGCAGAATTGTTGTGAGATATATAAATGTATATGTTGATGTAGAGCTAGTGAACAAAAACTGGAAACACCTGGGTAAATGAGGGACACCGGGCATGGTGAAAGCAAGGGCTTCCACACATGTGTTGCTCATGTGTAACAAGTAAGAATGTAGCATGGTCTGAGTCCTGTATAAAATGTTGGACTGCCCCGATGGCCTGCAATTATGGTTAATATGGATGCCTTAGAAAGTGGGGTGAGTAGGACGTGTTGCTAAGATCTTTAGTAACTAGGACATCTCAACTTGCTAATGCTTCATGAGTATAAGCGTCTAATGTGATCTCACAAGTGCATTCATCTGAACTGCTGGAAAAAACAGGTGAGAAACTGTAGAACAATTACCTGCAAATCTCAACCTGTGGCCAGAGCACCCAGTTTAATTTAAAATAATACAATGGGAATTCTGTGGAGCAGATAACCTAGTTGAGCATAACACTGATGTCATCCATACGTCATGGTCTTTTTCAGTCAGCAAATAGAACCCAATCCAGCATTTATGGGATATTCTGGAATGAGACAGTGTTTTCTACCACAATCAATCAGGCGTCAGTTGAGTGATGTTGGTGTAGGATAATGGTGTTGCACCCCGTCTTGCACAGTTCCAGTCGTTGGTAGACTCAATAACTTCACATAGAGGACATACTGGCCCCACACCTTGTTAAGTGAATTATATTGGTGTTTCCATTTTTTTGTCCACTCTCTATAGGTTGTATGTAACGTGAAATAGGCATTCTGCATGAACTATGGTGGCAATGTATAAAAACTGTTAACTTTTAGTGTTGTATGTTTGTTGGGACAGATTTGTTTTTGCTAGATGTTATTGCTTCAAACAAAATGTAAAAATTAACGAAATAAGAAACGTCAAAAAGAAGATACTAATTGGCAAACTGATGGCGGCAAATCGAGGTGTAGCCTGTAATTTCTGCAATACTACCGCACTAGTCCTGGGCCTTGGTGGATTTACACAAACACAGACATGTCCATATGCCTACAAAATGTATGCTGTGGCTACACCGTCACAAACCTGTGGTGAGCTGCATTAAACAGCATAAATGATCCCCTAGATCAGGCTAGCCAACCTGGGGTCCTCCAGGTGTTGTGAAACGACAAGTCCCAGCATGCCTTGCTGGGTATCAGCTGACTATCTACTGCAAAGCATGCTGGTTCATTTAGTTTCACCATACCGAAAGCCACAGGTTGGTCAGGCCTGTCCTAGATTCTGTACAGCATATCACAATATGTAAAATAATTTATCTACACTACTATACAAGTGGGTAAATGTTCAGAAAAAGATGGCAATACTCAGATGAAAAACTGATAAAACATCACATGCACATCTCATTTTAATTATTACCCATGGGGAGACAAGTTCACAGCTGCAGCAAATAGAATTTGGAAATGTGATATTTGTTATTCACAAACACTGGCACTTTTAAACCCCACAACAGTTAGAAGACCATGAAGTGAAGTTGATGAGCAGTAATATATTTTATAGTAATGCCAGCTACACCACATTACAATCCAATCAGGATCATTGCAGTCTGACTAGATCTGAGATTAATTTGGTCTCATCTGTGGAAGGACAAACAGAACAGATCAAATTAGATGGAAATGATAAGCACAAGCTTCCCTACCAGTTATTGTCACTGACATCTGATATATGCAATCAGGGGTGGAGTCACCAACCAAACTCATATTTAATTCTACCAAATACAAACAATTGCATTTTGATTGTTTAAGGCTAGGGATACACTAGACATCTTTGATTTCAGGATTGTGTGGGATTAATTGCATGATTATTAACCAATGGTCAGTTATAATTCTGACAGTCTAAACGTCATGTGTAGATGGTCTCACAGGGCCCCACTGGTTACAAACCATGCAATTTGTCTAATGTGATTAATCACATCCAGTTTTGTGACTAAAAATCTCTAGTGTAGCCCTGGGGCCAAACACTGTGCAAAGATTGTCCAGCATAAGACATATACTGGAAATCCAGCGAGCAAAAAAAATATATGCACTAGCACACAACACCTTATCACCGTCTATTTATATGTCATCTACCCAATTCTCTAATGTATTTCACTACAGAATGTGTTAGAGATTTATAAATAATATTTTAAAGTACAATTACAGTACAAGAAAATGACAGTATACTAGTGAGATTCTTGTGAGAGACCAATAGCTGGATACTAGCGACCTGTAAAGGTCAAAGGTCATCTAGCACAGAAGCCTGCAAAACCCTTTGCCTATGATCTAGCAATTATCTGAAATTAGGATCTTTGCTTCTTAAAAGACTGGACTGTGTGAAGGAAAGCATCATGTTCCACTCATACAACCCCCTAAATAAATATAATGCTGAGTAAGCAGGAGCTACAGACCATTCCCCAAAGAGTAGTAGTTTGGTGAGAACTTATACCATAATATATCAAATGTGACAGTGATTTCTTTTATCAGTGTTACCCAATTCTGAGCAGAACTATGGTGCCCCCACTAGGAAAGCCCTGGTTGTAGAGACCACACAGCGTATGACGCTCTAGTCAGGATTGATTGACCTGTTTTTTAGTGACCGCAGTGACTACACACATCAGACAGGGACCTGTCACACACCATTACAACAAGACACTGCAGGGGAGCATCTACATGCAGGACGCTGCACTGGTGTCCACTGTGGAAATAGCAAGAGCGATACTTTCCCAATGTGCATGTCAAGAACCATTCATGTACACTGAAGGCTTTTCTGATTACTGGGGACAGATGGATTAGGTAACATTAATTAGAACAATGGTAAGTATAATGTAACCAACACAAAGTGGCTGTTATTACTCACTTCATATGGAAATACATGCACCTTCCAAGGTCTACTCTATGCATATAATTAATTATGACTAAAGGACTTCTCTTGTTTTAGCTACAACTTGAGTTAGGATTAGATTGAAGTACATGGCAAGTTTGAAGCCCACCATATGTATTAGGCAGATTTTACAGAGTGGTCCCTTGTCTTCATCTACACGTGTAGCAGCATTTGGCCTGCAAAAGGAAGCATGTGCGGCTTTATTGAACGATCTAACATCCATCTACACGGGTGTCCATGGTTAGGATTCCACTCTGTACGATTAATCAAATTAAATATTTGAAACCAATTCATATACATTTTCGCCTTTGACAGTTATCAGTTATTAAAGCAGAGCCAGAATGCCAAGCAACATACAGCAAAAGGGACTAGAGGAAAGTAGTTGCAGGTCAGTGTAAAATTACAGGGAAGGCTATAAAATGACAAAAGAAAACCCTGAGTACATTTGTATTTGTAGCTATGTTGTCACCAAACACTGGCATACTGTGTACTGCAGAACATTGTTACTGCACAGCTATAAAGTTAAGTTTTTACACTAATATATATAAAATACTGTGTAAATAATATCAAATAACTGGAGTGATTACAATTAAATAAAGGTGTTAACCACGCTCTCTATCACTCCGCTGCTGTAAGTGTGTACCAACAGCGCAAATGCTGATTTGTGGTGCCACGTGCCCTTTACATATCTGCACCCAGGGGGAAGCTCATAGAATAGTGCACAAAGATGGAGGTGTCTGTGGTGGTACAATGCACCAACATGCTAGATAAGATTATGTGAGATACAGTATCTTCCGAATCTACCTTCCGTGGCTATGTGTGAAAAAATTAGATATACATCTTGTCCTAAGAGTTCTACAACTTACTGGGGCATACATACTAATCTGCGGGTTTGAAAAAGTGGGGATGTTGCCTATAGCAACCAATCAGATTCTAGCTGTCATTTTGTAGAACATGGTCATTTCTAAATGCCTGTTCTTTTAGAAGGCTAATTTAAAAGCGTCTACTTGAGAAATCCACATTAATATATTTCTTACATGTAAGGCCAGGAGGCCTTTGCAGAGTTTAAAAATGTTTTTTTCCTGTTACTTTCCTACCACTAGGGTGGCGTGAGGTCATGTGTACATTACTCTTTATTTGTGTCAGTAAATGGTTCTATTTAATATCCGTATAACTGTCACACTACACTTCCATGTAAATCAGTAAGATCAATGGGAACGATGGCTGCTGATTCTGTTCAAGGTTTAAGGATATCCGGATCTTGTTTTAATGTTACCCAGGCCTCCCGCCATGAGCCTCGGGGTTTTCTGCAAAAACGATTTCCAGATGTAATCAAACCGCATGTGGTATTTATTTATTGCACTGTCCACTTCACACTGTGCTTTTCCATACTATGAAAACACTCTTCTGGGAGTTTCTCCACTCGTCTTTGCTATACTAATAAAAAGGCTTTATAACTCCCAGATGCCTAAAAATGAACTAGTACTTAACAGCTAAGAAATTTCCCTGTCATCACCTGCAGCTCCGCTGGAAGACTGAGACGGACGTCTCCAGTAAGTGAGGAATGGAAGTTTAAAATGATTCTGACATCTTTCCTAATAAAGACTTCTACGTTTTTTTTTAAGATTTAAAAAGTGCAGTCAGGTTTACCAACATAAGAGGTTCATATTTATTAATGGGTGAAGCTCGTTTCCAGATATAACACTGCCTTCAGTAATTTAATCAGCTGCAGTACCGCTGGCTCTATATTCATTGCAATCTGCCTAATACTTCAGGCTCAATAATGATGGCCTACCAAGCAATAATAAATAAAAAAGAAACTGCAACAAAGCAAATAAAATGATTAAAAACATGAAGTTTTCCTTTCCTTCTCATTTGATACTGGCATCACTAAATTAGCCTGTAAGCTCTAAAGGGGCAGGGACTAATGTGAGTGAGTTCTCTGTACAGTGCTGCGGATTTAGTGGCTCTATATAAATAGCTGCTGCTGATGATGACCTAATAAATGGATATATCATCATCAAGTCTTCCGATTGGTTAAACAGATATAAAATATCAGAGAAACTGACCAATGAAGACAAGGCTTACAAAAAGCATCAGTGTAGCTTGATTGCTGTGACTTTACAGTTGATAAGTTGTTTTCGATCAATAATCTGTAGCCAAACTCTCCATACATTCTTAAGAGAACAACATATTGGGGGGAATTCAACTTACCGTATTGTTTGCGAGAATAACGCGGTCCGCGCACTATTACCATTAGGACAGTAATTTAAACGCAGATTTCTCCTCACGGCTCACAGAGCTGCAAGCAAAACTCAGCGTTGAAATTACTGTACTACTGGTAATAATGTGCACTATTACCGTAGCAATAGTGTGCGGGCCACGTTATTCTCACGAACAGCGTGGTCAATTGTATTCCTCCCATAGAATATATAAGTTCATGCAAATTTTAAGCAAATCACAGCTTAAAATTGTAAAAGAGGCAGTTTTTGTAAGAAACTTGTGTTTTTGGGGTCTGTTAAGTCTCCTTTGAGACTGACATACCTCTCTCTGTCCCTCATTTATATTTTGTTTATTGTTCTTTCTTTAGGTCTACAATGTTTAATCTAAACATTATTCTCAAAACCTTACAGACACCTTTGCTGCATCAGCAAAGAAGAAAGATAATCCATAGATATTTAATCTCCTGTGGAACCACTGAATCATTTACATAAAGACAAGAGGCCCGTTTGTTGTAATGTTTAAATGACCTCTATTTAAAACATTACTAAGGAATGAGGTACCTGACAGACTAGTGGACCAAAATTCCTCCACTAGTTAAACATTATACTGTAAACCAGTTTATTTAAACTTTTTTTTTTGCATCAGTAGTTAATGGTCAACATGAAGCCTACGTTGTAAATTACTAAAAATTACAACAAATAGCACCACCTCAATTGGACAGCAGCTTTATGTTTTGAGCCTGCAGTAATCCAGATTTCTTTGTGAGTCCTCTCGTGTAATGAACTGTGTTCTAGCATTTCTCGAAAGCCACCTACCTGCTTATCATTTTCAGAGCCTCTTGTTCTTCATCTTCTCTTCGTATACTTGTATAATATACATGTTGTATAGTCAGTAAGTTCTGGATTGATCCCAGAATCCAGCAAGATACTGATTTAAGTGTCTTACTGATGTGTGTAATTCTACAAGGATGCACATCCCAACCCAAAAAATTTGCTTCCCTTGTTTAGCTGTTGTAAGGCGCATTCACAATGTCTGTATGGCTTTTGTCTTTTAAGGGGACTAAGAATAAATGCTCTTGGGGAATTTGTTCATGAGCATCCGTGTGTATTTTTTTAAGTTTTAAGTTTTCATTGCCTATCAAATGTTCCAATTTTAATACAAAGCATTACCCTTTTCATTCCAAAATGTGGTCCAGCTAGTATTTTTTGTCATTAATACATTAATGCTGCATTTAATATCATATCATTCACTTTTAATATTTGTATATTTCGAAGCCAAAATGGTGTGAACCAATGCAACACAAGAATGCTAGAAGACAGCGATTTCAACAGATCTAGGAGCCTTGGACCTACAAGTACTTATATACACACTCTCATAGTGAAGCCACTATCCTTGCAGCTTCCCGACTTTAGTATTAGTTGTCTTTAAATTTTATAGACACTATACAGAGAGGTAGGCTGGGCTGGGGGGCAACGGGGCATCTGCCCCCCAGGCCGGTCCCATAGGGGGCTACCTTGGGCTGGTTCACTGGGCTACCTGCATTTTTTGGCATTTAAAATAGGCTGCTGAGTCAAGTCTTGCCCGCGGGCTAAAGTTTGCCAGCCCTCCCCTGACTATACATTTGGTATCTTCCAGGAGGGGCAAACATGCTTCATTGGTGTACAACACATCATGTAAATGATATATTGATGCAGGTTTACAGTCAGGCATGAACCATGAACAGAGGGGTGTGCAGTTTCATGGGGCATATACATATAAACACATGAGAAGGCATTAATTACTCCCAAGGTGACTATTTACATGCAAATACAATTAGCTGGTCATAATGCAATGACCTGGTTCTAATACAACATAAGAAGCAGTGCCTCATATCACCTTATAGAACAATGGGTCCTGCCAGCCATGCTCTGTTGTTAAGAGTACATGCAGACAAGAGCTGGAATATATGGGGGAACTACAGTGTGCCCGGCATTGATGTGAGGAGACTGCTGATCTGGGAAATGAACTGATTGTGTCATTCTATGGGGATAATCTCATGTACATCTATATCTATTCAATTTATATGCTGTGCTAATAAGTATAATGTAATATACAGTAAGGTTATTGAAAAATGCAAAAATACTTAACAATATATTGTTCAGGTACTATGTTTGTAACCACAAAAAGTTCTGATTTATGACTAAATCAATAGCAGGACTAGATAAATATCTCATGCAGTTTGACATTTACTATCTTACAACCTAATGTCTGACAAAACTCCTTCAGGCTTCGGGATATTTCAGCCCTACTCAATTTGTGATATTATTTTACCTTTAGGGGGGCATAATCATAAGTGCAGATATATATCTGGAATATTTGGGACTTTCCAGCTATAAAGGTTTCCCATAGTACAAAGAGAAGATATTTCTCACACGTTTGTTAGTTTGTATAGGTGTTATTAACGATAGACAAAGGTACTCATTTGTGTGACCTTAACATCAGCCAAAGCCTGTCCTCAGACATCATGTCCTTAATGTGCCCCAATTGGAAGTACTCAGCACACTGAAGATCTGGTGTAAATATACCTACCCACCCCTCAAAGTAAGAAGAGCCTCTTTTAGATTTTTATAATCTTTATGTATTCTGTAATGCATTCCAAGGCTAGTTCATTTTCAGGCATGAACAAACATGCCAACAGAACTCTGTGCTGAGTTCTGACTCTCCCGCTCATTACATTCCTCCAAAAAATACCAGTTTTGAAAGTTAGAGGGAGAACTAAACCAATAGCTTTTCCCTCCTGACCTTTGGCGCATACCAACCGGGATCAAGACTGTTATAGTGGATTATTTCTATAGTATTATTATATGCACAGTCCTTATCATGTAACCATGTCACTAATATAAGGTTGTAGTGTGCCTGCTATGTATGTAGTGTGTTGTCACTTCACTGCTGTATTTTTATATATTTAATTTATCATATTTTAGTATTTATATACATGTATATCATTTTTTTTCTTAGATGCATTTTTGCTTTCACATGTATATAATTTTAGTGCTCATACAGAAATATGTAACAGGCCACTTCAAGAAGCAAAATGCATGTAAATTTGCAAGCAAGTTAAGCTGAATGAATTTGGAAATGACTATACCTATATAAAAGGTACACAACCCACAATCACACAGGTGACAGAGCAGTTATGCCACTGAATACATTTGTTGATTTTAATTTATGGTTTGAACCAATATTCACAAAAAAGCAGCCTATGAATTGATCAAGAACTAGTGATATATCTGTGGCACCAGGTAATTTAGTAGTGAATGTGTTGATAGGAGTGTTATTGAATTGTGTCTTCCTTACACACATTGCATGTCTCCTACTATGCACATTATTTCTGGTTATACTGTCTTTACCTAACACTTTTTATTGATGACAATCTGATCAGTTTGGTCTGCTTTCATTGTGGTTACAACTAATGCCATTACATTATAACACAGTAGAGTGGAAATCCTTTTACATCTATAGTAGGAAGAAAATGATTTCCTACTAAAATAATTAAGATTTATAGACGTCCCCTTGCTGTTTCATACTAGTGTATATGACCACAACTGGCTAATGCTGTATACAAAAGCTATCACTAGGTAATGCCATGCTAACATATCGCCATTTTATTGTCATTGTGGGCACTTTCCAATTGAAATCCTAGTTAAACAACTACAAGAAAAAATGTCCATGTACAAATTTTGTGCCAAGTAATCAGATTTTCTATAAAACGTTTGACGGGAGAGACACATATGCAACATAGTATTTATAATGAATTGCTGTTCTATTTACATTTGTTTTGTTATGCTTTCCTTGTTTCAAAATTCAATAACATGAGTGAAAGAATTACAAAATATGATTATATTACTTGAAAACATTTACAGAAACCAAATATACACATTAGGCTTTTGCTTCTAATTAGGATATATTTTTCCTTTTATTGACATGACAGACATTTTGATACAGTCATACCACACATTCAGTGGGGGGAATTCAATTGGCAGCGTTACTGCCGAATCTACCACAGCCTGCGTTCTATTACTGTTAATACGGTAATTGTAACCTGGATCTCTGCATTAAAGATTACTGTACTAACGGTAATAACGCACACTATTACCGTAGTATTGGTAATAGTGCTCAGGCCACGTTACTTTCGGCAGTAATGCGGCCACTTGAATTTCCCCCATACAATGATAAAAAAACAGTATTTAATGACAAAGCTAAATTGCACTTAAAGATGCAGTAATTAGAAACAGGAATGTGTGCTGATATATATGGAAGCGCACACGGGGGTCATGCAGAGTTGAACGCAAGTAGCTGTTGTGAGCGTAGGTTGAGTTTTTTTTAAATGCGCATGCTCAGAAAACAGGGGCACGCAAAACTGATTGATGCAAAGTTGTAATGAAACAAGTATGTTCATTCCTAAAAAGCTCTACAGTTCTCCTAATCATATGCGTACAAATAAAATGACACAAAAACATATATATAAAAAAAAAAAACAGCAGTTTAATAACAGGCTTAAGGAAATAGATGGTGCAATATAGCAATGTAAAGAAAACTTAATCCAATAAGATGATGCACATGAGATGTGTACCATAAAACAGATCAATGCAAAGCTCTACGTATGTAAAAAGTATGTATTGTGCACAATACGCACATATCTGTATGCGACGTATACCTGGCGTATCCCAGTGAAACGTTTCCTTAGTTGTGTATGGCCCGCAAATAAACGCTCATTTAACGCATGCTTTCTCCAACCACACTTTGATTGTGACTTGCGTTCCCCTCTGCATCAGGCCCCATATGTGTCTCCAAACCTGTGCATCCTTCCAACATGATCCCATATTATGTTAGTTACAATAAATCACCAGCTGCATATATTACAGGATGTATTTTAGAGTTATTAGTTTGTACAAGTTCCTTTGGGGATTTGTGATTTGGTATCATTGTGTAATTACAAATAGAGTTCAAAAAACAGCTTGGGATCTCTATTTGGATCTCCAGCCACCAATTTCCTTGTTTTCCTCTTCTTAAGGCAATAATTGCACAGCACGCTGAAGAATTGTATTTTGTATTTAACTATTTACGGCAGCTAAAAGTTATGTAAAGTACTGCAAAGCAATATACTGCTGGTGGGAGCTACATGTTTAATTGTATCTTTCCAGATTTGTCTTATTCCAACTTCATTTCTGGCTCAGGAAATGATTCCCCGCATCAGTGACTCTGTATCCTGATCACTAATATGTAATGTAGACAGAGTACATTATACATCTGCTTACCATAACGTAAGCACATATAGCTAGAGTATTATACTGGGCAAAAAGAAAACCATATAAAATCTTATTGTAAATACAGGACTCATGCTAAATATGTCCAGAAAGTAAAGTGAGAACTGCCTTAATGTGGACCTGTCATGCTCACATAAAGTCACATTGGTGTCTTAAAAGAGGGTATCTACCTATCTACCTTCAGACAATTCTATCCCAAAGCAGAGCCTCCCTGTGCTATAACCAGGTGGGGTCACAATGTAATGTAGGGTGGAGAACTGTACACAGTATGCAGGAGGTGAGCTGCCATGGGGAAGTTACAAGCAGTGTAGTTTGAGCTATAAAGTTGTATAGGCAGTGATTGAATAAGGTGCCACTTTCATTACGGGGCTCACATGAACAGTTATCTTTCTATTTAAGCTGCTAGAATACCTGCTGACTCCACCTTCTGCCTCTTGCTTGCATTATTTGGTACTGGCAGCAGATATAGGTCTCCGAAAAAGGTGCACAAATGAAATGATAACCGCCTAAATATAATGTATTGAATTAAGACAGCTTTATTTCTTCGTGACATGTACACTCTAAGGCAATAGGCGATCCAACTAGGCTTCACCTGAGGCTCCCAGGTCCTTCTTACTTTATTGTTAGAGTTGTTTTATTACAGCTTGTAACACTTGCTTAAAATGCCTGCTAACATGTTACATGTTATTACAGATAGGTGTCTCTTAAATGTATTGTTTTAACTTATTATTACTGAGATTAAGGATAATGTGTGGCCTTTTGACGGTTCCAGGTCCGCAGGTGGACTTTCTCCTGTCAAGACAATTTTTGATGTAAGATATTAAATCTAAAAAAAAAAGTTTAACTAGACCTTCCTCAGATTAATTAGGAAAAAAGAATTTCCTTAGTGGTTCGTCTTCTATAATATGACGTCTAAGGACAGAGCTTACTCACTGACTAAACCTGAGGTTGAATTAGAGTGAATTAAAGCAATTGCATTTTGATGATCATTTTCTGAAGCTAACATTTTGGATTGAATTCCCCTTTAAAAAAGGTAAGATGAGGACACTGTAACGGGGAAATTAGCTCTGTGATTGCATTGGTGAATGTGTTGAGCTGTGACAGAATGAATGAGTGAGCATATGAATCAGATATTATTTGTGAATACCTGAATAGGTGTGAGCAATATGGGAATGTGTAAGTCAAAAGCGGTTGAAGATGAAGTACAAGCATTCCTGTTGTTCACAACTATCTGCATATTATAAAATGGACCTATTACCTCCATTGTTAACCATTATATAGCACATTAACAAAAAGCACAATCAACATTTTACTTTTTGTGCAGTGTTGTTTTGCAAATCTGTCCTATTGCTTTATTGAGAATATTTACTCCCTCTCTTGTATTCTGCAGTAGGAATTGAGAATTGATGTGCAAAAGGCAAGACTGGCAGAGAATAGGGTGAGTTACCACTATGAATCCTCTTTACCCACAAAGCTCTGTCATCGGCAATGTGGTCATCTGGATCGTACAAGTACAAGTTAATATTCAGAATGTTTAGTACATACTTATGTGTTACAAAGACACACTTGAGGCACACCTAGGGCCTGATTCATTAAGGATCTTAACTTGAGAAACTTCTTATTTCAGTCTCCTGGACAAAACCATGTTACAATGCAAGGGGTGCAAATTAGCATTCTGTTTTGCACATAAGTTAAATACTGACTGTTTTTTCATGTAGCACACAAATATCAACTTTAAATTTCAGTGTACAAATAAGCTATCAAGTATTTGTGTGCTACATGAAAAAACAGTCAGTATTTAACTTATGTGCAAAACAGAATACTAATTTGCACCCCTTGCATTGTAACATGGTTTTGTCCAGGAGACTGAAATAAGAACTTGCTCAAGATAAGATCCTTAATGAATCAGGCCCCTAGTAATCAAAGTTCAATTAGAAAAGAGTAAGTGTTACAAATTAATCAAAAGTGGATGTGGCATTATATATATATATATATATATATATATATATATATATATATATATATAAGTGTGTGTGTGTCCAAGTAATGAAAATGAGAAAGCAAAAATGTCTCTGGCTTGGTACACAGTATTAGGATCTTCTTTGCTACATTGGCTGTCTTGACTCCCATCGGTGGGAAAAGGAAAGTCCTCACATACGACCGCCTCAATGCACATTTTGCTCCATCTTCTTCAGGTGTAGCATGTCTTATGCTACCCTATGTTTTTATTTATTTTTTTGTGTTATATTACACAGAACATGTGTAACGACGTGGATCAGTGAGAGAAAAGCGGAAATATAATTAATTTAAAAACTATAAATACAGGTTTCATCCAATTTTTAGGAAAATTTGGCCACTGGTCCTTTTAGAGCCTATTGCTAATATTTTATTTTTTCCTAGGTAAGAAAGAAGCATAGCAGCTGAAATTGTTGCTAATAGAGGAATATATGCAAAGAAATCATTTATGCCAACGTTATTTACCAAAACAGTTATAGAAGAATTAACAAACAGAGCCTGATTAGAGCTGGAAGTAAATTCAACCTTGAGTCACAAAAATCTGCTTTCTGTTACTGTGTATGTGCATTACAATAGGAGAACCGTAATTTGCTATCCCTAGAGAGCTGGGTCAGAAGTGTGAAAGAGAAATTTACTTATAGTAGGCGCATCAGCACCCTGAAGATGCAACTTATTTAGAGCACTGAAGCTCCTCCTGGCACCCATGGTGTAATTGGTTCAGGTGTTTAAAACATTAAGGGCCTGATTTTGTGTTAGGAGCAAAGCAAAGAAAAGGAGCAACTTTGCACCTAGACAAACCATGTTACAATGCAAGGGGTACAAATTGAATTATATTTTTACACGCAAGGAAGAAAAATGGCTTTTTTTAATGTAGCACACAAATACTTGATAGATTTATTTTTTCACTGAAATTAAAGTTGATCTATGATATGCTGTATCCCAACTATAAATCTGTCCTCACATTTTAAATTTACCTCCCCCTCCAATGCAACATGGTTTTTGCCAAGGTGCAAATTTGCTCCTTTTCTTTGATTTGCTCAAAATCAGGTCCTAAGTATCTAGTGCAACTAAAGGTTCAGGCAAGCCCTGAAGTTATTAACCATTGTAGAACTTCAAGCACCGACACGTCCATGGCTGACTATGCATGCTGGAATTAGAAGAACTACAAGCGCCAGCATGACCATGGCCACCAAAGCGACTGGATCAAGTAGATACACAAATGTACTTGCTAGTAAAAAAAAAACAGACTCTGGATGAAATAATTTTTATGTTAAATAAATAATCATCCGAATCCCTTGTTTTATATTTAAAATTTGAATCAGCTAAATCCATAGAGAATCTTCTTTTCATCTACCCTGAAGTAATCCGCATGTGAATAGCCAGTGAAATCAGTGTTCCTCTGATTGGCTGGAACTGCCTGTTCGCCTATTGTTACTTTTCAAAATATTGTCACTATCAAGGTGTGGTTATAGGGCCTGATTCATCAAGGAATGCAAAGCCAACGCAATTTCCGTATTTTCCTAAATTGGATGGAAATTGCAGACAAGTATTCAAATACAAGCGGATCTGAAGAAATGTTTATAGTTGTATATGGGTCTAAGTATGATCTGCCTATATGGCATTTGCAAACAGACACAATACAATGCAGGATACGTACATGTATATGTATATATAACGTCCCAACGAAAAGCAAAGATCAAAAAAAGAAATATTAAATACATTAACTACTGTTAATATAATCATTAATAAAAATACATTGTTTTGTTTTTTTTTACATGAAATACCTTTATCAGGATGTTCTGTATGCCTACTGTACATAAATTGCATTTTTAAAACTTGCTCTTGATGGCAAACACATGTTCTGGCATGTATATGCAACAGTCATCACTTTCACTCGGTACTTACACCTGCCCTGTAGCTGGTACAAGGGATACGGCTAAAAAACACATACCTGAGAGATGCCTAGGGCTTGAATCGGACAGATGTGCGTGCACTTGACCACGGCACATCCTTACTGTACATTGCCTACATCTACACGCCCCTTCCCTCCCCCGATCTGCCCTTGAAATCGTAGGCAGTTTGAAATGTCCTTTGCATTCGAAGAAGAATGACGCTCACTGGCTTATAGTCTGTTTCTGATCATGCGCAAAGCAGTTTTACTCAAATTGCAGCACGTAACGGGATTCACGTTTCTTAATGAATCAGGCCCATAGTGTATCTTGAAGAAGTGCATACTTCCACTGTATTTTGAGTTACACATATCTTAAAATCTTTTCCAACCAAGGCTCAATCTGGGTGGAGTTTGTAAAGTTCTCTCCGTGTTTGTGTGGGTTTCTCTGGGTGAAAATCTCATCAATGGTTTGGTGCTTAATGTTAACACTGCGCATGTGCTACACAATGGCAGCACAGTTGTGTTGTACGACAATTTGAGGCATGTTACAACTGTAACACGAAAATAGTTATTTTCAGTCTCTGGCTAAATGGACCTATATTTATGTAATGAAACAGAAAACATGATTTACAAAATAAAATCCAGTCAATATCAACAAAATAAAAAAAATAATCACCAAAAATACACTGATGTGATTATAAATAAATATTGAAATAATAATGA
Source organism: Mixophyes fleayi (assembly GCF_038048845.1). Classification (NCBI taxonomy): domain Eukaryota; kingdom Metazoa; phylum Chordata; class Amphibia; order Anura; family Limnodynastidae; genus Mixophyes; species Mixophyes fleayi. The sequence goes on from NC_134410.1 coordinate 51,321,594, forward strand.
CAACATTTCTGAACATAACCAAAGAAAATTGCTCTGATGGACGAAAATCAAAGAATGATATCTGTATTAACAGGAACATGTAACGTGCTAGCGCACAGAAAATGTCAACCACAAGGGGTGATAAAGTGACTTGATTGGACAAGAAAAACACGTTAGCATAGGAGAAAACTCTACATGCATTCCCCATGTGACAGAAAAATGCCATGATGAGACATGGGTAGCAGCACAAATATTCAGCTTTTTGAGTGTTCTAGCACTCAATAAGCTGGATCCTATGTATGTCGGGGATGTGTCTCCGCTTGATGACATCACTGCTAGGACTGTCTGAACAATGGAACTGTATTCACCATGAAACTGTATTCTGCCTTTTCTGGCACTTGGCACCCACACAGCTCTAGCATCTGAGCATCTTTCTTCTGACTGTACATCACAGACATTCTGTCTATGTTTCAAGATCAGTAGTGCTTACAGTGGCATTTACATATACATCTTTTGCTTTTTTCAATATGTTTTATCACTGATATGAATACACTGTAGCGCTGGGATTTACGTGTGACCTGACCAAACAACTCCAGACATGTCCCACCACTGCAGGACTGCAGGAGCTGAAAAGATACTAGGAAAGAAAACTTTTTCTGTCATTTTTTGTATTCTTAGAAATCTATGTCTCAGTGGAATGGAATAGAACCACCCTAATTCCATAGACTGTAATGCACTTCTCCTCTCAGTTGCTGGGCCTTTGTACGTGACTCACAACGTTCTTTCCACGATGCGATTTTGACTCTGTCCCTGCTGTACAAACAGATGATACCTGACAGAAAAGCTAGGGATGTCATTTCCCTAAGGAGCCGTCAAAAGAATATTTCCTACAATCACTTACTAATTCTTGCTCAATTACAGTAGCAAGAATTATTGTACATGTTCTCTCCTCAGCCAACACGTGCATGCCAATGATGTGGCAACAAGCTAACAATCACAAAACGGCATTAGAGAGCTGCACACGTGACCAGTACTATACAACTCGGATGCTCAGATGTACAGTGAGCAGTGGACTATGGTAAGTTCTACAGTCAATAACAGGCTAAAAGCTAACCAGGCCGTGGAAAACACTTTTTATATCTGTCACTGATAGCAGGACAACAGTTTTCACTTGTCATCTTCACTGTATAACAGTGTTTTGCTATTATATTAATGTTTGTAGATACAGTATGTAAAAATCTAAACAATTCTTTCTTGTTTACAATGTGTTTTCATAATTGACAGAGATGATATCAATAATATTCCGTTTGAACAAGGACACAATGGCTGCTTCCTGTAAATGAATATTAATGGGGCAGCAGTGCTCATAAAGAAGCCTTTGTAGAATATTAAACTATTCTTTTTGAAAGCACTTTGGGGATGAGGTCAAGATATCACTGTGTAATCCGATTGCACCTTAATGAGCAATCGCTTCTGTTCTTTTATTAATCTAAATCCAATCTACCATCATCCTCTACCTACCTCCATCACCAGTTTGGTTGCCATGGATGCTTAGAAGCAGCAGGGCAGGCAGTACAGTGAGATCAAGTGATCACACTGCAGCTAATCATCACAAGGGGCCGCCTGATTGGCTCCCTGTACCTTATATTGCAGGATGCTCCATGGTGCTGTGCCGACTGTGTTGACTACTTTCTGGATCGCTGTCTGGCCTGACTCCTGTATCGGAGGTTGACTCCTCTCTGGAACACTGCTGGATCTGGGTTCTTCAGCCGGCCTGGGTTTGGCAAATGCCTTTGGGCATCACAGTGCATGTCCTTCTGACCTGTGTGAGTAACTTAGTGACGTCTGACATCACATTACAATCGGCCATACTACATGGAGACCTGCTCTGGTTATGACCAATTAGCACGGTCACACCATCGTGGTCTTTTTTATCCTAGAAAAGGTCATCTGAGGTCATACATCGAGAGCATCACATCAGTATATGTCCATCACAAATGAACTGATGTAATTATATCTTCTAACATGCCTTCACTTAGCTATAATGGTGGGGTCCTGTCTGGTTAGTATGTTATGTCATTTTTTAGGATGTGTTATTGAATAAACTTAAAAAGGTGCAGAACTGCTCTGATTTATTAATCATGTAGCTTGATGATGGAAAAGGGGCAAACGTTCCCGGAGGAAAGAAAGAAGTATATCACTCAACCTGAGTTAAGTTGGTGTTTTTTTGGTTTGGATGGGCAATAAAGCTAAAATCCAGCTTCATACAGATAAGTATTGACCAACAGACAATAAAAAAAAGCAAAATCCAGCTTTGTTCACATCTTAACCATCAGTGCCAGTGAGTGTAATTGTGTCTGTAGAACACCTTGGGCTCAGCTGAAATGATTAAAGTTAGACTGAAAATTGTTTGCATAAAGCATAGAGGGCATGTAGATCAATTAGACTCTTTAAAGTAACTTACATCCCAGGCCTATAACCAGATGAGAAAGGAGTACATAGGTAAAGAATTCCAACATGACATACTAAAATAACATTAAAGTGCATTATTATCAATGTTTAATGTTTTTACAAGTAGGGTATTATCCTGTAATATCTCTATATTTTATTGATTTGTAATCATTGGTGTAAAGGGCCCCTGTGTCCCTACAGCAGAATTAAATAATAAGCAGGTGTCAATTGATGCAATCTTGTGTTCTATTCACATACAGAAAGCAACTCAACAAGTCAGCTGTGGAGATAGCGTGGCATCCTATGCTGTCCTCACATGTAGCCACATATAGCACTGCTGTTCATGAGGACAGCAGATGCAGCCCGCATAGGGTTCAATGTATGTCTATGCCATACCGTGTGTGTCTATGCCACACCAATGTATGTCTATGTCTCAAATTGTGCTCTGAAACACGTCATCAGACACCGCTCATGTGGATAAGCACTGTTAAACACTAGTTTAACTGGCTGCAGACACTGGGAGCCATTTGCAAGGCCACCTTGGTCATATATTTGGTCCATCGTTTGAAAAGCCAAACAAGAGAATCGGAGGGGCACAGTTATCCCTATCACCTAATGAGTGCACACAAACTCCAATGCAGTATCTAGATATAGAGTATCTAGATAGAATTGAAAGGATTTGTCACATGACCCAGTCTACATTATATCAGATTTGGCAATAGCTTCAAGCCTAAGCATTTGGTGAAACTTAGCCAAATTGGTGTTAAAATGTCCAACATGACTGGAAAAATCGCTAAGTTTATGATCTACTTTACCACAGCTCATGTTATATCAACCCAGGTACCTGTTATTTGCAGAGCACTGAAAAGTGACCTATGATAAGCTCAAAAAGTTTCATATGTAAAGAGTATTTACACTTATATACAGTGATGCTCAAACATGCAAACCAATGATGTGATATTTGTGTGGTGATTGTCACACATTGTGCACCTCATGCAACCAGGGGCATTTTTTCAACCAAGACCAAGGGGTATATTTACTAAACTGCTGGTTTGTAAAAGTGGAGATGTTGCCCATAGCAACCAATCACAATTTAGTTATTTATTTAGTGCATTCTACAAAATGACAGCTAGATTATGATTGGTTGCTATAGGCAACATCTCCACTTTTTCAAACCTGTAGTTTAGTAAATATACCCCAGGTGTCTGTAAGCAGCTTTATCTTATTTGTAAGCAATGCATATTAAGTGACTAGTTATGTGCATAAAAAAAACATTTAGAGATAAATTGGTACATACTTATGTGGCAATTAAACGAATCACATACACTTTATGATTTCACTTCCACCACTTGTTTCAAATCAGACTGGGTATATTATAAGTAATTTTTACAGTAAGGAAAGGTCTAATGAAGGCAATGGGCTAATGTGATTTAATCACATACTGATCTGAGCTTTAGGTAGAGGACTATGGACCTCATGTACAGTTGGATGTAATTTCCATCTAGTGGTAGGTTGAGCCAGACGCATCTAAGCTGAGCGTAATCGTTATCAGTTCCTAACTTATACTAGGGATCAAGCACCTGCAAGTATCCTGACTCCTGACAGACACTAATGCACCTGAGTCCCAACTACATAAGTGGCATTTGCTCCAGTACACCCTTACAACCCCTCCATCCTCTGTTCTGCCTCTTCCATTGTAAGGGGCGGCTGTAAGCACAAGATGCGACTCAGTCTACATATGTCCGCAAATGTAACTAGTGCTTTGTGGTCATGTGCAGAAGTAAAAAAGCCAATTATATACGCTGAAAACGCAGTTTGCGTCCAAATCTATGTGTACATGATGCAACCGGTGAGAGGCACTGTTTAGCCTTGAGCTGTACTTACCATATGATTTCCAATAAAACCACCTATCTGTGTTCTAATGAGTGACTTCATTAGCATAATAGCAGTGTGCAATGCAAGTGTGGTATACAATCAATGTGTAAACTTTGTTCTATTATATCAGAATAAAAATGAAATCCAAATTTAAACATCTTCCATTGTTGCCAGTTAAAGTGCAATCCCATGTTCTGTACATAACATATATGCTAAACTCAGCTGCTTCAAGTGACCTACTTCTATGAAAATGTCATCAAATTAGCATACGTCACCCAATGTTCATTATATGAGATAATTGCTACTCACATGGAGAACTTGCACTTTATTAATAAAGAAAATGTCAAAGAGAACTGTGGGAAATTTCCTTCAATAGTCAAATTTATATGAAGGGTAAATTCCTCTGCAATTTGTGAGATAGCAGTTTTCTTGTCCTACTTTTGAAACTATGGTGACTTGGATAAATCACCCCCGTAGGGCTGTCTTGTACCATACAGTTTGATCATGCCTTTCCAAAATGTACATAATAACGAAGAGTTAACAGGGCAAGCTAATCTGAGATTGTTAAGTCACGTTTATGTCACATAAATAGAGCAATACAGTTGCCACATACAAATTGTGATACAGTCAGTCGAATGATTTTTGAATGAATTTTGGAAATAATGTTAGAATTAGCAGATGCCCATTATGTATGTTTTTCAATAAATACAGTAGGTTTGCATTCCTGATGCAACAGACATTTATCCTGTTGGGGAAAACCACATAAGTGGCAGACAGCTTCTGTACCCCCTCTAGACGACAAGTAAAATGAAACAGCCTTAACATAACTAAGGTTTGTGTGGGATAGAATATCTAAGTATATACCAATAAATATATCTTATGTGGTCCAGTGAGTCTTGCACCAGAGGATAACCAACTAATATTATATGGTTTATCCAATTTCATTACAAATGGTAGACAAGACAGAGCCGAACATGTTGACTCTGCAAAAGCAACAAGGCTGAGAGGACTAGCATCCAATAATCATTTATATTGCTTGGAATGTGTCAAATTTAGAAACATAGTTATAAAGTTATATTAAGCAAAGCTATATGCATACTTTTACTGACAGAGTTTAACTTGCAAAAATACAAACTTTGATTGCCAATGAGATATTGGCTCTGGAAAGGAAAACCAATGTAAGATTGTTTATACATATTAAGGAAGACTATGGCTAAAACAGAATTTCTACTTATTTAAATACATATACAGGTAGTAAAAGACCTGGGTAAATCAGGGACACCAAAGCATATAGGAAGCAAGGGCTTCCACACAGGTAATTAACCAAATAACATCCCAGCATAGTCAGTTTCATGTATAGAAATGTTGGATTGCCCAAGGTGCCTACAATTAATGGCTATCTTGGCTGCTAGCAGAGACCTCAGCGATCTTGAATGAGGGGTGATTGTTGGGTTGCGTTCGGCAGAAGATTGTTAGTGTTGCATGGGTGTCACATGTGATGTCACTATGGAACCCTGAGGGAAAAACACCATCAGCGAAAGGCAAGAGTGAGCGGAAGCACATCATTTATGTTCAAAATATCTGTGCAGACAGTTTCCTCAAAAACGGTCTGACAAAAGCTCCACAGAGCTGGACATCATTGTTTGGTTGCAGCAGATACCACCACTCTTCCCACCTGGCCATAAACACTTATGAGCACAGTAGTGCAAAGAGCACAGGGCAATGGACTGCTGAGCAGTAGAGGAGGTTATATGTTGGATGAATCATCCTTTCCCATGCTTTCAGCAATTGAACGGATGCATGTGTGGCGCCAACCTAAAGAACTCTACAGTCCTGAGTACTGGTTTCCAACAGTAAAGGGTGATTGCATAATGTGGTGTGGGGGTCATTTGCCTGGCATGGTTTGGGTGCAGCCATTCCCTGCTAATAGTTACTGAGGGACATCAAGTGATCATCCTCATCGCATCTTGCAGCAGTGTTCCTAATGGGAGGGGCGTCTTCCAGTAATTTCTTATGGAGGACTGGTTCTGCATCCTGCACAATCCAGACATTGGTTGACTCAAAGCCAGGGCACATACAGGCCGTACAGGTGGCATGCCATGGGCCAACGCTCTAACAAGTAACTTTATATTGGTGTTTGCTATTTTTGTCCACTACCTGTATAAATGCAAATATGGCCATACAGAACACTCAGTATTGTATGTCATATACTGTTCCCAGGCACTTTGGGAAGGTGATTTAATTGACATAGTAACTAATAATCACTGTATTGTTTACATTCCAATGGCAGCAGTCATTGGATTTTAAACAATATTTTGAATATGATGGGTTCTGCTAAAATGCAATTGCACATGAAAATCATCAGTATTGTGTTATGTTTTACCTCTCCTAGGGTATTTGGGAGAACAATATAATCTCTTACCAGAGGAGAATAAAGTACAGGATGTATAATCTTGTATAACTTGTACAATAATTCAGACTGCCTTACGTTTTATCAGAAGCCTTTGAAAATGGCCAATTATCTATGTCACTTAGTGCAATTTGCTTATGAAGTTACCTGGGTATACATAAAAACAGTCATGCATTCACAGTTCTGGGCTTATAAGGACTGGGGGACAAGAGCCACTGATTCACAGGTCACGGATAGACAGTCCTGTCGTTAAAGGATGTTTTCACGCGAACAATAAACTTGTAATTTAGATTATGTTAACTCAGTAATATGCTAGATGCACATTATAGCCAGATGATTGCAATTCAATTGGATTAGCAAGCATTTTGCCCCACATATTGAGGGCAATGAGCAAGCATTTTGCCCCACCAGTTGAGGGCAATGAGCAAGCATTTTGCCCCACCTGTGGAGGGCAATGAGCAAGCATTTTGTCCCACCTGTGGAGGGCAATGAGCAAGCATTTTGCCCCACCTGTGGAGGGCAATGAGCAAGCATTTTACCCCACCTGTTGAGGGCAATGAGCAAGCATTTTACCCCACCTGTGGAGGGCAAAACTGGACAGATCTGATCAGATTCCAATTTGGTTGGACTGAAATGGAAGTTGCTGCACAGGTCTCTTACCATTCAGGGGTTGGCAGATTACCTCCTACATACATGTTGAAGGGAGTCATCTGCCAAACTGTTGGATCAAAACCAATCTGATTGAATTTTGAATGTTTGGGATGATTAACATTTAACAAATCAGATGTACATATCACTTATCTAGCGTGCCACTTTTCTCTCTCTTTTGCAATAATTACTTTTAAAACACAACATTGTTGCTAGCAAAAAACTCTAAGACAGTAAAAATGACCCACATAGTACGAGTAATTCGTACACAATAAATAAGAACTGTAGTTGGATTTTGTGGTAACATTAAAACTTCACAGATAAGGTGGAAAGGGAACATACAAAAATGAGACATTGTGTAGTGAGGTTTATTCACATGGCAGGTTTTACCGGAGAAAAGTAATGACCTGTCTTAGGCCATTTGGAACTGTTCTACTTCTTTGCATCTTTACAGCATGTTACGACTGCTCCAGGATGCTTCCCTGTGGCATTTAGAGGCCTAACCTGCTGAGCAGCACAGCCTTTCAGCTGTCTGCAGTACCATAGAGGTAAGAGTCTCCTCCTCCTGCAAGTTACTTCCATAAGACTATATCAGAAGGATAGATAAGAATCCCAACACCAGCTGTGCACAGCAATATTTTGGGGCAATCCTTAGCATAAACAGCTGGTTTCCCTAGTGCTAGGTACTACAGACTGACACTCATAGTATAAGATGCTGAATGATATCTTACTATACTGATCCCAGACAGTGGGTTGTTTTCACATGCTATCAATGTATGCATCTCTATGCATTCAAAAAGAACAAATACATACCCTTGTTTGAAGTGGGAACCCATTAGAGATCATGCTTAGTCTAGCACAGTAATTTATTAATGATCATAAGCTGATAGTGTAAATTATAGGAAGTGCTTGTACTTAGAGGCAAATTGCAATAGGGGCACTTTACACTTCAAGGGTTTAATCAACTGTCTCAGACAAAAAAAAATAGATACAGGTAGGGGAACTGTATCAGACATCTTTCCCATTTGCCTGGGGAAGACTGATCTTCCCTTTGTCCTGTGGATCACAAGTCAAAATATGCAAAGAGAAAGTCAGAGGAGCAGGAACACAGACACACACTGAGCACCATGCCGGGGGTCACTGATTCCTACTCACATCTGAGGGCAGGGATTTTAAGGGTGCATTTAAACTAAAGCAGACGTACCCAATATAACGACTAGATGAAAAAAACAGTATTGGTCATTGTCGTGAAACATGTTCAGGGGAAAGCAATGTACATGCAGAGATCTACAAGTCAATTGCAGTGTACAATTATTTTCTGTGAATGGATAGTCGGGTGAGAAATGTCAGCATGCGGTCCTAAATATACACAAAACACCCCCCCCCGGTCTATAGTAACAATGTTTAAAATAAAGATATAAAACGTGCCAATTGTGACATTTTCTTTCAAAATGACAAAAATAACTTTTGCTCCTTCTTGTCGTGGTGAGGTCACAATCCACTATTTTTAAACAGTTTAACTTAGAATCACAGAGGGTTTCAGTTACAAGGTTTATAAATAAAAGACAGTGGCTGCTCAGTACACAGCTTTCACATGCATGAGTACATGCAATTTTAAGAAGAGGTTAGGAAAAAAATTGTACTTACCGCAGACTCTGCATTCTGTACCCAGTGCACCAGCAGCACAGCTAGAACAGCGAGACTAGGCAAACTCTGCAAATGCCCCAACCTCATTCTTCAAGCACCCCTGAAATGTATTAACACCGACTCCAGCTACTAGGCAAAGACTGAGGATCTGACATATTATGTTGAATGCCAAGGGAGAGGAGAAGATGCGGCAACACACACAGAAAGGGGCCACCCCAAGCCTAGGCTATCACTCTTGCCTTCTGCAAAGAACTGCAAACTTTTCCGTACTGAAGTTAGGAGACGGACTACTTTCTCAAAAGGAATCCTTCCGCCTTAACTTCTCCCTAGGCTAAAGAAAATCTGCTCACTGATAGCTGTGGCCTCTCTAGTGTCTTTTCGCAAAATTAATGGATAAACTCCTTAGATTTTTTTTTTCTGGTGATAGTTACCCCCCTCCTCCAGCAACACCCCACCCCCCTACATCCACTCCCGCCCCCTGTCTAATAAAGGGACTGCATGCCATTTGAAGAGTGGAACTTATTTGTCTGCGGATGAACCCTGCTTATTATACCCTGTAATTGAAAACTAATATTTGTTCTTTACTTAGCAATTAAGACCATTCTGTTAAATAAATATTTTAGGAAAAACATGTCAATAGCTGTCAATGTTGTAATATATTTTATATATGGAATTTGTGGGTTTATTTTACGCTAGTCATACTGATTTTACTATTGTACATGATGGATCTTTACTATAAGTTTTCTTTAAGAGATATTAAAGTGTGGACACATACAAAACCACTATATAATAAAGTGGTTTTGATTTAGTGCTTATTACATAACAGAGTAAGTGACACTGTCCAAGTACTAGATTATTAACCCATATCCTTGTTGAAATTAGAACAACGAATTTTGTAAAACAAAATAAAAATCTAATAGGATAAAATTGTGCAAACCCTCCATCATTCGCCTTAGCAAGGTGATACTTACATTCAATAGGCTATGTGCACTCTTCTCTCGTTGTTGTAACAGGTATGATTTTTGTAAAATCATTTATCAAAATGAATAATAAGATAATAGAAACAATTCAAACACTGATAAATAGACATTTATTTATGTTTAAACACCAGTTTCCAAATGTAGATTGTATTTTTGTAGAATGTAGTGGTTCTGAGTGATTTCCTTAGCTTTCTCCAACTCTTTGTACCCTATCTATGATGAGAATAGATACAGTGCTGGTAGAGCTGTGATTGACAACCTCCCCGGCCCCGCCCCTTTCCTCCATGCCTAATCTCAGCAGCCTGTACAGTGCATGGAACCGATCCGTTCTCCAAGCTGAGGCAAGTAAGTCTATGCAGGTACTTGCAGCACTCAAACTTCAGACAGTAAGAGCTCCTCGGACTCAAATCCCCAAACTATGCACTAAATCTCCCTATCCTGCTGGAGGTTGGACCGTTGTATTTTAACGATCTGTGCCCTTTCTGTCTTTGTTGTAGTTTCCTCTGGGACACCCCCACTAGACTTTCTTTCCGGAGCTCCGCGAAGAAGCTTTCAATGAGCCCCCAGCACAGACCACTGTAACTTCAGAGGAAAGCAGGGGGGGCTGAATGCCCTTTACTCATTAGAGGGAAATGATCACTCGGTAAGTACAATTATCATATTCTTCTATACCCTGTTTGGTATTTTGGGTGCATTGACTTTAATAAGAGGGGTTGCAGGGTGGGTCAGCATATTCCCTCTCTAAGGTGTAATACTATAATGTGTTTGGCTTGCAGAATTTGCCTGGTTCTTGCTGCCTGTTGTGCTGCGGACTTGGTGCAAGCGGTAAGTGTATTGACAATATATCTCTGTAATATTTACTACTCCCTCGGGGATATGCACGATCATTATTCTGAAACATGTTTTTGTTTGACTTTATATTTATTAAGTGTAACATTTTAGCTGCCAGTGGAGGCAAACCTGTCAAACTGTTCTTCAGTACACCCTCCCTCTTTTACAACAATTCTATGTAGAATGGGTATGATGTGTCCTGGGTTTGTAAGTTTCCAGTGTTTGTGGATATAAAAAAAACAATCTAGGTTAATAGTTGCACACACAGAACGGCACATTGTGAACATTATTTGAAATTGTATACAGTATAATTGCACTGATTTGAAAACTAGTTTACCTGCAAACATTTTCCATCATCCGTTTGACTTTTTAAATGAATTTAAAAATTATTTAATTTTATACTTGGTCCATGATTGTGCAAAATAATGATCCAAGTAGAACTTTATACCGCTTTGGTCAGTAAGTGGTTAACAATATTGCACTCACTGTATCTGACAGTTGTGTGTTTATATGTAATAGGTTAATTAGATATATGGTAGTCAGCATGTAATCTTGAAACTACAACTCCTATTATGCCAGCTTTTAGAATGGTACCATAACAAGAGTTGAAATGTTACAAGTGATCTATGCAATATAAAATTGTATGTAGTTGATAATAGGATATATTCATCTGCACTTCTTTAACTTTTGCCTACTCTAAGATACTGGTTTCAGTCTTATACTATATCACCGTTAACCACTATTCATAAACTGCCAATAATTTACAAAGCTTTTTATCATTAGTAATATAGGTAATTATATTACATAGAAGCATAGTCCAATATGTGAATCTGCCCTTGAGAGTTTACATTCTAAAATAAGACAAGAGAAAACATGTCTGCATTAAGCAATTGATCTATTGACAGCTATTTTGGAGTCAAAATTTCTTGCCTTGTAATCTTGGGTTAGGGCTGTAAATGGTTGTGGGGCAAACTCATTCAGATATTACCTCACATAACTGGTTCATCTTAATATATTATCCAGAATGTATTATTATTCAGACTGAGATGTATAGAGCAGACTGTGAAGCTTATGTTTCCCTTGTGACTCCACCCACTGTAACTACCTGTGAGAAAGATATCTTCTATAGTTCTGATTCACCTCAACACTGCAGTTTCTTCTGAGGATTGGGTTATTCATGTTTTTATAAAAGAAGAGGTTTGTAGTCTTTGGGGTATATTTACAAAACTGCTGGTTTGAAAAAGTGGAGATGTTGACTATAGCAACCAATCAGATTCTAGTTGTCATTTTGTAGAATGCAGTAAAATAAATGAAAGCTAGAATCTTATTGGTTGCTATAGGCAACATCTCCACTTTTTCAAACCCACAGTTTAGTAAAAATATTCTCCTTTATTTCTGAGTGTATCTATGGGAATATCCCACTTTCACTTTAATCTTGCTTCAGTATTAATAAAAGCAATCCTTGGATAAATGCTGAGGAAATGTTTACAGCAACCTTATGGTTAGAAGTTTATAGTATACCGAAACGTGAGCAAATATGTTTTTGAATTTAAACTATACTTAAAATGTAACCAAAATTACTTTGTTCAAGTGGCCAATTTATTTCTGCAATCATTCTTATTGGATGCTGAGACTGGACCATACGCAGGGTTGTCACTGCCCATTTTTTTGTGAGCAATCAGGGGGTCATGTAGAGATGGAGCGGTGATAGTTCATTTAACGATACTGACTGACCCGACACAGACTTAGACGACATGAGGATTCCAAAGAAATAAAAACTACTTACTATGATCCAGATGACTTCATGTGACGACCCGATCTGTTGCCGACTGTAGGAAATGACATCATATGAAAATGCCACTCCTTTTAAAGCGGTGACGGACGGACATGTAATGTAAGCATTATTTTAGGGGTTAGGGGTATTAGGGTTAGGAGTTAGGGTTAGGGTTAACCTTACCTTTATAAGCCGGTCGGCTTGTAAAGGTAAGGTTAACCCTAACTCTAACTCCTAACCCTAATTACCCTAACCCTAACCCCAAAACAGTGTTGGCTAACCTGTGACACTCCAGGTGTTTGTGAAACTACAACTCCCAGCATACCCTTCCAGCAATAAGCTGCAATATATTGGCAAAGCATGCTGGGACTTGTAGTTTCACAACACCTGAAGTGTCACAGGTTAGCCAACACTGCCCTAAAATAATACTTACTTTACATGAAAGACAGCCGGATCCGTCCATTGCCGCTTTAAGAGGAGTTGCGTTTTCACATGACATCATTTTCCACAGTCGGCAACAGATCGGGTCGTCACATGACGTCATCTGGACCATGGTAAGTATTTTTTTTTCCAGGTCGGGGTAGTACTTCTTTGGAATCCTCATGTCGTCTTAGTCCGTGTCGGGGTATTAGTATCGTTAATAGGTACTGCACCCGATGGAGGCAAGTTGCATTTTTAGTATATAAAATACGTTTTGATTGCTTCTAAGCATGAGTGTAAAGCACTGATTTTGGAACTAGTGCTTTTTGAGCTTGCACAGAACTGAAAAAGCATATTATGCGCCAAAATTGCAAATTGCTTCCAACTCTATATGACCCCATCATTGTGTATCTTAAATTCTTACATCCCTTTGTCCAACATGCTTTATTATTGTTACTGGGAAAAATATGCTGTTAATATAAACTAAGATGCACAATTCAGGAAAATTGTAAGGAAAATGTAAATAAAATAAATTTAAAACTATTTCTGTGCTGCCCAGTGAACTGTGTCACTTTAGACATGTGTCTAGTCAGTCTGTTTGGTAAATACAGTCTTTTGCCAGTACATTGAATCGTTAATTTATGTTTGTTAAATTATTACAGCCACAGGCTAAAGGTTTACATTTCTGCTTTATATGGATAAACCAGGCTTAGGAAAACTGTGTATCTACAGGTTTTGTAGAACTACAAGTCCCAGAATCACCACCCTGCTACATGCTAGCAGAGTATGCTGGTACTTGTAGTTCCACCAGAGAATGACAATGTGTGCTTGGACTTATAGTTCCATAATGTCCATAAATAAAACAGACTCAAACATACCCAGACAATCCTTGTAAATAGTGCTGCAACTAGACAGTCAATGCAAAAAAATATTGCCCTTTTGCAGTAGGGTTCACCACTTACATTTTAAAGCAATCTATTTACCTTTATGAAGGTGTTCCATAGGTGCATATCACGCTAGTGGTTATACAGCTTCAGTAATGTTTATGCAGGGCTGCCTGTAAGAATTATGGGGCCCATTACAATTTTGACCCTGGGCCCACCTCTCTTTAAAACATGAGTTTGAAAAGTGTTATATCACAATGCCTAATTAATAAAATTACATTTAAAACGATAACTTTATAATGTACCGATGTGGGTAATACAAACAAATGGAACAAAATGTAACATTTTAATCAGAAAAACAAATGTAATAATAGTGCAGGAATTCAAATCCCAGCGATCAGCCACCAGACATCACAACGATGTCCAACTGCACTAATTTCTAGGTACTACGGTACCCGCACATCTCTGGACACCTGTCTGGGGTGCAAGAAAAAACCTGTGATGTTACATCACCGCGGTGAGTATTTCGGAGGCACTCTAGAGCACATTGTGAGGAATTGAATTCCCCCAAAGAAAAACAGTGCACCTGAAGCATGATGAAGGACCAGATGCAGCAGAGGATGCAGAGACAAGCATCCTGAATCTTCGGTTCTTAGAGGAGACAAGTTCTTCTATCACCTCTGAGCAATTGATCTGAGGAGCTAATTCATGTGCTATTGATAATATAGCTAAGTCATACCTCCAAAGACTCTGCTTTTTGTAATCAGGACAGGGTAGTGGCTATCTTGCAGCATGAGCATGGTACCGTGGGGAGGTGTGGTGGCATCACTATGGACAGACACAGACACACCCTTCTCAGGCGTGCCAAACAACTCTCTTCTTAAATGCTAAATGGGGCACCCACTCACTAATGAGAATGACATACCTCCAAACATTCCTAGCAGTCATAACAGTGGGAGAGTCCCCCAGAATCTACACTGTCCTGCTTAGGTAGGCAGAGTTGGTAGGTATGCCAAGTTATTACATTCTCCTTGTCCTAATGGGGACCTTAGGGTGTTTTTCATTTGAATTTTCTAAACCCCCATTCTCTGGTAGCAACGCTGCCTGGCAGAGTGCAATATAATCTAAATGGATCTCATTCAAATGAGCTAATGGGAGACTTTTATCTCTGTTTTTAGTCTTCTTACAATTCAGAAAAGTTGCCTTAAATATTGATGACTGTAATGTAATATTCAGTGATGTAAGTTCCTCCTATAAAGGTCACAGGCCCCCTGAAATCACAGCCCCCCAACATGTGTCCCCCATGTCCCATCTATTGTAATTTTTATAGCAGTTTTATTCTTTTTGAAAATATTTATTCTTTTCCTTTGTTTTATGTCTTACAGCTTAAAGTGAGCCCTTAAAATGCTTTGTGCGACACGGTGTGCTCAATATAATGTATCTTAGTTGGAGAGCATTTTTATTGAGCACAACATTCAGCATTTTAAAAACTGCTTGACCTATCAACACGGTCAAGTGACTTTATTTTACTCCTAGACCTTATTAATTGCAGGCTTTCATAGGTTTACCAAATGTGACAATATACAAAACTAATTTAAAGGGACACTGTTATGAAAATCTTATTATATACATGTATGTTTTATTGCCACCTTTAGAAAAGTACAATTGGCAGCTATTTCACGTGGATATCATTGCAAAAAAAAAATCTTAATATTTACTGTTTAAGAGCTCATTCACATGGACAGATCAAGTGTTTGCTCATTGTGGGTTTGGCATGAGAAAACACTTTAAAGCAGCCGGAGAAATGCTGTTGTCATAAGTATCATTGAAGCCAATGACAACCTCCACAGTTACACCATAATACTGCTAAAACCCAAATGCAGTCATAATGATGCTCACATGCGTCAATGTTCCCTATGAATCTGCATTTCTCTGGCTATTTACCCACAGTTTGCCCACACTTCAGTGTATGCCCACTGTCATACTTGGACCTTACTTTACCTTACACCCTTCAATCAAGTTGTCATAAATTTTAATTGTGTTGACCCGAGAAAACAAAAATTATAACTTTTCCATCGATCAAATATTATTACTTCCTTAAAGCAGCAATCCCATGACAACAATTGTGTGTTGTTTTTAACTTAAATCACTGTGGCAAGGCAAGCTATATGAGGAATGTCGATATTTGCCAGTTTCCCTTGATTTGTTTCTTTAGGCTGCTATTAATGATTTATAAATTTGCGCCATGTCATGGACAGCCATGGCAACCACAGTCACGTGACACACAATGGAGTCAGTAGAGAAGCTTTGGAATACTCATATGAGCTCTGCACTGTGTAATGTAAAATCCTGCTCCTATCTTCTATGCTTTCACATGACATGTTGAGAACTGTGAGCCTGTGTCTGTGTAACTGTCAGCCATAGTTTGCAGAGAGATTTTGAAAAGGAGATAATGATTTGTAGAAGGCCACCTAAGAAAAATGACAAGCAGATGTATGCCTAAAAGGTACTTAACTTGGTATGTGCTGCTTTAAATAAGTAATGGTAGTAGGACGGAATCGGAACAACATCTCATGTGCTACAATTACATTTTACATTGTCTGTATCAAGAACAGGTGTGCCAGTGGTATATATATATATATATATATATATATATATATATATTACTGCAACAGAAAAAGAAGCAGGGCGCCTTTCAGTGATATATCAAATATACAACGTGGAGTAGAGCAATAACATGCGTACCGTGAGGTAAACAATGATGGGTCTTTTAGGAGATAGTGGAGTAGTCTTTGCTGTACTTGTAGTCCTCCAGATCTCCACCGATCAGTACAAAAATGCAGAAAAAGCAAACATAGTATAACTCTGTAGTATTTTTAGTGAGGGCAATATCACCAAAATCCTATGGGGTGTGTGGGATTGGTATCCCAAGATTATCAATTAGATGACACCCATATAAGTGCAACAGAAAAAACGTCTAAATCTGCGTACCAGATGTCATGGAGTATCCCACTTCTGGAGAATATGAAAACATGTGCAACACCAATGACTTCACAGTCACAACCTCATCCAGATGGCGAAAATGCCTTTCTCGGCCTGGTAGTCCCGGGGCATGGCTGCTGGTACCGGCTCCGCTGTGCGCTGGCTGACTACTTACCAATCCGGCGGCGCCTGGGACCCAGCATCCTCCTCCTTCCACGTTTCTCACTGAATGCCGGGCGTGACGTCACGCCCAGCATTCAGTGAGAAACGAGGAAGGAGGAGGATGCTGGGTCCCGGGCGCCGCCGGATTGGTAAGTAGTTGTTTTTCTTTTTCCACACCCCTGTGACAGCGCCGCGGCACCCCTGGGAGCCGCGGCGCACAGTTTGGGAACCTAGGAAATAGGTGATGTGGGCAGGCTCTGCCATTTGTTTATATTTTGATATTATCCTTTGTGGCCATTTTTAAAGTACGCAGGTATATATATTCCTGTTCAGGTGGCCTTAATGAGTAGTGACATTAGAGGATGGTGGTACTATAGAACAAAAAATGTGTATATTAGAGATATTATGGATGTGTGGGATAAACATCTAGAAAATAAGCACAATACCAATATCAATAAAATGTGTATATATAGAGATTATATAGCATGACCCATATAAACAACAATTGTGTAATGTAATATATATGTACACAAATACAAATATATAATATATAAATTTAAATAAATAAATATATATATATATATATATATATATATATATACCACTGGCACACCTGTTCTTGACTATATTTTAGCCAGCACAGAAAAAGTTGCTGACCCCTGTACTAGGGAAATCGGGTCGGCAAAAAAATGCTGCCGCCCCCCTAGGTTTACCCAGCCCAGTTCTAAAAAGCACTAGGGATCTTTTCCCCTGGGGTGGTGTGTGTGGGGTAATATTAAACTTTTAAATGTTGAAATCCATTTTGTCCCTGGTGCACTTCAGGTCCCAGCATGTCTAAGCTGCCGTTAAGTGGCCCGCTGGGAGCTGTAGTGCACCAAGGAAAAATGCAAATAATAAGCAGTAAATATAAATGTTAAAAACACCCCTATACAACCCTCATTCCACCTCTTTATTGTTCAACTAGATTCAGGATCTTTACTTGTAAAAAATCCAGGTATCCTTAGCTTGGCAAAATGAAAAATCCTCATATGCGATGCAATACTAGCTGGATTCACTAGGGATTTCCCACAGCTTGTGTTCAGGGCTTGAGTTAATGTGTGTGTGTGTGTGTGTGTGTGTGTATGTATATATATATATATATAGATATAGATATATATGTATATACATATATATATATATATATATATATATATATATATATACATAGATATAGCTATAAATCTATCTATCTATCTATCTATCTATCTATCTATCTATCTATCTATAAAATGAACAGCCACTAAGAGCTCATTTTCGATGGGCGCTCTTAGCAGCTAGTATTGCATCACATATTTGTTTTTTTTATTTTGCCGAGCTAAGAGGATACCTGGATTTATTAAAGATGAAGAGCAGTAAAGAGGGTGAATGGGTCTAGTGTCTGGGGTGTATTTATTTCAAAATAAATTATTTTTACACTTGTGTCTGTGTTTTATTTACATTTTTTCCTTGGTGCACTACAGATCCCAGTGGGCTCTGGGTACCAGGGCATGCTTGAACTTGTGGTTCCCAAAGTGTCAGCATGCCCTGGCAGCCTCAGGTATGCAGGTGCTGGTAGTACTGCAAGCGCGCAGCATGCTCAAACACTTAATGGCAGCCAGGGCATGCTGGGACCTATGGTGAACCATGACAAATTGGATTTTAACATTTAATAATAGTTATATGACCCCACACCCACCACCCCAGGGGTGTGGGAAGAGCCCTAGTGCTTTTCAGCATAGGGCTGGTAAAAAATAGGGGCAGGGGGGTCACATTTTTTTGCAGGCCCAATCTTCCTGGGGAAACCAGTTACCTGCTATTGTGCCAACAGCCCAGGCTAGCAAACCCTAGTGGTGGTAATAGAATTTTTTTTTTGGGGGGGAACGTGATTTTTGGCTCCTTAATTTTGCTAGTAGCAGCATAGGCTGGCAGCACTAGGGTTAGTAAAGCTGTTTGGGGGGGGGGGACATCATTTTTAAAAATTAATGGAATTATTTATTTTCTTCTTTTTTAATTCATCAAGCAAGAAATAGCAAGTATTCAAATCATGAGGAAAGGGTGTGTGAAATAAAACTTTAGTTATTGGTGTGTAATCTGTAAACTGGCCCAGGCAGTAGGGATGACCTGTTCTTCGGTTCCCAAGAGCTAGGAGCTGGCTCCAATACCAGGAACTAGAGTGGAGATGATCAGTTTTGGAATTGGAGCAGAAATGTAAACAGAGGGGAGCAGAGCTCTGGCGATTCTGTTGCTGTCCCTCTTTTTAATAGGTTAAAATTTTGAAATTAAATATAAAATAGAAGACTAATATTTTTAAATTTTTAACAATGCTTAGACAATTTCATCAAAAATATTGTATTTACTTAAAACGTACACTAAACAGAAACAGATTAATTTAGGAATAGCTCCGGAGTGTGTGAAAAGTAGCTGGAGCAGCAGCTTTGACCTGGAGCAGAAGTTCCTGGCATAGCCTTCAGCTGAGGGTTTAATTTTGGCTCTCGGTAGTGCAGCAAGTTCAGAGCTAGAGCTGGCAAACCAGGAGCATTGTGAGCACAGGGTACCCCAAGTTAAATGCTGTGGTAGTCACCAAGGAATCAGAGGGAACTTGATAAAAATAGACCGTTAATACACATAAGTGCTGGCAGTATCCAGAGAAGTGAGTTGTAGTCTAGTATGTGTATGATTGTATCACTGCTATTGTACATTCTTTTATGCAGCTTTCACCATCATTTCTTACTTTACTTTCTGAGCAATAATAAATGTTCTCAATATAAACATCATTGTAAATCATGAAGTTGCCTGACCTGTATAAAAGATATAATCTGTCTAATGTTCTTATAAGTTACAGTCGAAGGCACATTATTCCATATTTCAGGCTTAGGCAAACTACGGTCCTGCAACTATTACTATCATCAACATGGCTTGCTAGCCAAAGGTAGGGAATGTTAGTCCCACAACAGCTACAGGCTGTATAGCTATGCCTTATACCATCAGCATCTCTAAAAATATGACCAACAAAATAATTTGCCATAGCTAAATTTAAGTAAGAAAGTGTAATAATGTTTTTGTTTGTTGCAAATAAAAACCTCTGTAGTTAGAGAGCAATCCAGCAACTAAATCTTGTTTCATATGCTCCCACATAAAGGTAAACAATACACTGCCTCTGGGCAAATGTATTTTGTTTTTATTAAGAATGTTAAGAAGTAAGTACATCTAAGTATAGGGTGAATTATATTATTATTAGCTTGTTGAAACAATTCTGGTAGTTCATCCTTGGCATTGAAAGTACAGTATATAAAATATAATAAAACATAATGCTGGCTTATTGGAAAAAGCAAGTATGACCTCAAAAAATATTTATATATAATGTTTTCTAGGATTGTTCTCACACATGTACTGGAAAAATGGGTAAAAAAAACATGAAAATCAAGACTGCTTTTGGCTCATTTAAGTAATGCTTTTTTAATGCATTGCACTATTAACAATACAAAATTGTTGCCTACTCTCCCGGAATGTCTGGAAGACTCACAAATTTTTGGAGTTCTCTCAGACTCCCAGGAGAGCAGGGCAACCTCCCACATTCTGTCCTCTTCGTTGGTGAAGTGGGTGGGGTGGAGATAAATGTGTAATACTTGCCATGCCCCCTGCTGTGATAGGTCGAAATTGGTCAATTTTAGCAGGGGGTGGTGCCTACCGCCATGATTTGTGTGGTCACGCCCCCAGCACATCTGACATGGCTTTACCTACATTCAAGTGCTAGTGTAAGGAGAAAGTTAGTAACATTTATTGTGCAGGTGGTAGTAAAGCCTTACTTTTTTGCTTTTGAATACCGATAGTCATTGGAAGAAGGAAAAACCTAAACTAAAATGTTTGTTTAATTTTGAACAAAAAAATGGGTTATTGGCGCTTGAGTAAATTGAGTTAAAAAGTTTTAAGCTAATAGTATGAAAATGGTGTACAGTCATGGCCAAAAGTTTTGAGAATGAAACAAATATGATTTTTCACAAAGTCTGCTGCCTCAGTTCTTATGATGGCACTTTGTATATACTCCAGATTGATATGAAGAGTGACCAGATGAATTGCAATTAATTTCAAAGTCCCTCTTTGCCATGACAATGAACTTTATCCCCAAAACATTTCCACTGCATTTCAGCCCTGCCAGAAAAGGACCAGCTGACATCAGGTCAGTGATTCTCTCGTTAACACAGGTTAGAATGTTGATGAGGACAAGGCTGGAGATCACTCTGTTATGCTGATTGAGTTAGAATAACAGACCAGAAGCTTTAAAACGAGGGTGGTGGTTGAAATAATTGTTCTTCCTCTGTTAACCATGGTTGTCTGCAAGGAAACATGTGCAGTCATCATTGCTTTGCACAAATAGGGCTTCACAGGAAAGGATATTGCTGCTAGTAATATTGCACCTAAATCAACCATCTATCGGATCATCAAGAACTTCAAGGAGAGAGGTACAATAGTTGTGAAGAAGGGTTCAGGGCGCCCAACAACGTCCAGCAAGTGCCAGGACTGTCTTTTAAAGTTGATTCAGCTGCAGGATTGGGGCACCGCCAGTGCAGAGCTTGCTCAGGAATGGCAGCAGGCAGGTGTCAGTGCATCTGCGTGCACAGTGAGGCGAAGACTTTTGGAGGATGGCCTGGTGTCAAGAAGGCCAGCAAAGAAGCCACTTTTCTTCAGGAAAAAAATCAGGGACAGACTGATATTCTGCAAAAGGTACAGGGATTGGACTGCTGAGGACAAGGGTAAAGTCATTTTCCCTGATGAATCCCCTTTCAAATTGTTTGGGGTACCTGGAAAAATGCTTGTTTGGAGAAGGAAAGGTGAGCGCTACTATCAGTCCTGTGTCATGCCAACAGTAGAACATCCTGAGACCATTCTTATGTGGGGCTGCTTTTCAGCCAAGTGAGTGGGCTCACTCCAGTGGCGGATCCAGGGGGGGGCGATCAGGGCGATCGCCCCCCCTAGCAGACACTTGCTGCCAATGGCTGCACAGTATGTGCAGGTCCGCCCAGCCGTGACAGGCAGGGACAGTGTGCTGCCCGGCTGCTCTGACTGTGTTTAAAACAGTTACTGTGTCTAAATCCCCCCCTATCTCGCCCCGGGTACAGCATTTTTCTAGATCCGCCCCTGGCTCACTCACAGTTTTGCCTAAGAACACAGCCATGAATAAAGAATGGTACCAAAACATCCTCCAAGAGCAACTTTTCCCAACCATCCAAGAACAGTTTAGTGATGAACAATGCCTTTTCCAGCATGATGGAGCACCTTGCCATAAAGCAAAAGTGATAACTAAATGGCTTAGGAATCAAAACATCAAAGTTTTGGATCCATAGCCAGGAAACTCCCCAGACCTTAATCCCATTGAAAACTGTGGTCAATCCTCAAGAGACAGGTGGACAAGCAAAAACCCACAAATTCTGACAAACTCCAAGCACTGATTAGGCAGGAATGGACGGTCATCAGAAGTTGATTGACAGCATGCCAGGGCGAATTACAGAGGTCTTCAAAAAGAAGGGCCAACACTGCAAATATTAAACGTAATGTAATTGTCAATAAAAGTCTTTGACACTTATGAAATACTTGTAATTTTACTTCAGTATTTTATAGCAACATCTGACAAAAAGGTCTAAAAACACTGAAGCAGCAAACTTTGTAAAAAAAAACAATACTTGTGTCATTCTCAAAACTTTTGGCCATGACTGTAGATTCCATGGGGCATATTCAGTTAGTGGCGATGTTCGGATGAACATTGTGACTGTGCATTTTTCATGGTAATACGGTCCCGCAACATTGAGGATTTCCCTTCACAACCCATTCCGGAGGCACTCCGCGCACAATTGAATATGCCCCTATGACTTATTTTACATTTTTCTATTGCTTTCCTACAAAATATTTTTCAAGTACTGTATATAACATGCCATTTGCATGCAAGGAAGTCTTCACTAAATGTATATTGTAGATAGGAATCTTTCTCAACATGAGCAGATTTTCTTGATTTCAGACTCACTTATGTCTGGAAAGTTGCTGTGTCTCTTTTATTTAGCAAAGAAAAAAAAACTATATTATAACCCCTGACTTGGTCTTGCTGATTTGAGCAAGGGGATCTTTTTCTATATTTTAATATTTTTTAATTTTATCCCCACTTCCCTTGTTCCAAAACAGGTTGGATATTAGTTCCAGTGACCCCATACTTACTTGGCTTTGCTCTCCCATATGCAAAACTTAAACCCTCGATATTATGGGAAAATTATATTGTAGAATACTTAACTTTTGTTTGCAAAAATGCTTTGATTTCTTTTTCAGTTATTTTTAATTTATTTTTGGTATGTCTGCCAAATGTATAGTTTAAATATAATTTGCTCTATCAACAAACAATAATGAAGTCACTAACATCTGCCCGTCAGTCAAATGGCCTCTCACACACCCTCTCACACTTGTATTGTCTCTATAAATCTATCCCCTCAGGGCTGCCGCTGCCTAGTCTGTATCTCTCTGCTTTTGTCAATACATGTCTGTATGAATGCCCCTGTCAAAACCTGTCTGCTCCTCTGTGTCCCTGCCTGTGTCTGTGTCCCTCTCAGTAAATTTCTCTATGTGCATTTCATTGCCAGTGTATTTATGTGACTTCCAGTCATTGCAGAATTTTTATGTCCCTGTCTATATCTGTATTTCTATTTGTATCCTAGTCAGTGTCTGACTGTGTTTCTATCTGTGTCTGTGTCTCATCCAATCCATAGCTTCATGTGTTTGTCTATGTTTGTTTCACTCCTTAAGCTGGGTACACACTGCAGAATTTTACACCAACTTTTTATGCTGAGCGATTTTACATGTGATCGATGTTCCAATTGTTCAGTCCATGGACTGCATACACACTAGCCTTGTTTAGGACGATAAAGGGAAGAGCGGACGTCACTTTAGTGACTTTTTACAGCCATGTTGTCGTGAGCAATGACTGTAATTTTGTACTCACTGTTGTGGATCGGTCGGAAGTTTATACACACTACACAACAGAAACGAGATTGGAACGAAAATATTAAACGGTACGACCAACCAAATGAGGCGACAATCGTCCATTTGGGCAGACTTTCGACCATCGTGTCACTACACACACTGACCCGACTTTTGAACGAGCGGTCGTATGTCAGCTGATTGAGCCGATTATTGGATGAAAACCGTGTAGTGTGTACCCAGCTTTAGAAAACCCTGTTTATGTCCTTGGCTGTTTTATCATTTTCATGCTTGTCAGTGGGATGTTAACACTGTGACAAACAATTAGACAACTTTATCTAAAACATGGTACTTCTATTCCTTGTTGTTCTATCAAAATCACTAAAGGACCTTAAGACAGAAATTAGTCCTAGTCAGAGGAGTCAATGGTGAACCTCAGCACCATCTGGGGCTCTTGTGTAGGGCTCATCTGTGTCTGGTTTTCCCAGATCATTCCTGGTTGTTGTCATTAGGAATCCCTAACATACACTTATGTTTATACCCCAGACTACTGGTGCACGTAGATTAATAGAAGTAGTCATTTTATTGTTTCACAGCATGTGGTACATTTATAGGCAAAGCAAATTTCATATTGTGAAGTTGCCTCATTTTTCTGAGTCCTATGTCTGCTGCTAACCCATGTACAGCCATTTTTGTATGGAATAAAAATAGTTGACCAGTCTGTTCCAAACACCTTGGAAAACCAGTGGTATTTCCTTGATTTGGTGTAGGTGTAGGTGATGTAGAAACTTTAATCATTGTTATTTCATTTCCCTTTTCCTAAGACACAGGTGGCCTACTACATCTAAGCTCTGGTTTGTTCGCCCTGCTTTGAATGGAACACAAATGGTGCTGGATATGATATTAGATTCCTTACTAAGAAGACAGAGCCCATACATATGGACCTAGAAGATGTAGTCAGGGACATAACCAGTGCTTGCAATTTTTTATTTCCATTTAGGCTCCTTCCTGTGTTCTATATGAAATCCTTGTTTGTCAACTCATTGCCATCAATGTTCCCAATTTTAATCTCCCTACAAAGCTATGTTTAGGCTCTGTCCACCACAGGGGGAATGGAGTGGAGCTCTCATTGGGATGGCCCATGTGTATGAGTCAGAAGACTACAGGTTCTTTTTTTACCTACAAGAATGTCAGCTAAATGTATCTCTTAATTTTCCCTAGCATAGTATGCCAGTGACATAAGGGATCCAATAGCAGCAAATGAGAGGGAGGAGATAGGTAAGAAAGGTGAATAGCACAAAAAGTGAATATTACTGGATGAAGTGGCTAGCATGATTTCTATGGTTGTCATGTACTACTGAATGAGAATGTTAATACTTGTTTTACTTTTCTCTTGCTTGTACTGCATATCTCCCTGCTGGGTTTTAAGATGCCCAATGTAGCTGATCAGGCACGACTGGTATGTCTACAACCCCTCCGCCTAAGTGTGTGTGGGTGGATGCAGTGCTTCAGAGATCTTTAAAGTGGTTGATTCTTCTGGTCTTTGATGTGGTTGAGAGCCAGAGATTTTTACAAACAGTCAGAAAACATTTTTGTAAAACAAATTCAAGGTTCACAAATATAACATGGAACAATATTGAGAGCTCGGTTGTTGCCGCTAGACAAAGAGAACTTGTAATTTCAGTGTAGTAACAGCTAGCTTTGCCTTACGGAATGTTGTAAAATAGCTTATTTTACCACTAGCACCAAGTTGCTACCAAAGCCAGTGTTCCACCGTGGGATACATCCAGCTTTGAACAATTAGGATAATTTATTGGCAAACGACAGAGAACTTCCCATATCTATGCAACACCCTACACTTGTTCCCACTGTCACGCTCAGGCATTAGTTTTCTTAATATGATAATACAATTAACATAATTGTTATGCAACAGATGTAAAATGATGCATAGCCCATGGAAACATCTAACATCTCATTATCTTTTTACACAAGCTGTTAACAATGTCTACTCTTGGCTCTAACTTGGTTATTCATTCCAGATTAAGCATAGTATGTCATTGGTATAGTTATGATATCATCTAAGCCCCCAATTTAACACTGAATATAGACCGTGAGTCAAACTATGTGCCACATTTTTAGCTATCAACCCTTGCTATCCATAGTAGGGATGAGGTCCGACCACTTATTTCCTGAAGAAGCCAAGACCTTCCCAGCAATTGGTATGGTTTTGAAAAATATGGTATTGACTTATGTATTTAGTAGTAATTCAGTGCCTTGTACTGGCTAGCTTTACTACTGGTATACATATTCCTGCTCTTAGTCTTAATAGTTATCTATTTTCTGGTCCTGTACCCTTACAAGAGGATGAAGATTGCCATGTTTTTTACTCAGCATGGGCACCTGCAACACATGCGTATTCTATCGGCCATGATATATTTTATATTGCTGTGTTATAACTGGATTAATATAGCTATAGCAACTTTTTATTATAGACTTGAGAGATGTACTTTAAGGCAACTATTTACTTTAAATGACCTTCCAGTGTTAAAATCCACCTGTTTTTCTCCATGTAAATGTGCAAGTCAGATAAGAGAAAGTGAAATAAGTTAATTAAAAAAGTAGTCTGGTAATGATTTGCCTTTCTCCCAGAGGAAAGTTTAATAAACTGTTCTTGTGTTTACCCGTGGCCACAAGCTACGTTTGGACGCAGATCATAGCAAGTGAATGAACAGTGTCACAAAATGTTCTTGTGTTCTCCTTTGGAGCCATAAACGATATGTTAACCACATTTTCAAGTTGAAAAGTTTTCATCGTAAAAACAATAGACTGCTAAGATGTACAATATGTGAGCACACATTCAGTCTAAGGGTGTCTGTGAACCAACATCTTGTTATGGCCAACTGTGGAGTTTTATACAAGGTCCATTGCATGATGTTTATTTACCACAATGTATTTAACACTTTACTCTTACTTGTGGAATGTTATATGTAAAAGGTGTAATGATATTGATTTCCTAGGCTACAAGGGCTAGGGTTAGTTATTAGCCCATCTCCAAAGGTACATTGATCAAGATAGCACTTCTGCTGGTAAACCAGATAACATAGGATACTTGTAATGTCCTGGTAGTCTGGTGAGTATAATTGCTGCGAGAGGTGACCAGTGTTAAATACATTCCAACAGAGTATCTTTATGGCAGGAAATCTGCTGTGGTTTGTCCCTTCAAAACATGTTATGGCAGTAACTGCGGGGATCTTTTTTTTATTGCATTAGTTCTTGTTCCGTTTTTTTAATTTAAAGTTTTCTTGTGACATCCCCGGCTTCTATTCGGTTCAGTCTATTCAAATCCAGAACTGAACCATATTTCGTTCCACAAAGAGGTTGTGTTGGTGCATTTGTATGGAATTTAAAAAAAAACCACCAAAAATAGTTAACTAATTTTCACTTGGGACATTCCACTGTATAGAGGGAAGTAGGTTTTCCAGGTCATCTGCTCAAAGCTGAACACATAGAAAGAATACATGCTACCTGCCTATGTTTGAATTAGTTAAGCTGAATTTTGCATTCCTGACTAATGAGA
The DNA here is from genome assembly GCF_038048845.1 of Mixophyes fleayi. Taxonomy (NCBI): domain Eukaryota; kingdom Metazoa; phylum Chordata; class Amphibia; order Anura; family Limnodynastidae; genus Mixophyes; species Mixophyes fleayi. Next base: position 51,349,189 of record NC_134410.1, read on the forward strand.
CATCTCAGGCATGCTGCATGCATACCTAAGTTCAGTGCAGCAAGGCGGCATGTTTATTTAATTTGTTAAGAATATTGGGTTGACCCTTCTTCTTTTCAGGGTACTCTGACCGCTAACTGACAGCTGCCGCTGGTCTACTTCAATTGATGGGAGTAGGAGCAGACACTTTTCAGCATTAGGGGGGTTTTCAATCATCCCGCAAATGGAACTGCTAGGGCAGTAAGTGTGTATTGTATGCAGCATCTGATTGAATAGCTATGGCTCTTGATGAATTCAGCACATACCCCTTGTTCTACTCTTATGAGACTCTGGCCCAATCTCTTAAAGTTCTCTGCTTCTCCTCAATTTGCTCTCGATTATTTTTTTTTACAAACCCCCCTTTTATCTAGTAAAAGGGGGGTTTGTAAAAAAAAAAAATAGTCACACTATTATTATGGCTATGGCTACTTTAGTAATTCTGCTCTATTGCGACTAAGGTACTCTTCCTTGTTTTACCTACAAACATTTAAGTAGTGCAGCAATAGTAGGCATCTGCTTTTTGTGTTTTTGGCCCTGAATAAATCTTGGGTTCAGACCTTCAAAGCAAGTAGCGATCCAGGTGTTTAACATTTCATTAATTATATTTTCATTGACTCTCCTGTAACTGAAATTACTGCAAGTAAAATTAAATCTTTTTTTTTGTTGTTTGTTTTTATGTGAAGCTCTGTGGGAAAATGGGGCCCCCAGATTATGTGCTCGGTTTCATGAATTCCCAGTGGATAACACACACAAATCTTGGCTTCATTTGCTCATTTATTTTACATGCTCTGCTCAGACTTGTCCTGATCTTGTTCTGATATTAAGATGCCTCACAGCCATTTCTTCAGCTGTATTTTATCTCATAAAGAGCATTGTAAAATAATGGCCTATACTATTTTCCATAGCACACTTCTGCATGCTTAATGAACATGCAGTACTCTAGGAAATGGTCTATAAAGTGGACATATCGCTTTTTAACAATGTCATTTATACACTAGACTTCCTGTTATATATATTGCAGATGCAGACTGATATAGTTTGCTTTAGGATGATAGTTCCATACCTTTCAATTTGACTCATTTAACATTTTGCACAATGGACTGTTCGCATACTTATTTTTCAATTACAGTAACTTGTGCAGAATTAACTAAATGCAATTTTTTTTAAACATCAATTCATTAAATCAGCTAATGTAACTGCAGATGATGTAAGAATGGAAGCAGGCCATTGTGTACCTGGTGAAATTGGTCATGTTGTGTTTTTGCAGCAGATTAATTTGTCACTGATCAGAGGCTGAACTTGGCTGGCCTCCAGACCTTGTTGATTTGTAGAGAAGATGACTTCTTCAGTAATCTTCAATCTCAACCCCCCCTTTGATCTTGAACAACTAAGACTTCCTGCTTGACATTCTTTACTTCATAACTTAACTAACTGCAGAGTAGATATGCTCTGCTCACATGATTATCCTATAGAGTACATTAAACTGTAGATACAGTTAATGTGTATAAGGGTTCATTGAAATCGCTGTTACCATTCTATATACATCATCATCATCATTTATTTATTTAGATAGCGCCAGCAAATTCCTTAGCGCATTACAATGGGGAACAAACACAGTAATAGACAATACTGGGTAATACAGACAAAGAGGTAAGAGGACCCTGTTCGCAAGCTTACAATCTATACAGTTTCCCTTTAAGTACAAATAAGCCGACTGGCACAGGAAGGTTGTCTATCTGTATTTCAACATTTCTGCCTCAAGTTTATTCCAAGATTACTTTTCAGCAGCCAACTGATTTGCCAAAATTGTCTGTTGGGACATAAGCCCTTGTAGCCAGTTAGAAACCAGAAAACCCAGCAGTAAGCAGCTGTAGTTCAGTTATGATTGTATATGCAGTTGCTTCAAATCACTGGACTTGTATGTGAAGTTAGCACCCCTTCATATAGGTGCAATCATGTTAAGAATGTACTATACATCAGGCTCATAGAGAAAGCCAGCCCAAAGCTCTGATTCTGCTTTAAGACCTCAATACATAAATGTAAATCCAGGAAACCTCAGTTGTGTTTTCCTGATGCGGTAGCACGGCTCTGTGAATGGTACACATGGAGCATGAGTAACTTTCAACCTCCACTTTCACACCTCTCAGTGAGCTTCTGCACATGTTTGGCATATGGGTAGTATGTACAGAGGTGGAACATTGGTATAATTGAAATGCATACACCCACGGTGGAAGACAGGAAAATTATTTTACAGGTCATATTAATTTAAGGAAACACATTGAACAATTGTTATCCCAGTGTTACGCAGCCACATACATTTTCCCTTCATTATAATGATATATATCCCTGTCATTTCTCTACAACCACTTTTTAAGAGGAACCAGAAAAGATTTAGTGAAGGTGCAATGCATCCATTTATTGACAGCCCCACATGTGTAGGTCACCAAGGCCTACAGCATACAAACATCAATGATCATTTAAATTACCGGTCAAATACATTTATTTCTTTGTACACCTTTTGTACAGTACATGCAGGAGGTATGGATGATTGTCTGGAGGCGGGCAGCATAGTGCAGGTGGGCCTGGGGGCACAATGGCGAAATATGGGTTGATTAGTCCATATTTGGTACCCTTCCGAGATGAAATAGGTGTGTCTGGTGCACAAATATTGTTAAAAACTATTTCCAAAATTATTATGAGCTTCTCTATTGATTTTTCCTGTTTTACATAATATTTTGATACTGCAAAACAGTAGTAGTTTTTTTAAAAAAAATATCTTACATTTTCAAAACCTTACGGCACTGTCAGTCAGGATAGCATTATTCTGCTTCATTCTGTGACATAACCACAGACCTCTTTGTCTATATGTGTGTGAACGTGTATATTTCCTATATACATATTCTTTTTAATAAAACTCACCTAAATGCTGTTCAGGTGAAAACTATAGCAGCATTTATAACTCAAAAATAATATGTAACATTCTTTTGAAGATTTCTTGGTTACACTGGCCTCTAACTAGTTTTGTCTTTTCCTTTGAAGGAATCCAGCTATAGGATTTCTTGCAATTATGACATCATGAAATGTATCTAGAGATAATCTTGGTGAATGGAGGGGGAGGGGAGGGAAGCCAGGGCTGGAATTCCATGTGAACAGGTACAAGCTGGATCCTTGATATAGTTGAATAAGGGAAGATAAAGAAATAGATGAGCAGTCCTATTTTACTAAGACATCATTTTATTTTGTTTATCTTTATTTTTCTAAATTGAAATCTAATAATCTGAAAAGCAATTATTATTATTATTATTATTATTATTATTATTATTATTATTATAAGAGCTTTGCACACCCCAAAGCAGTATTTACAGGTTTACTAATATACAGAGTTCAGTTACGTTCTGTGTCCATGCTAACATTTTGGTAAATGATATATTCATTGTTGAAATGTATTTACTGAAATCATTACAATTGGATGCAAACACATACAATCTGACAAATATTTATGTAAATGTATGGAAGCTTAAGATTTCTGCAATAATATCACATTTTGGTACATTCTGTTCTATAATGGGATTCACAATATTGAAAGCCACCCACACTACAGAACTGATTGATAGGCAACTGGCATCTTGGAGGTAGTCTCATTCTTTATACAATCACCAACACATCCAGTGAATATGTGAATTAAGGTGTATCATGTTCTAATCACACCCTTTGGATACATCATACAAATACTATTCATGCATTAAAATAAATTTGTATCCATACATCAAGCACTCCCTTAATAACACATGGGAATGTATGGTCTTCTCTAAATACGAGATGTCAACCAGGATGAGCCTTCTTGTCTATAGATTAAGTCACATGACCTTATCTACAAAACGGACTCACAACATATATTGCATACCATAGTGTAGTATGTAAACAATGATCAACAGTTCAAAAGTATGAATATGACAGATCTACTCCTTTCCACCGTGAAGGATTATGGTATGTCTCAAGTTTTCACCCGTGATCTTCATACACTTTCAAACCCTAATGGGTATATACTTACAGATTCTAGATCTTTTTCAAGCCTTTAACAAATTCCATCTTCAGAGGAATTTCCACGAGATCCCAATGGAAAAAACAGCAACACCCAAAAACATAAAACATAAAAACATCTGATAAAAAGCAACTCTGCGAGCCTCTGATCCGGGCATCGTGGAGTTGGAGGATAAAACTGATGACGGTTGCACTAGAACTGCCTGTTCACCTCCACATTCTGATGCAATAGATCAGTCTGGTACGAGTCCACTTTTACTTTGTATCTGATGTTTTTACTGGCTTACTGTTTTTTTTACTGGTTAATCTAGAGGGGTAGTGGCACCGCGCTATACATACTCGGCTGCACACTGAGTGAAGCGCCATATAGACTGTTCCATTTGCTATATACTATTCATGCATTAATTGTATTATGAGCATAAAAGAGTTTATAGAGGCCAGTGGTACTTTGGTGTACAGTATTAGCTGTCATTTCAGACCATGTAGTATTATTGATACAATCCTAGCAGAACCCACTATTTAATAGAATGCAGTCAAGTAAAGTGCTGTCTATTTGTGCACCAAGTTGATTTTAGAAATAATGCAGAATTCCACATTTACGTATTTAATGAAGGGGAGCGAGGTGTGAATTTAAGTCTGTCTCTGAGGTTCTCCTGGTTAACCTCATTACACAGCATGCCCATGTACAGTCATTTGGCTTATTTGATGTTCTGGCTTCCACCTGTTTTCATTTTCACCCAGCATGCTGCTTTTCTGCAGTTCTGTTCTTAAGTTTAGTTACAGCAGGATTAATTGCACCAATGCTCTTTAATACAGCGAAGCACAAAAGAACTCTTGTGAACTGAACATTATTTTAAATTGTGTTGAGAATGGTAGATTTCAGCCGCACTAATGCTGTATTAGAAGTGGGGCAGTTCTATATGAAAGCTCCTTAGCTGTGTCTGCATTTTGGAATTCCTGCCCCTGCAGGTCAATCTGCTTTTTAGTTGAATTTCAGAAAATGAAGGGGGTGGCAAGTATGTAATGATGGAAATGTTTCTGCTCTTTAAACAATGTGCTTATCTGTCACTTTTTTTAAAATTATCTAATTTTTTAACAGGTCAATATATTCCATCATTAGCAGAAAGCAGCCACTCAAAATTCCAGCTCTGTATTTAAATTATAAACTGTATATCCCTTATTACAAAAAATAATAAGACAATTAGCTCCTACAAGGAGCAGTCATTTATGTAGTGTAGTAGACTTCTGCAGAGGTAACTTGAGCGTTATAAATACAATTTAAGGCTCTAAATAGGGACATTTATACCATGATGTATACAGACGCTAGAGCTAGGAAATAAAGATCCTCCTTGTGTACTAGTAAAGGAAGTTTTCTATTGACCCTTAGAAACACATATGATATTTATCACATAATGTGCATGTGCATCCTCAGTAACCGACAGCATGTAACTCTAATATACATCGCTGTATAGAGTGTCTGTACCCAAAACTAAACCACAGTCAAACACCGAACCATAAACCAAAGTACAATGTCATTTCATGCAAGAACAAGTATACTAGCATTTAGAGCTAAATATGCACTCACCCCCACAAACATATGGCCAGACATATGAACATAATCAAGTACAGAAATGTCTGTCCAAGAAGAACAAGGTATTATTTCCTCACTGAAGGAAGGAAGCAAATATTACACCCACTTGGTTTATGCACCTGTTTGGGTCAAACAGATAACAGCATACTTGCCAACATTTCTTTTTCTTTTTCCGGGAGATGCTGGCTGGGACGTGGGCGTGCAGGGGGCGGGGCTGCGAAATCGCGTCATTTTGGCCCCGCCCCTGTGACGGAATGACGCAAATCGCGTCATTTTACAGCGGGGGCAGGGCTAAACGCCGCGATTCCAGGTGAATCGCGGCGTTTAAACTGAATTTTTCCCCCTTCCTATCAGGGAGATTGCCACACTCGTCCGGGAGACTCTCGCAAAATGCGGGAGTCTCCCGGACAATCCAGGAGAGTTGGCAAGTATGGATAACAGTAAGAGAAATAAAATTGCCTACTTCAGCTTTAGTTGATGTTGAATGTATGCATGTAGCCTGTGTTGTGACATACACAGTTTCCTCCTTTTTTTGCTAAGTTATTTTTTAATACATTATTTTCATGATATATTAATATAAGTTTACTTTATTTATTTATTACATTGACCTTAAGCATGCTTTGCCAGTAGATAACTATTTGATAGCTGGCAAAGCATGCTGGGGCTTGTAGTTTCACAACACTTGGAGTGTCACAGGTTAGCCATCACTGAACTATACCATATCATGTAAGATTTACAAATAATGCATCAAGTTTGATCCTGATGGTTGGGTCTGTGTTTACGGCACCATAGTTTTGTTTGATGTGAGCACCACTCTTTCGTTGCACTGGATGATAGCAGGTTCAGACCAATCAGTAATTGATTCTGTGGTTATTTCTTATAAAAATACAAGGGGAAATTACGTATCGGTGATTAGCGGACTGTGCCTGCAACAGGATGGTTATATGACCCTGCGTGAACTTTTTTTGAGCAGGTTGAAGAGAAAATAATTGAAAAACTACTCCCAGAGAAGAAATCAATAGAAATATAGAATTAATAAACATCTGCCAAAATTACAATGCTGTGCTTCAAGGGAAAAATAATCCTGCAATTGTTAGGTAATGCATTCCCTTCAAAAACTAAGCACTTATTTTAGCTTATACATTTTCTAAATGTGGTGTTTTTTTCATTTTTTCTTCCATGAGGTGGATAAGCTAAACTTTCCCAAATAAGGCATTAAATTAGTAACGGGTAAGCTGTCTTCATCCAGATTTAAATATAAAAATTCCTTTTCGTTTAGCAAGGAAGATGTGCACTCACTGTCCATTTACCTTCAGTCAGTTCACCCTTTCTAGACTGGACAATAACAAACAGGACATATTTCCTTTTAGCTAGTAAAAGTCACTTTAAAACTCATTTTGCAAACTTATTTTAGTGACCCAGAGAAGTCAGGTTTAGCATCATGCTACTGCCAAAAACATCAGCACTCTCTGGGTTTTTCTCCATAGTTATCTTCACAGACAAGTAAGAATTCTGGGGGAGGAAAGATTTACATGGTTAGGTGCAGAGCTTCAAAACAATTTGTGCAAAACAAAAGTAACTTAAAAGAAAAATAAAATTGATGTCAATTATAAGTACAGATAAAACAGTAATGACATAATGCAGTTAAAAGGGAGCGCAATAACAAAAAAATTTAATTCCTCTGCTGGCCCAAACATTCTGCTTATTAAACATGTGCAGTTAATTTCCTGTTATATGTATTCATTGAATTATATTACAAATACTCTGCATATTTAATTACAGTTACTAAACATGTTGACTTACCATACATTTTAGATCCACTTAGATCCTCTTGATCTGTATCCATAAATCGCATCTTGGCTGTTGAGTTGAGTTCTTGGAGAAGAGATAGTTCAGGGATTTTGTGTAAGTGCCGCACAGTAAAGGCATGCAAACACTAGGTAAGCTGCTTAGTTTGAGTTGCATGGATCTTGAAATACATTAGCTATGTGAACTAAATTTTGTCTCAACATAAACCGTGTGCAAGTTTTGGACTTGATGATGATTGTTGCATCTTTGCTCTGGATGCATCTATACAATGGATTAAAGGTTGCATGTATCTTAAGATGTGTGCAATTCATGGAAACTAATTTGTGCAGACACATCTTTCTTTCGGGGCGTCTTTACGTTCAACTCTAAATCTAGAGTCTAGGTCCAAATCATCACCTATGATATTGGAAACTGTGAATGGTTCAATTCTTAGCTATGAAATCATCTCTTTTTCATCTTATCTTTTCCCCGCAATTCCCTGTTATCCTTGACATTCCTTGTCTTATGACTCTCAACTTCATTGAGGGCTTTGACTTTTTCTTCTGAATATTACCACCTTAACTGCCATCCTGAGATACTCTCTGATGCCCCTGTGGGTATACAGGGTTGCACGATTTGTGAAATTTCATAGACTTCCTCTTCAGTATCATGAGTTTCACAATGTCTGTGAATAGAAGAATACAGTCCCTCCAGTGATCCTATCATTGTCCCATTACATTTCTGCCAGGAACTGCAGTGCCATTTGCTTGTATATAGTCTCTGTCTGAACCAAAGGTAAAAGTTATTAAAACTTGCTTCACAATTATTGCTCCTATCACCAACTTACTTACAATGGTGTCTGTTTAAATGGGCTCTAGCTGTGGAAGCTGCTTTTGTGCATCTGGAAACTCTCTTTACCTCTTTACTGCCTGTCCATCGTAATACAGGATTTTCATTTTTAGTGAATGCATCTGAGTCTCCTGCGGGACCTCTCCTGTAACAGAGGATTTGTCTTGAAATTATATTACATACTTAAGCTTACTCTTCCCATTAGATGTCATCAACAGAAAGAAACTATGATAAAGGGAGCAAATGATTATTGGCCATAAAATAGGACTTCTCTGAATGGATGCATCTTTGTGAAGGAGCACTTCATCCAGTATCAGTTCTTATAGATCATCGAATGTTGGAGTTTACCAGATCAGCCAGGAGATTATTAGCTAGATAAGCAAGGTGGACTCTTTCTTTTTATGATTTAACTTTCTTATCAACCAGAGTCTAGAAATAGAAAAACTGATGGCATGTCATGGTGATCTTTTTATCCTTCCCAAGACACTAAGGGCTAGATTTACTAAGCTGTGGGTTTGAAAAAGTGGGGATGTTGCCTATAGCAACCAATCATATTCTAGCTGTCATTTTGTAGACAGCACTAAATAGATGAAAGCTAGAATCTGATTGGTTGCTACAGGCAACATCCCCACTTTTTCAAACCCGCAGCTTAGTAAATCTAGGCCTAAGTCTGTTACTACCATTCTTCCATAAAATAATTATAAGTTTGATTTACCCTTCTAATCTCATGATCCATATTAAGCGGGGTTATGAAAATTAACCAATACTATGTCATCCTAAAATAAATATCCACCTAGCCTTGCATAATGGTTATTGGACTTATAAACATCAACTTCTCATTCCAGAATCAGGGAGATTGTGGGTTATGATTCTAAGCCTGTTGGCTACCCTGGGATCCATAAGACTCAGGAACTTTTGATTCATTCCATTTGGTGGCTTAAATTTCCTCAGGATGTCCTCAACTATGTGAGTTCCTCCAATACAACTTGTGCTTGGAATAAGAATCTCTCTGATCCTGCAATTGGTATCCCTGACATTCCAGATTAAATGGTTTTGTGATTGACGAGTTGCATTTACTTCAAAGTTCTGGAGAAGTTTTTGCTTGACACTTAGAATAAGCTTAAATCTATCTTCAGCCCTTCACCTACAACATAATGAGCAAATCAAATGCAAGCTTTAGAACTGTACCTCTGATGCTTTGTAGTTATCTACAGGATGACTTAATGGATCTCTTACCTACAAACAGCTTGCTTCTAATAAATTTCAACTAAATACCACTTTAAAACGCCTTTTTTCAAAAATGAATATCGCACAGCTTACAAGTCTGCTCTTCCCATTGCAAGTTTCAATGACAGACTTACAGTCTTACAAAAGAACCAAGTGCTGCTTCATCTAACACACCAAGGACTTAGGCACACTATAAAAAATATCTGAAAGACACCACAGAAATCTCACTGATTGCCATGTGGAAGATATGGTTTGGCCAAAGTGAACATGAAAATAAAGAGGGCATTTTAAATATTCAGTCTAATGTTTATTGGGCCCTTTGATATCTCAGCACAAATAAATCCAGTGAAGTGAATCCAATTAACGCTGCCTGATTCCACAAAAATTCATCAAGTTTTCGCTCAACTCTTTTGAAACCCTTCTGGGAGAATCTATATCCTGGACATTGAAATCCTGCATTATTTCCAGTAAGGGTTGATAGAGAAGGTGTATATGTGGTGGAAAGAATTGTTAAGAAGCGTTCAACATAATTTACAGTACCTGGCGCTATTCCAGGGTTACAGCCTAGAGAAGAGATCTTGGGACCCTGAAGAAAATGTCCATGCTCAAAGATTAGTTTGAGAATTCCATCAACAAACTTGGAAAAAGGATGTATGGAGGACATTTCTCAAGGATGGTGGAACAACGTCAGGAACTGAACCTGTTGGGTTTCAAACCCTGGATTCTTTGTTGCTGGTCCGTTGTCTTGCTCACCGGTCACTCATCTGCTTCGAAGAGAAGCTTCCTGTTTACATTGCATGATTATTGTGGCTTGTACCTGTGATCTTGCCTTGCTAGTTCTACTATTCTTCCACATCTCTGCTTGATTACTCCAGTGCTGAATTCAGTTTGTTTAACTATGTTTCATTTGTCTTGCACTGATTTTGGCTTGTACCTAATTTCTCCCACTCTGACAAATGATTCCATCAGCAGCATCTGCGAGCCGGTCTCTTACTCACATTATGCCTCGGTGATGTCAATTATTTCTAGTTCAGCCCACACAATGGCTACCTCAACTATGTTAAAGCTATGTGTACACCCTAGTAACCCATTTTACTAGGGTCTTCGGTATGTAAGATATGATATATATAGGACAATGGGGTCTATGTATTAAGGTAAATATGGAGAAAACATCAGCACACTCTTTCCTCCATATTTGTCTCCTCTCAGCTGCTTGGCATAGCCGGGGAGCATGCCAGGAGGAGGCAGTGTGTCTGCCACACTTTCCTTTCTTTTGTACGCCAAAATCTTGCTTTACCTCAGAGGAGTGGCGAGGTCAGCTCAGCTCTGTTTTTGAGCACAATTGGCTCTGCTCCTCTCCCAAATAGAGCACTGGGGCTCAGTTTACAATGTTTTTATGTTTTCAAGTAACTTTTCAGCAGATGCATGTGTTGAATTTTGCTAAGTCTTTCTGTATGACCTATCTTGTATGCCCAAGGTAAGCAATTCATGAGAAGAAAACATTATTGGACAGTTTTTTGTTTGTTGCATGAGAAAGTAGCCAATATCACAAATACTTACTATTTTTACACTGTAATGGAAATTTGCATTGATCATACACAATAAGCCCATCATAAATACCTCCCCAATCTAATAATAATTTGGGTTATGTGTTGCCGTGTACTGAGCAGGCTTGTCCTTGACTATATCTCTGCTTGATTACCTACATACTTGATTACCTGCCTACTGACTTTAGCTTATTTAGCTAAACTCCACTTGTGCATACACTGACCTTGACTTGTTCCTGATTCCTTTCACTCTAGCTTACTGGACTCCATCTCTGATACCAGATCCATTACATGTGCCTTCCCAATATGCATGTGTAGTACCACATAAGGGAGGTAATTTTTTATCACATTCACCACAGGTTGAATGCCACATGAATAGGGGGCCTGGAAATGATGTCATCAGTTAAGAATCACAGGACAGTTCCGTGCTCACTGTGTGCCTTATGCCTCGTGATGTAATGGATTTCTAGTTCAGCCATCAGAAAGGCTGCCTCCACTGAGTTAAGGTTACATCACACTTTAGTAACCTATTTTGCTAGTGTCTGTTGTGCATAAAATGAAACACTATCAACAGGATTTTTTTGTTACTTTTTCTTAACATTAGGACTGCATGTTTACTACTCGATGGGATTACATTTCCCAAATCATGACATTCCATATATCTTGGCACCTTGTTCAACCTGACAGGTACTCGCATTCCTTTCCATGTTCTATTTGCAGTGGCACAACGCTGGAACATGCTTATCAGTTACATACCATGTCATGGTATGTGATCCTTCAGCAGATTTCTGGGGCATTAGTTAGATTTCATCTAGATCTGTTTTATTAACGATAGTCATTCCCTACCTGTGCTGTTATGCGGGACAGATGCATATGCCAAGTAATCAGTCTTCATTATAACTGTATACATGCAATTTTCTTGACCCTTCAATGCACTTTTGTATTCTTCAGTTCAACCCTCCTGCTTAGTTGCTCCAGGTTCCCAGGATACCTCATGTTTTACTGTAAGATATGTATATACCACAAACCAACTCTCAAAGACGTTAAGAGTTAGTTGTACAACACATCTTTATTGCATTGCTTTATTCAGACAGTAATGTAAGTTAACAGCATTAAACAGACAATGGACGTACCTTAAGTACGTCTGATATTCACAAAATGTGGGTTCCAAATAATCCAGAATTGGGACAGGTCCCAGTTGGTAAATGTGAAATACTCAAAATAATGGGGTCTATATTAATCAAAAAAATATGGACGAAAGCGTGACGTATTTCCACTCAGTGGGGTCGATATACTCAAAAAAACTTAGCACTGGGTCTTTATGTACATCATAGAGCCCGACATGTTTAAATTTTCAAGTAAATTCTTAGCAAATGCACTTTCTAAGTCGTTCTGTATGTCCCAAGTTGTGTGCACAAGGTAAGCATTGTATGAGAAGATTTTTTTATGGATAAAACTATGTATATATATATATATATATATATATATATAGTTTAAATAATATAAACTGAAATGGAAATTTGCTTTGATCATGCATAGTGTGGCGTAATAAACACCTCCTCAACCCGATAATAATTTGTGCTATAGGAATCTTAGAATGAGACACCTGACATATTTGTGTACAGGTCACATAAAATGTTAAGATATATCCAAACTTACAAATAAGCGTTTTGAGATCCTCAATTAGTTGGGAAGGAGGGGTGGGTGTCCTAGCTTAGCTTGAAATTGCAGTGTAAAAATAAAGCTTTTCAGTATCTGTTTTCTTATATGCAAAAGCAGGCAATATATTTGTTGCATTGGAACATGGTTTGCCCAGGAGCAAATTTACTACTTTTTTGTTCTTTGCTGTTAACTATAAATGAGACCATATTCTGTGAGTTGTGATGTTATCATTTCACGGGCTGATGCTGAGTTAGGGGCAAGGGAAAAAAAGAAGCAAATTTGCACCTTGGCAAAATCATGTTGCACTGTAGGCAGGGGGTTTAAAATGTGTGGACAGAATTATAGTTCTAACTACATATACATAGAGCATCTCTAAATTTCATTGTAAAAATAAAGCTGCACAGTATGTGTATGCTATATGCAAAGGTAGAGAGTATTTTCCCTGCATGCAAAAAAAAATAAATAATTAATTTGCACCCCTTGCATTGCAACATGGTTTGTCCGGGAGCAAATTTACTCCTATGTTTTGCTTTGCCCCTAACTCAGCACCAGGCCCTTAGTATTCATTAGGAAATCTTCTGCATTAAGAAATAATGTACTCCCAACTATAAGTCATTACAATTATAAGAAGTCACCTCCGATTTTGTAGCCTATAGAAAAGCATGCAGTTTACGTAATTTTATATGATCACAGAACTTCTCTAATATAAAATACCGTAGTGCGCGCAATATCCCATATATTATTCAGCAGAACATCACTACCAAGATATAGTTAGTTTTATTCTATTTACTAGCTGAACTATCCAGCATTGTCCGGGTTTAAATCTTCAAGTTATGAAGTTATCAATGAGTTGGATATAACTGTCAACCTTTTAAAAATAATTAGAAGCTCTTCCAAAACACCCATGAGGTGGATGCCCATTGCCGTTTTTGTTTTTATATTAAATGTCATCCAGTGGAAGGCCCAGAACAGGCTCCCCGGGTGAAAGTTCTGCCCAGCGTACACCAACGGAAGGTCCAACCGGGACACTAACCCCCAAAACCTGGCCAGGATCCAACGGGACTACTTCGGGTTGGTTTCAGCCCAATCAGTGCAGGGGTGTCCGAATTGTTTTGCAGATTTCATATAAGTCTAGTTTACAAAGGCATCTGAACAGATAGGCAAAACAAAAAAATGTATTTTTTATATATGTAAATATTGTTTTATTTACTTTTTCTCTCCTTGCCTGTTGGCTATGATTTGGTTTTGGTGCTTAAGGTCATAGCTATTTTAGCAGAACCCAAAACAAATAGCATTAATAGTTTATATCTGATAGACTCATCATTGGCAGCTACCGTTATTTATTTTAGCAGATAAAACCAGGGCTAGAAAGGAGACTGCATCACTTCCTAAATAAAATCAACAGAATGTTGGGTGAAGATATTTTGATCTTCTATCTAGAGCAGTCTGTTAATGCACTGTGCTGTACTGCATTTACCTGGTAATCTGTGGGCAGATCTGAGTCACAAGATTGTGTACTGTGCAGAATTAAAGAAGTATATGCACCCTACTTTACCCCCTTGTTTATACTGATGTACCATTTTTAAGACAAGTTGATTTTTTCTTCAGTTGTGGGTTATGATAACTTTCTAAGGTGTATTTGATTAGGGTTTGAGCACATTATTGTTACCATTCAATTCCTGAATCTCCTTGTGTACCCAGTTACTACTACCACTGCATGTGAGCTTCAAACATTGAGATCTACTAAAGACTTATATCTGTATTGTATTTTTCAAGCTGAGTTTTGACCCTTGATTTTGACTCTTGGGTGGGATTCAATTTGGCGCGAAGTGTCTCCAGCAATGAGCCCCACATGTGTAAGTTTTATTTGGTGGATTTTATACTTTCACAGAATTTAAACCAATCCATATTGGTTCTGATGGAAAATCCCTTTAGCTGTGACCGATCCATTCTGTGCCTTTTGCAATCAGCAGCCGGATCTCTGACAATTTGGTATTTGTGTGAAGCATTAACACGTTATTATTCCTGTATCAAAATAATATGTGTCTTTATTCATCATAGTTTCCCTTTCAGTTTACAAGTTTGTCAAACATTAGCTCTGCATTTGGGGCCCAGACCTAGGAATAGAACCATAGTGAACTGTCTGGAATGTATCAACTAGGCGATAGGTCTGTAAGATCTGAGATGAAACATCTCTACCCATTTTCCTGAAAGAAGGAAGTTATTGAATTGTATGTTTGTTTTCTTACTCATACTACCAACTCAACTATAACAAGGTGCTAACATGGCTAAAAATAATCTATATTCATAATTGCTAAGATGCAGTAAAGTTTACATTTAGTTTCCAGAATCATTGTGCAATATAAAACCTTGATATCTCAGTGTCACTTATGTGAACTACAGTCAGTTATGGATAAAAAATATTTTTAATGGCCAATTGCCTAAATATATTGTATGGTAACATTTCTGTTAGTGAATCCAACTTTACTTGGATTCACTCTGCTTTGATTTTGCTAACAGACTACAATGATCCAATGTTCAGTGGTATTCTCTGCAGTAAAACATGTTATTTGTGTACATGAACCTCATCTTCATCATCATCATATACCAACACAATGTTACTAATAATTCTTGCTTTCAAGCTGAAGCTTGCTGTCCCAGTCCATTATGTATGGCCTCTAATATGGTGTTGGCATACATTGACTTATATTTGTAATATTTGAATAGCGTTTTAGTCTTGCTGGGATGAATACTGATATAAACCACTAGTTTCCTCAGGGCAGCAGAATGTGTTTCTAAGCTGTATGACTGAGAGTCAGTCCCTAGTACAATTTTATGCACAATTTTTGCCAATTCTCTTTGAAGGAAATTGTATTATTCTAATATGGAATGTGAAGGCAGTGGAATTCCATTGTTCTGAACCAAATCTAAGCATTACAAAAACAGATATAATTCTCTTTATCAAGTTGGCAAAATGTCTCATATGCTTGAGATGGGTAATAATTCCAGAGCATTGCAGACATTCTATGTAATCTGTGTGTAACAAAGGCTCAGCATTTTACCCTAACAGCTGTCAAAACAAAGATTATTATTTTTAATGAATGTCTTTCAAGCAAATAATCGGTGCCTGTATGAGTTAGCTCCCTTGTGGATTTCCTTTGTCATTTTTCCTAACCTCATCACATACCTCCTACCGGTGGGTTGCAGTGACAGGGCCTAAATGTGAAGTGAAATCTTAATCATATCATTAATCCAACTATTTTACACTTAGATTGGAATGATAATGAATTCTCATGAGTTCTTAGAGTAGGTTTCAAAACCTACATTTGATAATACCCCAGACTAGATGATTTTGCCACATAAGGGTTTTGTTTGTATCTCCCATCATTTTGCTTCCTCACTTTCTGTCCCCTAAGCACAAATCCTTTACATGTTCACTGGATTTTCTTGTACCTCTCTCCTTTATTGTATAATTGACTATGTACTTATTATTAATTACATAACGGATCGATTATAGGTATGTTTTTTTGAGGACATTTGAAAATGTGTTGTTCTAAGGCAATACAAGACTTAGTGGACACTATATAATTAAGTACCCTTATTTTTAAGTACCTTTAGATCATTTTCATTTTACTAAACAATTTTTATAAAAAAAATTCACCATTGAGTAAAATGCTGTCAGATTTACAAGGGATTGACAGCAATTTGGAAAGGAGCAGTTGACACTTTCAGATAGCCTAATGCAACCAACATGCCTGTAGGTGCAGCCTTAATGATCCCTGTAATAAGGTTCCCACTTAGTTTTGCTCTAATTCTATATGCATTTATATATGCACAAATTATTCAAAGTTTCTAGATAATATGTCTATAACACATTTTGTTGTCATTTAATGACTGGACAATTTGGAAAGATGAGCAGTGTATTTATGTACCAGCCAGGCCCGGCACTCCCATTAGGCAAGGTTAGGCACTTGCCTAGGGCGCCGGGCTCTGGAGGGCGCCACAGAATTCTAAAATACTTTAAAACTGTGCGGAGACCGCTGACCATACCTGTCATGGCCGCCGCACAGCATTCAGATGCACGAGGAGGGGGCGGAAGAGGCTATTTTGTCACCACCGCCGCCTCTCTGCTCCGTCTCCTCCCCTCCACTTAAGAGTGGAGGGGAGGAGACGGAGCAGAGAGGGGGCGGTGGCGAGACAAGGTAAGGAGAGGAGGGAGGAGGGCAGCGATTTTTGCGGGGGGGGGGGGGGGGGGCGCTTTTTTAAAAATGCCTAGGGCGCCGTGGACCCTGGCACCGGCCCTGGTACCAGCAATTGTATTATGATTTAGAAGTAGTTCAGTTACTAATACATACATTTTAGATTTTAGTTCTGTGTGAAGAATTTGAATAAAGAATTGCTGATTATACATATAAATTAGACAGTAATAAACACTGAAGGTGTAAATGATGTTAGAATTCTATGTTCAGATCGGATTTCTGCCATAGTAATGGTTTCTGGATATTAATTGCCTTATTAGAAGATTATTTCAATGTTATTTTAAGTTGCTGTGGAGTTTAAACAGTATTTGTTATTTGCATTGATAATGAGATCATTAGAAGTGAAAGTACATTTGTCACTAATCACAGATCACCTGCACGCCACGCCCAAAGGTTTAAATGTGTTTAACACTTAGTTACAATTTACACAGGGCTAAAATAGTTTGCGAATTAAACAAGGAAACGTTTTTCATTTTTAACTAAAATACTCATTGGAGATTACTTTATATCTTAAATAAGGCACAAAATAAGTGGGCTTATTTGTCTGGGATTTTTAATTGACATGTTACCAATTAAATCATCAGTAGGCACTTTCAAAGCATGTGCATTCATGAAGATCATTAGGTAATTACAATTAGGTGCCATGTAGGTACTGCACAGTGCAGTGACATATTTATGTGAACTGCTTGAGAATAATATGATTTGTAGTTGGAACAACACACCTGGCGTGTGTAAAGCATGTACATACCATCTGGTTTTATTGTACCACCTGAAACTTAATAGGATAATTCCATCTGCAAAGAACATGTCCATTCCAAGGGGATAGAGTAATCTGGTGACAAGGGACTGACCAAGGACACCGGGCACCTTGGGCTATATTCATAGTCCTCTCCCAGTATCATGGACAGCAACGGACACATTCCACACACGTTATTGCTCAAAAAGAAAGGCTAGTTAATAAACTCATCACAACTTGTCTGGAACAAGGTGGTACAGAGTGAGAAATAGAGACTAATGTATCCCTAGGATTTTACTTACATGTCTATTAGAAGTCACTGTTGACTGCATACTCCCATTTATTATTTATACATGTATGCTTATGAATTTAAAACTACTTTGTCAATAGGCAACATTTTACAGTGGGTCATTTACCTATCTCTGAGATAATTTGTAAATGAAACGGTACTAGTTAATTATACAGGCACCACTCTCTAGTAAGCGCTGCTAGTATGTTCTAATCGTATCACATTAGGAGCGCAGCAAAGTTCAAAATGATTCCAAATCTCCCTTTTACCCCAAACTTGCTGCAGGACGGTTCATCACCCCAAATGCACTGCCTGGGTCTGCCTGTCTGTGATGGACTACTAATGTGTGATCTGATTAGACTGTATGGGCAGCAGTGACAAGAGTGCAGCCATATAATTAGTACAAATTAAACAAATAGCAATGTCTGCCTTGATTGATTTTCATCACTTCCATTCTCTGAAACAGCTGTACAGTAGAAAGTTTAGTAGTTGACGATGTGCATTCCACACATTCAGCCAAAGGCTGTATTAAGCCTGAAAGGAGAGTTTCCCTTTTTCTTCACTTTGATGGAATAGTTATTCTGCCACTTTGCTGCTTCATCTTTTTTTATTTTTTTGAATGGCCTGAAGGGAATAATTAGCACATTTACCTGCAAAGCATAAATTTTGTTGGAATTTGCACACCCAGCCCAGAAATAAAAATGATTATACTTTTATTTTTCCTTGCTTGACCTTTGTGATGTCACTGATGTCAAACACATTGTTTATATATCTGCTTCAGGCTTCCTTTTCCTTGCTGGTGTGTTTCTGTCATGCACATTTGGTTCCTAGGTAATGATTAAAAGGGATCTTTTTAAGTAGGTTTAGCTTTTACTGTGTTATATAACCTTATTGCTTAATATGTACATCTTAGCATTTTAAATCCCAGGAATTAAGTTCTACTAAGGTGCCTAATACTGATGGCACAGTATGATATTCTGGTTACACATGTGAAGGACCAAATTAGACAGGTCCGGTTGTTCAGGGTTTGGACCAGTGGCAGAACTACCATTGGTGCAGCAGGTGCAGTGCACCAGGACCCATGGAGATAATGGGGTTCGCTGCATGGCAGATGCAGAGGGTCGGGGGCAACAGTTTCCGCCTCCCTGCACCGAGGCCCACAGCTCGCTAGTTCCGCCTTTGGTTTGGACAGTATATTGTCTTACTTGATTTTTATTTCCTGGACAGAAAAGCTCTGATGACAGTCATCTACCAATCAGAATTTCAGTTTAAAAATGGCTTTAATAAAAACTGCATAAAATGGAGCTCCCCACATAAGAAAGCCCACCCTCCGGCAAGGCTGCCACTTCTGGGAACACTTTCTTCATCACAAATTAGCCACTTGGGCTGAATCAGGAGCCCCAATTTGGTGAGTCTTGTTGTTGTTGAAGTGAAAGAGCCGCTGGGTAAAAAGTCAACAGCTGCCAATGTGGAGTGAGCTGTGGAAGTGGTGCCTGATCCAATCAATATGTCATGCAAATTATAATCGGTTACTGAATTCCGCCTACCATACAACGGTGTGCAAAACGTGTTAGCAACAAAACTTTTTTTTTAGTCAATTGTGTAAAACTAGGACTGTTTCTGGACATTAGAGTCAGCAACAAATGTGTGCAACATTTGCCATGCAACTTTCTATTTTCTTATGGAGAGAGGATACTATACTATTTTAAAAGAGCCAATACATGTTCATCTCATAGTATACACTATCCTATTTGACATGTTGTTAAATTATCGTGTAATATCACGTCACCAATAATTTTATATTTGTGGTGGTTGTGTCTCATTATACAGTGCAATCCAATAAGTATAAATAAGACTGATTCTAAACAACATACTGGGAGATCTGTGGATTTGAAGCTTGCCACCCCTTGGCTTCTGTTGGTTACCAAAGTAATCTTTGCCTAAAACCCCAGATGTCCTCAATGGGGATTCTGCCTCCAGCCCACCCAAGTAAGACTGACTAAAATACTTTTTATTTGACAGCTTTCTTTTTCTTGTCATGAAGCCTCAATAAAAGGAAATGTAACAAAGACAACAATCTGAACAACCCAACTGAAGCTGGCCTGGAAACCTGCTACAATTACTTGCTATCATACAACCATCTTGAAAGTGTCTCCTAACTTGTGAATACATTGCCTTGTTATCTAAAGGAATGTGTAACAAAAGGAATACATAGTGGTGTGACATATCACAATCAGACACTGTTGTGTCTACTGTTTTAGGGGACAGGCTATGGCAACGGACTTGTCACAGTCCTTAGTTTGT
Source organism: Mixophyes fleayi (assembly GCF_038048845.1). Classification (NCBI taxonomy): domain Eukaryota; kingdom Metazoa; phylum Chordata; class Amphibia; order Anura; family Limnodynastidae; genus Mixophyes; species Mixophyes fleayi. Next base: position 51,369,500 of record NC_134410.1, read on the forward strand.
GGTGAAACCACAGACATCACAGGTCTCTGTAGTGTTAAACCACAAGGGCGGCTTGTCCCATGAACACTGTCTGAAAATAGGAGCTTAGAATCTTTACCCGTGGTGCAATAATACAAACCTAGGAAATGTAAGTCAATCTGAATCCAGATGATTTTCAATTCATCTTACAGAGTAAATGTTTTAAAACTACATTTAAAACCCACGCCAGTAAAGTGTGATAGATTATTACCTATAGAAAGAATAATAAATAATTAAAAATTTATAGTCCATGGCCTGAGGTCAACAACTTTTGTTACAATATTATTTTTGAATATTATATCTATAATCAAAATACACAAAGCAACATGACAGAAACATACATAAACTAATATTGAGAGCTAGCTGCTATCAAAGTATTAATAAAAGACTGTTTTTATTACATGTATCCATTTTTATTCTCTTTTCTTTATGTAGCTTTTTATTACATTGCTTGGAGTGCACCGTGAATAAACTTTTTTTTCTGAAAACGCAAAAAGCATCCCATTGAAACTAAGTATTGGGTGAGACTCGAAGACTGCCATCTCTAAGCTGGTGTAACATTTCAGTCCTTACTCCCTTAGAAATGCATGCTCTTCACCTCTTCCATCTCGCTCTCTGCAAAATATAATCTTATTTGTACACTGCCCTGCAAAGTAGGCACACCTGTGTACCAACTTTATATTTAGCAAGGGACGCCCTCAGTCCATATAGCTCTGTGCCCCATTAGCCAATGTGCTTTGACATAATTCTTTTGTGCTTTATAAATTATCTCCACTTTCAGCAACACAATTTCTGCTTTGGTATAGTGAAGCCACCATAACGCAATTATTCTTTTAGTAGTAATTCTATTAAAAAATGTTTTCACAAATTTGTTTTGGAGGCATTCCCCTGGCTTTGCTCACAACCTTAATAGGATTTCCAAACCTATGAATTCCACTCTTAACAGATGTATCACCTTCTGACATTGGCCAGAATGCCTCCAAGACAGGTGTACTCCATATAAGCAATAAAATATGACCTCTAGAGGAGTGCCATGATTACCGACTAATAAATCATATTTACTACGGTCTGTGGGAAGCAGCAGAGTGGAACAGTATAGCATTTCAATAATTTACATTTTAACAAGTTGGTTGTTAGCAGCAGGTTTGAACAAATATATATATATATATATATATATATACAAACTACCCATAAGCATATGGGTTATATTGTTCTTCTATTTTGAAGTTTGGAAAGCTGCAGATTGTCAAACACCATATATACATATGTCAGGTGACCGGGGCATTGTATAAACAAGAATACCTCTGATTGATCCTGATGGTCGGGTGCCAGTTAGAAAGCTATGCAGTTCCTCCTGACCTCCCCCTCATTCTCCCTTTACACTTTACTTTCCAGCAACAACTCTTTATCACTTGGCTCTGACTTGGAATGAGATCCTATGCAGGCATTGCTAACCCTAACACTGCTAACATCTCCACCACCGCCTCCCCCACTCTCATTAGATTGCATCCCTTGGTATGATGCCCATTTGTGAGCCTTTAATGTGGTAAATGTGTGTTAGGTTTGTATCTACAAAAATGCAGCAAAGATAAAACAGGTATTTTGAAGAATGCTTTTGAGAAGGGTTGCACAGTAAAATGTGTTCTTACTAACCCATAACAACAGCTTAGATTCTATCATTTATTATTTTAATTCAGTTTAGAAAATTTAAGCAAATGGCTACTTCGTTGCTATGGGTTACAGAACCATTTTCCTCCGCACCATGGTGTCTCTGAGGAAATTGTATGGTTGCATTGAAACACGTAAGAAGTGTCTGAAGCTGTTTCTCAATTGGCCGAGTTTGGTTTCTACTGTATTCTGTTGCTCAGAAAATTGAATACTGCGGAGTCAATTATCATAGTAAATTTACAAATGCCTATCCCAGTAACAGTGGGAAGCTTTACATACAGCTCCACAGGATCGCTAGGAGAAGGTGCCTCATTCAGCTTCCGATACTTGCTTACCCCAGTGCAGCTAAGACCTGCTAGCACAGAGCTGAACCTGCACAGGTGACGATCTGTCGGGTGGAAGATTGGAGGTTCTCCATTTGAGGAGCTACATTCCTCACTACACATTTCATTCAGTTTTTTTTAATCCAATTTAACATCTTTAATTTATCAATTTAATATTTCTCCACCTTACCGGACACAGAGACGTTATTGTTAATTACAGTCTGATGTGGAATTCACCAGACAGCAAAAACAACCGGATCACACCAACTAATTACTTCTAATTACGATTCACAATTCATGAATACACCATATAGATTTGTAATGAAGATACCATAATACACTTATTAATTGTGTTGAAACGTGCCGATACTATATAATATCCATTTGGTAACTGAACATTCCATACAAGAGATGTTTGTGCACACAACCAGATAGGTGGGATGATATGAACTACATTTATTACATTCCACTTGTTTTAAAATTTACAAGCATTTGGAAATCAGATATATCTTGCTGACACTGAGAGAAATTTGTCCATAGCACAAATTGATCTCTGCAAACGGAGATTGAATTTGATATTGCTGTTTTATTGTGATGTACATGTATATGTACATTTATATCTATCCTCAATGATCATACATTAGCGATATGTATATGTTCATTTACAATTTTGAATAGATCTGAATGCCAGTATGACAATTGTTTTAGTGTTGTTTAGAATTTTGGTATAATAAATTGTGTATATTACATTATCCACGGATCTTATTTTGTTTTTTTCAACACTACTTGGAGTAGCTCTTGAGCGCCGTTGCATATCTGTCTATCAGTAACATAAATGTAAGTCATACATTTTTTTATCATGGAATGGCAAAGTAGATACCCAAAATGTATTTGTGTTGTCACTAACCCAACTAAACACAAATGCCAGACAGTGAGCACAATTTCTAATATAGGGTAGAGCGATGCTATGATGGGGTGAGTAATCATGTCCCTGCATGGGTTCCTATTAGGTCATACACCAGGCTTACGTAAGGTACACAATTAACAGGCTGAGAAATACTTCAGCAGCTAAGCATAGGTGTGTTGTTAAATGACTAAGATAAACAATGCTTCCTTTGCCTCAGGATAAATCTTTATACAAGAACATTACAACAGCTAAGCATTTGCTTATCATCATTGTAGTACTTTAAATACTGAATCTTATGTTGTGTTAGAAGCCAAATAAGAAAATAATATCTTGCTTGGATGCACAAACTAATAAATCAATATACTTGGTTATTCTGATCTTCGCACTGTCCATGGAACTGGACTTGTACCGGCACAAAAGTAATTTTCTTCACAATTACTCCTTGCCCTTTCCGGAAATCCCTGTACATTTACTTGCCAAAATGAATTTGTTTGTTGTCAACGTATTGACTTTGAAGAGAGGTGCTACATTTCTGGGAAAGTCAGGACCAGAAGAGATGGACCTGCATGTGTTAACCATTTCTTGCCTTGCAATATGTACATACATTCCATTCAAAAACTATTGCAAGTTAAACATATTGTTGTTATAGCTTCATGTGTAACAAATTGTGTCATAAATAAAATGTTGCTATTACACTTACCAAATGTTACCAATTAACTTTAAAGTGCTGTCTTTATATAAATTAGCAAATAAATAAATTACAGCCAGTTTTCATATGCATGTAAGCTATAGATATCAGAACAGTCCTAAAGGCCAGCCAAGCTGTTTTTCTGCATTTGCTTGTTTAGTTTCCATCTAATATGGGATGAGTCTACTTCAAACCATTTCTTAGTTACTAAGGGGCATATTCAATTAGTTGCCGAATCGAGGTTATGCGCAGAGTGCACATTACCAAAGATAATACGGTACCGCAATAACGCAGCCTTATTGCGGTGCCGCGGAATACCTTCACGCCCCATTCTGGCGCGTTACCGCAATCCTGCACCTAGTTTAATATGCCCCTAAATGTTATTTGTAATTTTGAGAGCTGTCAAAATACCACTGTACATTATAATACAATAGAGTGCACATAAGACGAGCAGATACCCCAAGCTATATACAGAACAAGAGAAAAGATATGCCACTCTTGGCAAGCCCAGACTTTGCATGAACAGAAGGTTTATGCCTCAAGATGGTGAAGGCTTAGAGGGAAGACTTTCCTTCGACATTGCGTATATCAAGCTTATTAGCTGTGCCTCACTCATGTGTGAGCACCTATAGTGCTCATTTTTGTGGTGTATGTGTGCAAGCAAATGTGTCCATTAGATCATTGTCAGGACTAGACTACCTTGTAAACAATTACAGCCTTAGAGGTTTCACAATGCAAATGTGGATAGAGCCAACTGCAATACGATCCTGGTAACTTTGGATGGGTACCATACAGTAGTAGAAACAGCCAAAATGAATGTGAATATGAAAAGTGCGTACATCCAATTTGTTTTTTTCTTTTATAGTCCAATAAAAATAAAATGAGCCTTTGAGATATATAAACTGACGCGGATTAATTTAGGTGGAGAAATGATAAATTCTTCGGGTAGAAGAACTTTTATCTGTAGAACATAATTTAACTGAAGCAGACACATTTTGGCAAATGCTGCTCTGTTCTACAATGATGCTAGTGTTACTATGGAACGGACAAAGAGTTTTGGCTTGTAGATAAGGTTGAACTTGATCTAAGGTTGATCTACAAAACATTTTAATGCTGTAGTGATGTCATTTTTGCCCAATTATTTTGGTCAGTATTAAAATTTACATTTGTTAAGTGAGGGATTTTCGTTGGAAATCGAGATTTCTTTGTGCTTCTAAGATAGTGATAACGTTGTTTATGAGGATGCCTCATTGTGCATGTTCGATAGAAGGATTTGGGTGGATCAGGGCTGTTCCTTGCCAGGTGCAGGCACACATGTACATACAAATTATTTGGTTTCGCAGGAAAAATTATTTAAATAAGTGAAGAGGGTGAATAAGGGAAAAGGACACATTTGGGGAGGGGATATAGAATTTCCACCCAGGAAATGGACTTAAATTTTGCAATACTGGGCAGTTGTCGGTAGTTGGAAGACATCCTCTACTCTTAATGGGACAAATTTTGCCTCTTCTAGGCGCTCTATTTATGGGTAAGGACATTCCTGGGTGCATTTCATCCAAAAAAAACTTTCACACACAAATGGCACATTTGTAATAAAGAGTCTCCATATCCCAGACACTCAAGATTAATTTAAAACATAAATGAGATTACATTTTGTGGGGAAAAAATTAGTTCATTATAAGTTCAAATTAATGAAAGGTTTGGTCCTAAAGTAGTGTAGTGTAGGCAGCCCTTTCAAGTGACTCTTTTTTACTTTCATGTTCAGACACACAACCTCACTAAAGTAGGCGCAGACTGATTTTTTGGAGGCTGGTTCCAAAATCGTGGTGTTGGTGTGCACCTATGGAGCCATTCATTTGCGTAATAGTAATGCTCTGAGGACCTGCATGTTTGTATTAATTTACTATCTCGGCTCTTTGTTATTTTTTACATACTAACACCAGTGGGTTTGGAAAATAATATAGCAGCCATCCATTTTCTGTATTTTGGAAATAGGGAAGCAGTTGTAGCAGTGTACAAGGTGATTTCCCCTCCTTTATATCTTATTTTGGCGATGCCATTGTGCTCTCCATAATCTACTGGGCAGACTACAAAGCTTTTCCATTGGTGTGAGTGTGCTGAAAGAACACAAAGGTGTTTGAGAGAAGCAACAAAAGCCATGCCGGGCACAATGGGATGTGGCAGATTAGTTACAGCAGTTAGACATTGGTTGTGGAGATGGTGTGAAAATGTGGAGGGCTCTACAGAAAGACAGCTTGATTGAACCTAGGAAAAGAGGGTCATGCCTCACTAGGCCTCTGGAATCCTTTGATGGGTACTACGCAGTTTTTGCAGGCTTAATGAGTGCAGTGTAGTATGTTTGTGTGTGTGCATGCGTACATTGCAGTGTTCTCATTTATTAATGATTTCTTGAGGGAAGAGCCTGCACCTTACATGATGTGGGTAGAACCTGGCACCTTACATGATGTGGGTAGAACCTGGCACCTTACATGATGTGGGTAGAACCTGGCACCTTACATGATGTGGGTAGAACCTGGCACCTTACATGATGTGGGTAGAACCTGGCACCTTACATGATGTGGGTAGAACCTGGAATTAATGCAACCTTGAAATGCACTCTAATAGTAGGAACATAATGTCCTATCCAATTTTACCTTTGAAATGTATTTATTTTTTGTTCTTATCAAATCTTTTTCTATAAATTTGAAAAACAATGAAAACACGTTAGAAGATTGCAACATAATGGTGTATCATAAAATACATTCGGTCACTAATGCTGTATCATTATATCATTTGTAGATATCTACTCAATTATTAAACAATGCATTGACCTCCCTTATTTATCAGTGATTTATATGTGATAACTGTACAAGTATAAATGTATAATTATTAGTTATTGTATATTAAAGGGTTTATTGTATGTAGCATCTATTAGAAGTTGGTATAAGTTTTGCCTTTCTGGTAAAATACAGTATTAACTAAGATTTTGGGGAATACTAGAATTGACAGTCCTAGTAGTTCAGGATCCCATAGGGTTAAATTATTTTTATCCTTGTTTATGGTTAAGTATAAAGTGAACTGTACTATGTATTAGGGCACTTTGAACATATCAGCTTTCTACAGATCTCATCTAAAAATGCACAATAGTAATGTTTCCCACAATGCATTTTCACATGAGAAATAGGTTGTTCTGCATTATGGTTGGAATGGCCCAACTATCTTTTATTTGTCTTATTTCTAATGTACATTTAGTTATGTGCGAAACACACAAAAAAGCATATAGGTGTGAATGAGCCTTGTGGATAGTGAACTAAAAGTATGCAAATTATTTATTCTAAAAAAAAAAATTCAATGCCATAAAAAGGGTGTCACAGTCCTGGTGATTATTGTTAATTTCTGACCAACGTATTAGTTTATTGGTCTCACACAATAATGATGTTAGTTTTTCTCTTATTCATTTTTGGGGCTGTATTTATCTCAACTTGGCCATTCACACTTGTAAGTGATTTTGAATGAACACAAGTTAAAAATGTAACAATTCCATATATTTATGGTCATGTCATCTCATTGCATGTTGCAGCAAGTTTATGCCCCAGGAGCTGTCAGAAATACAATTTTTGTCAAAAGGGAAAGGAAGATGGAAAGAACATTGACCTTTAACAAAATCAATTTGATCAGGATTTGCCAACATATGAGGGGGTGGATTGAGTTATAAAACCCTCCCAGAACCTAGAGGTCAGCCGATACCCCAGGCTGAACAGATGAGTTTCACAGAGGCAGTTCTGATCTTCAGATATAAGTCTCATCCATAATATCTCCAAAGAAAGCAAAAGTCTGGAACTCTCCCAAACTCCCACTTATTCTACTAAATTGTCCTTTGTTTTTAGTTTAGTTTAATGTTAGTAAATTAAAAACAGTTGTATCACAAGTTTTAGTTTCCACAGGCCATGTCCTAATGTATTCATTCCTCTTTCTGTTCCCAGAGCTTATTCCCAGAGGTGGTGTTGGTTTTTGTTTATATGACTAAATGAACATGAACACTAACATCAAGATACTAAGAATACGATAAGTTTAATCCAAGCCCATCACAGGGAAGTAGATAGAAAATGCCTTGTTAGACTGCAGCTGTCCTATATACTCTATATGAACAAAAGTATTCAGACGCTTGACTTTTAGACCAACATATACTTTAATATGGACTTGGTCCCCCTTTTCCAGCGATAACAGCTTCCACTCTTCTTGGAAGGCTTCCACAAGATGTTGGAGTGTTTCTCTGGGAATTTTTGCCTATATATTTTATAGAGCAATTATGAGGTCAGGCACTGATGTTGGACTAGAAGGCCTGGCTCGCAATCTCCATTCCAGTTCGTCCTAAAGGTGTTCGATGGGGTTGAGGTCAGGGCTGTGTGCGGGCCAGTCAAGTTTCTCCACACCAAACTCATCAAATCATGTCTTTGTAGTCCTTTCTATGTGCACTGGGGCACAGTCATGTTGGAATTGAAAAGGGTCTTCCCCAAATTATTGCCACAATGTGGGAAGCAAAGCATTGTCCACAATGACTTGGTATGCTGAAGCATTAAAATTGCCCTTCTCTCTAGATAAGGGGCATAGCACAAACCCTGAAAAATAGCCCCTTACCATTATCCCTTCTACACAAAATTTTACAGTTGGCATAATGCAGTCAGGCAGGTAACGTTCTCCCAGCATCCGCCAAAACCAGACTTGCCCATCTGATTGCCAAACATAGAAACCGTTTCCACTGCTCCACAGTCCAGTGTCGGTGTGCTTTACACCACTCCATCTGAAGCTTGGCATTGGTCTTGGTGATGTGAGGCTTGCATGCAGCTGCTCGCCCATGGAAGCCCATTCCATTAAGCTCCCACCGCACAGTGTTTATCCTTCCACTGACATTAATGCCAGTGGAAGTTCGGAACTCTTCAGCTATGGAATCAGTAGAGGGTTGGCAATTTTTATGAACTAAGCGCCTTCGCAGTCGCTGACCCCGCTCTGTGATTTTACATGGTCTTCCTGCTTCGTAGCTGAGTTGCTGTTGTTTCTAAATTCTTCCACTTTCTAATAATATCACTTACAGTTGACTGTGGAATATCCAGCAGGGATGATATTTCACGAACCGTCTTATTGCAAAGGTGGCATCCTATCACAGTACCACGCTTGAAGTCACTTAGCTCTTTAGAATGATCCATTTTGTATCACAAATGTTTGCAAATGGAGATTGCATGGCTCGGTGCCAGATTTTATACACCTTTGGCAACGGATCTGATTGAAACACCTCAATTCAATAATTAACAGGTGTAGCCAAATACTTTTGTCCATATAGTATGTGTATGTATATATATATATATATATATATATATATATATATATATATATATATATATTTATACTGTCTTTTGAATTAGAATTTCTCACTATTTCTTACTTTCATCCTCACACTGGATCTGCTGCAACACTGTTGTTGTTATTAATAATTTTATTTCTGGCTATGGTATTCTTAACAGTCTCTCTATTGAAATAATAGTACCGAATTCAGAAAGGAAAATTTATTCCTCATCTTTTCTTTTAAATGTTCCTTCTTCTCTCTCTGATGCATAAATCTATATGGGCAGACTCCTTAAGCTTCCCATCTAAGCTTCAAATCTAATAGCATCCATTTGGATGATGACATGTAATGTTCTTCCACAGTGCTATAGGTTCAGCAATGGGGTCCATTCACTGCCCTTAATTATTAGTTTTATCTAAAAATGTATAAAAACTAGTTATGCAATCTTGTTGTGTGAATACATTTAGCAGTATTATGTACTTGATGGGGTCCTCATTTGGTAAGCTTGTATATGTCATGTGATGGCAAGGTGCTATATAAATAGCTGTTCATAATAATAAATACATGATTATAATATTATAATAAAGTAACTTCATACCTCATATTGTTGGCACAGTGGTTAGCATTGTTGCCTTTCAGTGCTGGGGCAAATGATTGTTTTCTGATCAAGACACTAGCTGTGTATTTTATCTGGTAGATTAATGTTAATATGATATGTGTTTGTGTGGTAGATAATTTAGACTGTAAGCTCCACCGGGACAGTGACAGATGTGAAGAATTAAAGAAAAAATCATTATTTGTAAAGCAATGCATAATATGTTCTGTAATATGCAGCAAAATATGCTATATGAATAAAGGATAGTAATCTGAATAGCTATTGTCATGTAAACCTCAAGGTCTCACCTTGTAAATTGCTATGTAGCGGGATCAGCTCCCAGCTCTTCCAGAATCTGTGCATTCGTAAGAAAACACATGAAAATATGAGGGATAACTACCCACAGGTGTTGCTGCTGTTATTATCCCACCAGACTGAGGGCCTTTTAAAATAAAATATTTGGCGATCCCTTATGCACAATATTTTGTCTGTTGAATGAAAAGACTTTGAGAGAGGGGTTATTGTAGGAGCTCGTTTGGTAGGAGCTGCAGTGACAGAACGGCTGAAGCTGCTGCTGGTGCATGAAGATCCATGACTAAGGTGATGTTTGTAGGGAAATCTGATCTAAAGACATCATCAACTAGCTGCAACTGTACATTAAAGAGGTGCTCTAGGACACAGTGTGCTACCACCATCCACAAAACATCAACTGATGGGTTTTCTTGTAGAAGAATGTTCACACATCCCTCTAAGAGTACCAGAAATGTTTTGAATCTATACAAAGGCACATTTAATATGGGCCACATTCCTGTTAAGATGCTTTATTGTTTAGCCAGTTACTGGTATGTTGATATTGGTAAACATCACCTTGGAAAGAAAGGGGAATCTTATGTTAGAGAGATAATACAGTGAACCACATTCATCTGGCAGGCTTCTCATTTCTGTATTAACAAGTATATGACAGTGAAGGACTAACTATCTGCCAATGTCTGAGTCACATAACTGTTGGGCGTCAATGAGAAAGAGCTTTATAAGTATTTTGCCACAATGCAGTGCGGTTTTATAAATCCCCTCTTTACCCAGGGTGTAAATACCAGTATCTGAGAAATCACAATTATACACAATGGTGACATGTAACATTAACATTGTTAAGGCTATAAAAGCTATCCAATAAATGTATTACGAATACAGTTACACACGTATAGGAACCTAATGCTGCTGATTCCACTAACAAAGATGCACATGTTTTTTACAATTTTCCATAGCACTTTGTCCTCCCCTAACTAGCAGTGTGCCTGGAAACCACTCTCTACCACTCTCTACCCCTTTAAAGGAGAGGTGTCTCATCAGGCACTGTTGCCTGCAGTTTCATGTCAGTTCTGTCCATTGTATTGAGAACGAAAATGACAGTTTATGACCTGCAAAATATGCAAATGTGCAGTATATTTCTATTTCTGCTATACACATAATTGACCACCTTCTCTATGTTGCATCTGTTCTACTGGTTTTCATGGTACCACAACAACTGTCTAGAGCATAGTTGCCTACTCCCGAAGTTCAGAGAAAGCAGACAAACCTCCCAGATCCAGCTATCTCCGTCAGTGGTTGGAGGGGGCAGGGCTAAACGTGTCCTTATGGGCCCGCCCCCTGCTTGAGATTGGTCGAAAAATGGCAAAGATTGACAGGGGCGGGGCCTAACGGCACTATTTGTGTGGCCACACCGCCTCGACGGACACCCTCCTGGACAGCTTATTAAAAAAGTTTTCAAGTATGGTCTAGAGAAAACCTGGAAGCATAGGACCCCTACCCAGTAGTCATATCTGCAAAATGTGATTAAACATAGATGTTTATGAGGGTTTTTAACAGTAAGTTTTAGACCTTTTTAACAAGAATATGAAGCTGATTTTACCAGGTGGTTCTCCTATATAAGGCTGGGTACACATTACAGAATTTTCTAACAAAAAAAAAAAGAAAAGTCACGATCAGCATGCTGATTCATGTGTAGACACTACACATGTTTTAAAAGATTTACCCTCAAATCTGTGCTCCTCAACCGTTGGCTTAAAAGATCATAACTCTGTAAACTCTATGGAGATCCTGATTGTGAGTGCATACACACTGCAGGATTGGAAGGACGTTGGAACGAGATTTATAGTTCTGCTGAACAATCAAATGAAATGACGATCGGTACGTTGGAACAACTATCATTAATCGTTCAAGTGTACACACTTATATGATATTGGCCCGAATGGTCATTTATCACTCGATTGACCCAATATTCGGCTAAAAAAACCTGTAGTGTGTACCCAGCATAAGCTCTGTGTTCCCTTTGCAAAAACACTCTGTGTGGGATGTTAATATGGTTTCCTTTGCAAAAAAGTGTATCTCTCTTGGAATCATTTAGTTTGTGCACATTTCCAGGTGGGTGTAAACTAGGGGCCTATTTATTATCCAGGATTAATAACCTAGATTATCTATTGCTGCTTATCGTAGCGATAGTAAATCTAGTTTATGAAGAACATTTTGCCAAGGCAAGTGAGTGATGCTCAGCTCCCCAATGCTATTGCCTGGCAGCAGTTAGAGTACTACTGCTTGCGCAGTTACATACAAAGTTTATATGACCTGTATATATATTGTACCAAAAGAAGGATAACATAATATCCTGCTTGTTTAATACAGAAGCCGAAGTCACATATGTATGTTCCTTCATCATGCAATAGCTATATAATTAATAAAGCACTGCCTAAGTTTAGGTTATCTCATATTCTGCCACTACTGAACCAATATAGTACATTGAAATCAGGAAAATAACACACATTTTAGGTGAGAGGAAAACATAATTACACAATTCTAATAAGTGCTTGAACGAAATTGTAATCAATAACCTAGACATATTTGCCTATGCAATGTATTCTAGCTTTGTTACTTAAACTGTTGCTATAATACACCTTAAAATGTAAATTCTTATTTCCTTAGAATTCATACACATACTTCTCTTGGCTCAAAGTGGAAGTGTGTGTGTGTGTGTGTGTGTGTGTGTGTGTGTGTGTGTGTGTGTTTGTTAAGTAGATAAGTTGAGCAGGAAAAACAAAGGCTGTTGTACCATACTGTGAGGTTATTGCTTCAGGCTGGAGACCTGGGATGTGGCACAGCCTCTTTCCTATTATGGCAGTGGGCAACTTACATAATGATTAGCTGGGCAAACAGAGTCATCCTGACATTCAAGGAATGTGAAGATAGACGGGGTCATCCTCTATTACATACCAAAGATAGTTTTGTTTATTTGTTTTTTCCTCTTGTTTTCCTTCTAGGTTCAGCTCCTTAGGAATCAAACTATCTTAGATTTTCTTCTATAAATGGGACTGTGTGCGTAGTCAAGTGAGAGAGCTTTAATAGCTGGAATGCCTGACATTACCCACTATTGCTGTAGAGCAGGGCTAGGCAATCAGCCGGTGATAGTCATATTTCCTAAGTCGAAAATGCCAACACAAATAACACTGACAGTAAAAAGAAAGTAAGAAATACCTAATATTATAAACAGTGACAGGTACTAAATCCCAACAGCATAAATACCTATATGTAAGAAATGCCGACACAATCAAATGTCGACAGTGTGATTGCTGACATAATACGAGCGGGTCCACCGGCTGTATAATGTCAAAAGAAAGGGACCAAAAAGAAAGCACTAGGGGTTTTCCTACACCCCTGAGGCAGTAGGTGAAGGGTAATAATACGCAAGAAAGTGTTATAAATAAAGAAAACACCATTTTAGTTTGTAGAACTACAAGTCCCAGCCAGCTTGGGCTGCCATTAACAGTCTGGGCAAGCTGGTGCTTGTAGAACTACTAGCACCAGCATACCCATGGCAGCCAGGGCATTGTGGTATTTGGAGAACCACATGTGCCACCATGTCCTGACACCTAGGACTTGCTGAAACATGTAGTACCACTAAATAAAATGTTAAATAAACAACTACACCCTCTTTATAACCACATTATTTTAATAAAAATAATAAATAACAAAATACTTACCATCAGATGCCTTCTTCTGTATAGGATCCAATCTTCTTATTGTTCACTCCAAAAATGCTTGTAACCGTGTCCAAAATAAAACCCTAATATTCCAAAAGGTCCAGTAGCTGTCCACAAAAAATTATTTAGTCCTTGTAAATAATCTTATTGTCTTAGTTTCCAAAAGCTCCAAATTATATCCAAAAAGCCATGAAAATAATCTTCTTTCTTGCGCGTTATTACCCTACACCCACCACCCCAGGGGTGTAGGAAGAGTCCTAGTGCTTTCAGCACTGGCCTGGATATTCCTAGATGGGTGCTGCACAATTTTTTTGCAATCCCTAGGGAATCCAGCCCAATGCTGAAAAGCCTGGGGTTGGTTGTCATTATGGCAGGGAGACTCCCTGCCGCGTGTCCCCATGCAATAGTGCCACCCACTCCGGCTGTTTTTTCTTAGTGTTGGTTACGATGAAGTCGGGGGGACCCCACACATGTTTTTCCCCCAATTTCGCCGCAGCCAGCAGTAGGCTGGCAGCAGTAGGGTTAATAGTATTTGCAGTGGGGATCCATGCTTTTTTTTTTACATTATACAGCCGCCGGACTGCTTGCATTGCCTCTTTAATGACGGCAGTGTGACTGTTGGCATTTTCAGTGTCAGCAATCATGCTGTCTGCCTTTTATTGTGTCGGCATTTCTTACATATAGGTATTTATGGTGTTGGTATTTAGAACCTGTCACTGTGTATAATTTTAGGTATTTCTTACTTGTCACTATTTTAGGTGTCGGCATTTTACTGTCAGTGTTGTTGGTGTCGGCATTTTCATCTTAGGTATTTCGTACGGCACCCCAACCAGCACGTCATCATGCCCCTCCCACTTGCCCTTTGGACCTCCCTGTTTGCTTGACCATTACTACATCATACAGATTACTCAGTTAGTTGCCACCAATGCATTTTGTTAAATGAACAAGCCACAATCACAATTTGTTTTTCTTTTCTGTCTCCTTCATTATGGCTTTGAAGGTGGATGTAAAGGGACACAATTAATGTTAAACACACAGCCGTCATACAGCAGTTAGCACAGAAATCCCAGAGAATGGAATGCATTTTGCATTGAAATAGTATTGTTTGTCCTTGTATCATCAGCCATCACAGCCAGTGGCAGGGTGATGACAAATATGAAAGTGTGTGTACACTGCAAGAATGGGGAGCACATGAGACAGAGGAATAGTAAAATCACAGTCACTTGTTGACGAATGTAACCCTATCTCCCCTGCTCAGTGTAATTTTGTGTCTGTTGGCAAAGAACGGACAACCTCTTCTTTCGGCAGAAGTTACTCTTGTTACAGTGCCAAAGGGGCGTATTAAGAGTTTAACTCTATATAGCAAGAGTATATAGAGGGTCTCCAGCTTCACATTTGTGAATAAGTCATATTAATACATAAATTTTTGAGAGTTTATAGATTATTCACAAGTAAGACTTATAGATCATTTATGAGTAAGACTGCACTGAGCAATTCTGCGTGTAAACATATTAGACAGCATTGAAATGATATCTTGAAATTGCATTTGCATGACATAATATATTACCTCCATTGATGGTAAGGAATAGGTATGTACTGAATCCAGGATACAATCCTTGTGATCCAGTTTCAGGGTTGAAGAAAAACCTTTCTGTCTGGAGTTGACTTGTCCTCCAACTTCAGTGCTAATGAGATTGATTTATCGCTCCAAGAGCTAAAATTACACAGATTTGATTTAATTTTCCAAAAAGTTTTCAGATTGAGATTAATTTTAAAATATAGATTCTGTGCAGATCCAGATAAAGTGCAGCTACATTTAAAATGGAATAGTTGTGCCTGAAAAGATAATGGGCTACTGCTTTTAGTTTCAAATCCAGCTATGGGGAGCAAATCATTACCTGGTCAAACCATTTTGCGATGCAAGGGGTACAAATGAAAGGGAAAGCACACAAATACAGCACACTGCAGCTTAGAGTTCAGCTAGGACTTGCCCCCTCACAACTCTTTATCTGTCCACACATTTTAAATGTGCTCCCCTGCAGAAAATTAGCTAAAATGTAAAATTGTACCTTCTAGCTCAGGGGCTGGCTGGCACATTTTAGCTCGGGGGACGAGACTTAGCTCAGCAGCCTTTTAGGAACATTTTAGAGGAAAAAAAAACTTAAGGGATGGGCTTAGGGGACAGATGCCCGTCTGCCCCTAGTCCAAGCAGCCCCTGTTCTAGTTGGACGCACTCCTATCGCTTAATGAAGCACAAAACAACATATATTTATACATTGGTAAGATATGTAATGTAGACACATCCACATCAATATTACTAGACTGCTTCCCATTTACTGTTAGGCACTATGTGTATTTATGAGACAATGTCAGGGTTTACACGGCATAGTCCAAACAAAGCAGTTTCCATAAACCAGGAAGCTCGCTCTGGGTAGATATTAAAATGTGAGTTATAAACTCATTCCACACAATGAACTTTAGAATAATTGTCCTTTGTCCAAGTGGCAACCTTTTGGTTTAATGCAGTGAGACAATATTTACTTTGAAGTGTTAGTGGTCAGTGGAATGGCTGAGGCTACTTGGATGAACGTGTAAATAATTTCATTGGTGAGAATGCTCGCAGCTTTGAGTCATGCTAATCACCCTTATCCACGGAGATGATGCAGATCCATGCGGAATAATTGTTCTCCAAAGTTTGGACAGAACCGTGTGCAACTTTCTGTTTGTGTTAAGTGATGTGATGGAACATTTTACCAAGTGGATTTCTGGAGATTTTCCTTTTTCATGCGTGCATGAAAACAACACCATTCTGCCAAGGCTATGTCATATATTACATTTACTTTAGGCTTGGTGCTGGTGTTCTATTCTTTTTTGCGCACGGTACTAGAGGTCAGCAAACTCTGCATTTCAGCTGCCGCCTAATTTGATCATATGTGGAGCGCCCATTCTTTTGTTGGTTTTATCATATGTTATATTCTGCTTCTTCTATACACCAACTGCAAAACAGTTCTATTTACACGTAGCAGCAGGCAATCAAGCTGCACTTCTTAATAAGTACTGTATTTTGTAATAATTAAAACCCCCTGCACTAACTGGCCTCCATATTAGCTTAATTTAGGATCTTATAGAACCTTCCTCTTCTGATGTTTCAACTTCAATCCATTTAAAGGGCGATTATCAGTTATCATGTAAAACCAAGCTTTTTATATAGCTAAATGGGAACTTCAATTTTTTGACAAATTAACTGCATACATCATACACGTTTCATGTATAAACAGTCACCTCTGCTGCACAGTCCATATTATAATACATCCAACTATGCAGTCAGTCTGGTCCCCCGTACATTGTCATTTACAGGAGCTTACACTTCTTATATCTTACAGTCTTTATTTTATATATACAAATATAGATGATATGTAAATGGATTGTGGAGTGAAAGTAACGTGAAATAAATAAGCAGAGTTTAAGTATGATAAGTATAGACAGGTTGGTTTTCTCAGTATTGTTCTGCCTTTGCCATACACTCGCCATTCCAAGACTGAAATATAATATGGCTGAACAGTTGCTTATATGCTGGGCACATTCATAAATAGCTCAGTGGCACCACAACGCTAATAAACTGTTACCGAGCAGAACACTTTTACATTTGACCACTGTGATGTATATAGCTAATCTCGTAATTTTTGTGCTAGGCATTCAGAGTTTGTTTTAACATATTTTCTACTGTGTGATATGTAGGGACAAGCCGTAATTTAGAATATGTGTTTGATTAGTAACCAGTATTTGTATTGAATTTACTTTCCTTTACAGCAGGCTCAGTTAAGTCTTACCCAACACAGACTGACAGGTTAAGCCCTACTCATCACAGTAGTACTTCCACTGCATTGGGTTTTGTCATTCTGGTAATATGGTTAGCTCATGTCCTAAACTTGCAGTGGTATATAATTAAAACATGTTAGTGACACAAGCAATAGAGAGTACATGTGATACTACAAACCCAGGAAGGTGGTAACATACTTGCCAACTATTGTATACTAGGTCAAGTGGCAAGAGCAGGTGGGTGTGAATTAAATAACATCATTTTGGCCCCTTGACGCAATCCTGCATTGAATTGCGTCATTGAGGTCCACATACCGCCCTCTTCACTAGGAAGTGGGCAGGATCCGAGAGATAGTCCTGTTCTCCCAGTGGCTTTGGAAAGCTACCCAAAATTTGTGAGTCTCCCGGACATTCGAGGAGAGTAGGCAAGTATGGTCTATTACCTAGTAGATATTCATTCCAGACTTACACTCCCTCCCAGAGTGCTCTTAAAGGGTCACTATATTTAAAGTAAATATTAATCCAACATGGATGACATCATGAAACATTCACCAATAACATATGTAAGCAGAAATGTTTGATGTTTGGTTCACTAAACCAATGAAAATAATTGGAGAATTTTAAGTTACTCATTAGTGACGATATGAAAATAAACAACTAGTAGGTTAATTGGCTTCTGACAAAATTTATTGTAGTGTGTGTGTGTGTTCGTGTGGTAGGGAGTATAGATTGTAAGCTCCACTGGAGCAGGGACTGATGTAAAGGGTTATTCTCTGTAAATCACGTAATATAATAAATAAAGTGGCTACACCTTCAGCCAATTATTTACCCACTAGATCGTCAGTTGATGACACAGGCTACTTCTAAAAGAGAATTATGCCCACCAACAACCTGTAGTATCATTGCTGAATAGAGTTTTTTTGCTCAGCACGTTAGGTGCTACAGAGATAGTCTCACTGAAATAATGAAAATTACAGACAAATGATGTTTCCCAGTGATCAGTTCTCTTGAAGAAGAGCTGCTTACTTTCAATATTGCTATAAGAGGAAAATAGCATTTTGTTAATCATTGCAGTGATCCAGGGATTGGTGTCTTTAATCAGTTGCTAAAGCCATTCACTCATAAACAGGCTCTGTGAGTTTGATTTTAGCAACTTCCCCCTGTGACACTTGTTTCGGAGCCAGATGGTGTCAGTTTCTTTCCTCTCTCAATATGTGTTCATTCACAAGTCAATAGAACCATCCCTCTGCCGGCAGAGAGACTGTAGTGTAAACATGGGAATACCTACAGCAGTAATATTCCTAACTCCCAACACGTGTTTATAGGGGATATTGTTTGCATGTTGCATCATAATGTTACTTCTTTAAACTTCAGTCAAAAATTCCACAACAATCGTATGAAATGTTAAGAGAAAAAGAATAGTATATTATTTTTTACATTTTAAAGGGAACATTCAGACAAAATCAGCAAATGAATGACCATAAATCCACTATATTGAGGTCTAGTGCATGTACTTCAGCATGGGTAAATGTAAACTATGGGTGCTTTATTACTATAATTTATTTATATAGAACTAAGATAGTTCACATTGCTGTATAAACAACATTTATTAGCATATTTAGAACTAATCCCTGCCCCCTGGTTGTATACTCTATAATTTATCTAGCTACTATAATTTTATGTTTTATGTCAACATCAGTTTGTAAATTCCTTTCCTAAAATGTACTAATAAAACATGTTTAAAGAAAAAGACTAAAGTGTTTGACACATATAAACAGGTAATAATACAAGTAGCAGAGAGGCCACATTTCACTAAACTATATATACCATGAACTTAAACCATTGACAAGAATCAACTTATCACTTTAATCAGAAATAACCACACGACAACTTTATAAGTTGGCAAAAATAAACTTGTTTATTTATTTTATTCTAATTTTAATCCTGACCTAAAGCTGGCGGCGAGAGCATAGCAGTCAGCAGGCAAAACACAAAGCCAAACAGTGGGAGGCCATACCCTTGCCCACTGGTCCCAAGAGTAAACTCCTTTACGATTGACCTGGAGTTAAATTTGGGCTAACGAGGCGGCTGTGCCCCTCCTGGACTCGACATTGGCGCCCGCTCAAAGCCTTCCAAGGGGTCCTTCAGTCAGGGGGACCATGAGTCATGATTCTTCGGAGGGGGCAATGACCCCAGCCATACTAGTAACACCGTCTGCTCATTTACGGCTGACTGCCTGCTCTCCTACCGACACGATCAAACCTGTAAACCGAATCTCACCAGCCGGGCGGGAGGATGGCAAGCGATGCAGAAACAAGAGATCGGGCCGCCTACAGAAAGAGGATATAACTATAATCTCTGCTCCTCCCTGTGTCCTCATTGGCCATACCTGCATCATCATTGTTAACCTCTTTCTCAATGTTTAACTCCCTGTCAGCCCATATGTAATTAGTTTAGGCTCGTTCAGCCTATTACTTCACTCCTCATAGTTCAATTTAGTACATAGCCGTTTATAAATATTAAACACTGTATTCCCAGTATAATCTATAGTGTTGTACATAACATGGAAGGTTAAGGGGAAAATAATAGCAAAATGTGGGTAATGGCCTGGCTTGGTGGGGAGGCAGGGGTCTACTTCCTTTATAACTAAATACACTGAAAGCAGGGATGTTATATTGCCTCTTATGGCCAAATCCGCGGCATATATGAATGTACTAATAATTCTGTGTTGTATTTATAGTAGCTGATGGCACCAAATCTACTCTCCAGTCATGTCCTCTGGTTGTCTGAAATAGCAGTTTGTACAATTATACATTGTGCATATGATTTAAATTGATTTAATAAGAAACATATCTATCATTATTATTTCCATTCAAGTTATTTGTAGTACTAAAACTTGCTTCACTGGCAGGAATGACTGACAAAGGGTGATGAGGAACAAGCATCCGGACCAAATATAAATCCATGCCTACTGGACTTCAATTGCTGGAAAATCTAATTGTTGTGATCTGTGTGTGTACAGTGTCTCCCCTACTCTGGCTATTCCCCGCCTCACAGGCAGTGTTTCGCCATAGGAACACATTATTCATAATGTCTAACTGATTAGCGTAATTATAAAAATGACCTAATGTAGATTTCTCCTTTAAGACAATGGTTCATTTCCCACCACTTCATTACTTAACCGATGTTAAAATTAAATTCAATTATCCATAAGACCAAATAAACAGTCTTATGGAAAACTATGACAATCTATTTCAGTGCCTTATATACAGGTTTGGAGTTTAATGATAATTATGGCTGCAATAAAAGACTTTATTTAATAAGTTTCATTGTGTGACATCAAGAAAATACGGCTATTACCAGGAAAGTTTACTATATCAGATGTTATAGGGCTTTCAAAAGTAGGTAGGATGATTTTCATGACTATAGGAACTATATTGCCTACTATGTAATTCTTGTCAGATAAGGAGTTTTTTTTCATTAATGAGAACAATTACATCTGATCCCTACTTCACTCATGGTCTAGTTGCATTTTGAGTGACTTCACTGCGAATTGGAGTCAAGTAAACATTATTCTGGATATGTGATGCCTTGCGTCAGCCATAGAACATTGTTGCCCCTTGTGAAGAAAGCACTGTGTATTGTAAGGAGAGAATCTTGATGATATGTTTGCTTCATTTAGCAGATCTGCTTGTTCCAGACAATTCTCTGAACATCTGTGAGAGTTCAGTGTTTGTGGAAGGGAACATTTTTTTTCTTGGCCTCAGTTTTAACTATAAATATTTACTTCTTTCTTTTTTTCCCCTCTCTCTACCTTAAGAAAAAATGCAGTATATTAGTAGGCATCCTACCTTCAAACTGTATAGTCCATTTACGGCAATGACAGACTAAATAACCTCCCTGCATCTTGTATACCAAAAGATTTAAATATATTGTTCTGGTGGGACAGTTAGTATGAATAATGAAGCTTCTATTGACAACATATGTTGTTGTTTGGAGTTTTTGCACAATATTGATTGCAATGCTCTGTTTATAAAGAGATATGGATGCCATTTTATTTCACCTAAAATCAAAGTTGATGACTTGATTCATGGAAAGTAGATGTATATTTTTTGCCTCATTTAACAAGTAACAAATTCTATTTACTGAGTTCTACATCAAGGTGTCCAAACCTGACTGATAACAATTCTCACAATGGGGCACATTTATCAATTATCGGCAGAAATGAGAAATAGTTATCAATCCTTATCGCATGGATAAGGATTGAACTATTTCTCAAATTTATTAAAAACGGATCACAGAAACAGCAGTTCCAAAAAACTGCTGTTTCTGTGATAAAAAAAATCATACTTACCCCCCTCTTCGGGATGCGCTGTCTCAGGATCTCCTACTGGTCACCATTCGTTCCTTTTCATCCTTCAATTGCGCATGTGCAGTGCGAAGAACTGCACATGCGCACAAAGTTCCCCGCTCTTTCTCTGCAATTCTGCAGGCGCGGAGGGACAGGGAGGGATCATGTGATCCCTCCACACATGCGCTGTCCAGCTCTGCTTTTCGGAGTAGAGCTGACAGCATTGGATTTTTTCATTTATGATAATGTACGCCAGCTTTTCGGAACTTGTTAGATTGCAGCCGGGAGCAGTCACCATACTGTAGAATGGTGACTGCTCCCAAAAACGAAGAGGAGTGCAAAGCAGCAGATATCCATGATATCTGCTGCGGTGCACCTTTCATAAATTTGCGGAGGACACGGAGGCACCTTAATTACCCGGTAAGAGCACTATCGTGCTTTCTTAAATATGCCCCTATATTGTTTCCAGCAAAATGTAAAATTTCTTAAGACTGACATATACTTTAGAATTTAAAAGTTATCTGGTTCATAATAGATTTATCAACCTCTATAAATACCATCAAAATGTGTTGTAGTACATTTTACAACTATATCATTTACTTTTACTATATTGAATGTGATGTGCACCACCTATTGCTGTAGGCAAGTCTTTGAAAGTGATTTTTGCACTTCATAAATACTCTTTATGTTATTTCAAACAGATTTTCAGAAGCTGGTGGGCTGGTGTTTGACTACTGTTTGTGTTTGAAACAGAACTATGCCTAAACTATTGTTTATGGCACTCCATGTCTAGAGTTGAGAACCACTTCACAAAGTGCTGTAAAGCGTTTATAAGATTCAGTAGTTCTACGTGATTACAAGATAAATAAGTTGAAGTTGCATTTTATCATGAAAGCTTTCCTCTAACAACACTGTATTTTTACACAATACTAGGGGATTTTACATTACTTGTTATGATTAAATATTATCTTTTATTTATAAGGCTCCACAAAAGGTCAGCAGTGCCGTATATGACATATAAAGGTCACAGTGATATAGGAAAAACAAAATACAAAGACAAGTCATAGTGAATAAACAGATAATATACAGTTAACATCATAATGCAGATCAAATTATTTACTGGACATTGAGTGAGACTGATGGCAATGACCAGCATGAATTAGCCTAAGATTAAGAAGAAAACAGGGCTAGGAAAGCAAGCCAAGAGGTACAGGGGGTGATGGAATAGTAGAATGAGAACAGAGGGAAAGAGGGCCCTGCTCATGAGAGCTTACATCCTAAAAGAAAGGGGAAGACACAAATAGAGTGGTATTAATTGGGTATTGGGGGGGAGTGGGTGGTTTCTGTGGTGAGGATGATGATGATGAGAAAGAGCTGTATTTTGAATATATTCTGGAGGTGGAAGTAGCAGGATTGTGAAAGAGATAAAATGTGAGGTTTGAAGGAGAGGGAGGAGTTGAGGATGACCCCTAGGCTTCGGACTTGAGGGGCAAAAAACGAGAGGTAATAGAGACCTGGAAGTGGAGGAAGATTATTAGTTCAGTCTTGGAAATATTGAATTTAAGATAGTGCTGGGACATCCAAGATGAGGTTGACGAGAAACAGCACAAGACATGAGACATAAGGGAAGGGGAGAGGTTAGGGGATAAAATGTAGATTCGGACATCATCGGCATAGAGGTGGTACTGGAGGCCAAAGGAGCAGATGAGGACACCAAGGGGAGGAGATGTAGAGAGAGAAGAGCAGGGGGCCAAGAACGGATCCTTGGAGAACTCCCACAGGTAAGGGAAGAGGGGGGGGGGAGTCATGTGTAGAGACTGAAAAGGAGCGGTTGGTGAGGTAAGAGGAAAACCAGGAGAGGACAGTGTTACAGAGGCCTAGAGACTGGAGAGTTTGCAAAATGCGGGAGTGGTGAACAGTATCGAAGGCAGCAAAGATGTCGATTAGGATAAGAAGGGAGACTCTCATACAAAGCTGTAAGTAGGTTACCTAGAAAATAATTCATGTGCTACAGACCTGTCATATTGCTATTTATGGATAGTTATCACATAAAATTTAACATACTGTAAGTTGAAATGATTATACTAGTGAATTAACCTAGTGCCTTACGGACAGTGCTTATAAATAATGGAATATAATTTTCCTTATACACCATAAAAGTCATGTTGGAACAGGAAAAGAAGACATAATGTATAGGAAAACATTCCTATACATTTATAAATGGATTTTTGAACACCCGGCTTGATGTACAAATATTTGACTGTATCTCAAACATTCAGCAGTGAATGTTTGCAGAATACTGAACTTTTAATCTCTTATTGCTTTTGTATGTCAGACATTCCACATTGAAAATGTGGGCTTAATAATTCTATGAAAAGTTAGAGCATGTTAACATTTTTTTTGTAAGATAGTATTTATTTTTGTCAATTGATGATAGCGTGCTATTTGTGACAAGTAGGCTTGTTTGATGATATGGGAACAATGAATGTGAGAATGACAGCATTTGACAGCATTTTACAGAGCACAATGTTTAGCAGAAGTGTGAATGTGAAACCTGTCATTGGCTGGACCCCAGGCTTATTTATGCTCTGGGCCCTATTTTAACTAAAGTAAAATCCTATTGAAATAGAATACTGGTTAGAAAAAAATATATACCTTTCATATTGGCCGTCTTGAACATCAGGAGGTTGGGAGCATGGTTGTCAATAATCAATACATTTAATGGCTCTCAGAAACAAATACATAACATTTCCCCATTAGCAGGAATAAAACAGTAAAAACTATGAACCCCCTGCTGCACTACTGCACTGACCTCTGATCCATGCACTACTATTATTACATTTAATATATAAGGTATCAGTAAAATGTTGTCAGTGATCAATATCAGTAAAACATATTTTAAAGGGTTGGCATCACTACTTAAGGCCCTGTGCTATGTAAAGTGCTATCTATTGCTGAGCATCTGTTAATGGTGGATTTTAGTCTATGCCAGTGGATCCCAAACCGTCTCAGTGTGAGGCACCCTTAGGGTCTCCATAATTTTTTTAAGGCACCCCTAAGCCAAAATATTTACCAAGAAGTCTCCTGCCTTGCGTACAAACGGCCCTGGCTGAGGCACCCCTGTGAGATTGCCGCGGCACCCCAGGGAGCCACAGGACACAGTTTGGAAACCACTGGTCTATGCTAAGTGTGTAGTAACATCATGTAAATCTACTTATCAAAGAGGGAGATGTGGCCAAAATGATTATATATAGAATGCAGGGGTACAAAGAAAAGATTTGTCAGTGCCAGGGAAAAGGTGCATCCTCTATACACTGGAATACAGGTTATAGCATTAATGACTGCCTGGATGCAGCACCTTCTATATAATGGACAATAAACATATGATTGGGTGGTGTACAAGGCAGTGGCGGATCCGGGGGGGGCGATCGGGGCGATCGCCTCCCCTAGCAGGGGCTTGCTGCCGGCGGCTGCACATTATGTGCAGGTCCGTTCAGCAGTGACAGGCAGGGCCAGCGTGCTGCCCGGCCGCTCTGATTGTGTTTTAAACACAATCAGAGCATCCGGGCAGCACACTGTCCCTGCCTGTCACTGCTGAACGGACCTGCACATAGTATGCAGCCGCCGGCAGCCTCAGATGTCAAAAAGGGGGCGGGGCCTAAACCGCCCCCCCCCCTACATCGCCCCGGGTAGCAGTATTCTCTAGATACGCCCCTGGTACAAGGTATATAAGGCGTATGGCGGTTAGAAAGAATCCCAGTGACACCATCACACATGTTATATATTGTTCATACAAAAAACATTGGGCTGACTCCAAATTGTTTGGCACCTGTCTGGGGGTGCAATACCTAAATAGGGTGGCTGCATACCAAAGAGCATGTATAATTAGGCTTATCTGATACTTTTTTGTTTGTCCAAGTGCCAGCATGCCCAGCCAACCATGGGTATGCTAATGTTGGTAGGGAATTCAGCCCCATGCTGACCGGCCTGTGATTGGTTGTAATCAGTGCTTTTTTTGTAAAAAAAAAAAAGGTGCCGGAATTCACGTCTTATTAATCTTTTATGAAAAAAAATTATATATATATATATATATATATATATATATATATATATATATATACGCATAAATTTACTCCCTTCCTTGCCCCTCACACACTTGACAATTGTAAAATAAAATAATAACTCCTACCTCCTCCTGGTTGTCTGGCAAGGCTGCAGTCCAGATGACTGATGGAGTAAACGCAGGATATCTAGAGGGGAGGCCCCATATGTTAATTTAATAAAACAAGCATAACAACTGGACATCACTCACCTGTTACACACTGACATGTCCCCTGCTGCGGCTGCCTACCAACTTTTCTCACATATGGCCGCTAGCTATTCTCACCCCTATTCTGCACCCTGGTTTTTTTGTGGCCCTCTCTTTCCACCTCCCTCCTTTTTCTGTAGCCCTCTTTCTGCTCCCCTTCTTTATTCTGTAGCCCTCTTTCTGCTCCCCCTTTGTTCTGTAGCCCTCTTTCTGCTCCCCCTTTATTCTGTAGCCCTCTTTCTGCTCCCCCTTTATTCTGTAGCCTTCTTTCTGCTCCCCCTCTATTCTGTAGCCTTCTTTCTGCTCCCCCTCTATTCTGTAGCCTTCTTTCTGCTCCCCCTCTATTCTGTAGCCTTCTTTCTGCTCCCCCTCTATTCTGTAGCCCTCTTTCTGCTCCCCCTCTATTCTATAGCCTTCTTTCTGCTCCCCCTCTATTCTGTAGCCCTCTTTCTGCTCCCCCTTTATTCTGTAGCCTTCTTTCTGCTCCTCTTTTATTCTGTAGCCTTCTTTCTGCTCCCCCTCTATTCTGTAGCCTTCTTTCTGCTCCCCCTCTATTCTGTAGCCTTCTTTCTGCTCCCCCTCTATCCTGTAGCCCTCTTTCTGCTCCCCCTCTATTCTATAGCCTTCTTTCTGCTCCCCCTCTATTCTGTAGCCCTCTTTCTGCTCCCCCTTTATTCTGTAGCCTTCTTTCTGCTCCCCTTTTATTTTGTAGCCTTCTTTCTGCTCCCCCTCTATTCTGTAGCCCTCTTTCTGCTCCCCCCCTATTCTGTAGCCCTCTTTCTGCTCCCCCTTTATTCTGTAGCCTTCTTTCTGCTCCTCTTTTATTCTGTAGCCTTCTTTCTGCTCCCCCTCTATTCTGTAGCCTTCTTTCTGCTCCCCCTCTATTCTGTAGCCTTCTTTCTGCTCCCCCTCTATTCTGTAGCCCTCTTTCTGCTCCCCCTCTATTCTATAGCCTTCTTTCTGCTCCCCCTCTATTCTGTAGCCTTCTTTCTGCTCCCCCTTTATTCTGTAGCCTTCTTTCTGCTCCCCCTCTATTCTGTAGCCTTCTTTCTGCTCCCCCTCTATTCTGTAGCCCTCTTTCTGCTCCCCCTTTATTCTGTAGCCTTCTTTCTGCTCCCCTTTTATTTTGTAGCCTTCTTTCTGCTCCCCCTCTATTCTGTAGCCTTCTTTCTGCTCCTCCTCTATTCTGTAGCCTTCTTTATGCTCCCCCTCTATTCTGTAGCCTTCTTTCTGCTCCCCCTCTATTCTGTAGCCTTCTTTCTGCTCCCCCTCTATTCTGTAGCCCTCTTTCTGCTCCCCCTCTATTCTGTAGCCTTCTTTCTGCTCCCCCTCTATTCTGTAGCCTTCTTTCTGCTCGCCCTTTGTTTTTCTGTAGCCCTCTTTCTGCTCCCCCTTTATTCTGTAGCCTTCTTTCTGCTCGCCCTTTGTTTTTCTGTAGCCCTCTTCTACTTTCGCCCCTTCCCGCTTTCTGTAGTCAGTATTACTTACCTTCTTTGCATACTTCTTTTCAATCTTCTTAGTTCGATCGCTGCTCCTCCCGCTGCCCTGCTTCCGGCCAATTAAAGCAGGACACACACACACACACACAGATCCGGTGCTGCACTGTAGCAGCACCGCGGAGAAAAAAAAAAGTAAAAAAGAAAGGTGCCGGAACGCCATTCCCAGCGTTCAATGGGAAAAAAAGCACTGGTTGTAATTATGGCACTGAGACCCCACGCTACGAGTTCCCCTGCTATAGTGCCACCAGTCCTGGCTGGCAAAGCCTGGTGTTGTTACCCCAAGCTTTTTGGTTCCCTGATTTTGCTAGTACAGCCTAGGCTGGCAGCACTAGGA
This sequence comes from Mixophyes fleayi, assembly GCF_038048845.1. Taxonomy (NCBI): domain Eukaryota; kingdom Metazoa; phylum Chordata; class Amphibia; order Anura; family Limnodynastidae; genus Mixophyes; species Mixophyes fleayi. The sequence goes on from NC_134410.1 coordinate 51,397,383, forward strand.
TTAAAATGTTTGGGGGAGGGGCATACTGTTTAATTCTTTTTTTTTTTTTATTGACACTTTTTATTTTTTAAAAGTTCTTCTGTTTATGTTTTGTTATGTTGTGCTGGCGGTAGTGCCGGCATTGCTGCTTATAAGTTAATGCTGTCTGTCGACATTACAACCTGTCGACAGCCACAATGTCAACATTTTAACTGTGTCGACATTCTGATTGTCGACAGTATGGTTTCGCCATTTTGGCTACATCCCGTAGGGTGTGCATTGTAATTGGCCCCCAATGATGGCAGATAATGTGCAGATAAGATGTTAATGATATCTAAAAGTTTATTATAGTATTATTATTTTCAAAATTAGACAGATTGATACTAGTATCATGTTTATGGCCTATTTTGTCTCCATCACCTATTTTTTCCCCCCCACAAATTACTAAAGTAAAAAAAAAATAAGAATGGAATTATTATTATTATTACTATTATTATTATTATTATTATTGCTATTATTATAATTTACTATTATTTTTATTTCTATTATTATTCTTATTAATATTATTATTATTATTATTATTATTTTTACTAGCATTTTTTTATTTATGGCTCTAGTGGCGATAATGAAACAGTATCCATTTCTCTTATAATAAAATGTGTATTATTTCCCTTAAGGTAAAAATAAAAGAATGTGTGCAATACATCATCATTCATCTGCTTAGTAATCTGAGGTGCCTAAAGGCAACGAGCCAGCAAGACGTGACAGGACAAAGGAGCTTCCATTCTTGTTATGTCAGACAATTACAGCTTATAGCAGAAAGCAACATGGTCACCATATTCATTCAACACTCCCATGCATCTATCAAACATATTAAGAGGACAGCCTGAAAATATGTGTAAAGCACAATGAGAGCTTACTCTGTCTCTTCCAGTGTGTTTTATAGTGCATAGCACACTTGCATGTAGGCGCCAGGGCTAAGATTGCCTTATTTAAATTTATTACATATTGTTTTGTGAGTCTGCAACCTTACATGCCTACAAGAGATCTTTACGGGCAATGGTGGCCCTTCTGAACACACATAGATAGCGTCTGAATGATGGGAGTTTCAGGGAGGTCACTAGGAATAATTAGCTTACTTAATTACAAACAATTAAAAAGAAAATTCAGATAATAAACTTCTAAGAAAAGAAACGTGCATGCCATTGGAGAGCCATTATAACTCTTTCCATTGATTTAATGCTTTGCATGCTGAGCAGAATACTGTAACAATGGGGATATATGTTTTGGTACAGTTGCATGCCATACTTTGAACACCCAAGGGTTTCATCATCGACTCAGCGGGCTACTGTGCTCGTTTAATTTCCTAGCAGTTGGAGTGGTATTTATTGAACCTTGGAGAGCCATGTATCCCGCCATTCTGATCCTCTAAAATTCCTGGGCATTGTGAGTTCCCTTCACTTTCACAGTTCTGGGCAATTCACAATTCTCAATTCAACTGAGACCTAAGATAAAACCATAGCATTACACTATCATTGGGATTAATATTTGTATATGCTGGTGATACTACATTTAAGGCTGTAAAATAGACATAAACAACATTCACAATTTGCTTGGATGAATACCAGTATTTATACAGATTACAAAAACCACCTGTTTCAACTAAGCAAAGGACAGCCCTGTATGACACATTCTTCTTTAATTTACTACAATTTGGCACTTTTCACCTCTCATCCAGCTGTAGAAAAAAACTGTGTTTTATCAATTGCATTATAGGATCAGCGGATGGGCTATGCACAAAGGTCAGCCTCTTAAACATACATTAAGGAGGAGTAAACATTCCATGAAGGCCCTTCTTGGGAGGCTGCTTTCTATATATCCTTATGTCATGTGTTACCAAACACTTGTCAGGGGTGATTACAGCTCAGGACATCACTGTCAGAATGAAGAGATACAGTTATTAATGTAGCTGGTAATCTATTTATGTAAGGTTTGTGGGAGCCATAAATGATCTCATATTTATGTTTTCCTTTTCACAGGGAGGGAAGAAGACCTATCAGGGGCCATGTGCGGGACGAGATTGCAGCGGGGGCTGCAAATGCTTTCCAGAGAAAGGAGCTCGGGTAAGTTTTTTTTCTTCTTTCCACAGTGAATAGAAACATTTGCATCTCTTATCTGTAACTTTTTTCCACAAAGTACATCTGGAGAAACATGAGTCCGGTAAGATCATGCATCTGTGCAAGAGATGGAGAACAGCTGTGTGCTCATGCGGTCTCCTGACCTGAGAGGAGGCCTGCAAGACATTGGCTTGTGTCACCCTCTTTGTAGCTGTCATGCTGTTGAACACATGTTTTAGTAGGGCTGGAGTTCCAGGATCTAAGAGCTGTTAAGTTCTACTGTTGAGTAGGTTGCTAGAGCAGGCTATAATATGTTGTTTAATAGACCTTCCTGAATATAGATGAGTTAATGTGGTTTGCCATATAAGTAATATATGTAATCAGGTAATCAGGTATGGCTCTGTATGTAAGCTTGTATCTGTGCATTCCCTGGTACTAATCTGGCTTTGTTTTGGATGGTACCATATAAGTGCCTTCTTTCCTTATGAATGTTTTTACTATCATAACCTTGACAGTAATACGTCCATCTGTGGACAGTTACCCGGCACCATGTTCACAGAACAGTGAAAACAGTGTCAGTGCTTGTCAAAATAGGGGTGTATTGATTACTAGGACAAGCTAAGTAACTAAGCTCACTGCAGTTTTTACAAACGCTGGAGCGTTGTTGGCTCATTGCGGCCATGGTCCCTCTGTTGAGTGTGAAATCTGCTGAGAGGTTTGTCATCATGATTAATGCATATATTCACAAGCACTGATGCTTGGGGAAGGCAGAGCATAGCACACCACAGGAGGATGTACAACCACTTGTGAGTATGTAGCATTATATATATATATACATATATCTGCCATGTGATCCAACAGAGAACAGCAGAGAATAAGGGTCAATGAAGAGTAACCATCAAGGCAGAGAAAGGACACAACACTATGAATGTCTTCACAGTGCAATTTGACTCTGCTGAGTATCCTTCTTCATAAGACATTGCACACATAGACATACCCTATATATACTTTATATATATATATATATACTTTTATACATCTACTTTTCATGAGCTGCTACTCTGTGGTGTCTCAAGAGTGTAGTGACTGTACTTGTGACCTAGATTGTGTCTTATTACTACATATCATCATCATTTATTTATATAGTGCCACTAATTCCGCAGCGCTGTACAGAGAACTCACTCACATCAGTCCCTGCCCCATTGGGGCTTACAGTCTAAATTCCCTAATATAGACACACACTCACACACACAGACAGACAAACAGGGAGACAGACAGAGACTAAGGTCAATTTTTGATAGCAGCCAATTAACCTACCAGTATGTTTTTGGAGTGTGGGAGGAAACCGGAGCACCCGGAGAAAACCCACGCAAACACAGGGAGAACATACAAACTCCACACAGATAAGGCCATGATCAGGAATCTAACTCATGACCCCAGTGCTGTGAGGCAGAAGTGCTAACCACTAGGCCACTGTGCTGCCCCTGTAAGCACAGTGTGTCACCTTTGTGCCTGAGGTACAGTCAAGCTTTGGTAAAAATATATTGAAAAACGGAATTAGGGCTAAGACTTAATTTGCCTTAATAATCCTGGAATAAATAAAACTAATAAAAATGAAGAACAATAGGATTCCATTGAATTTCTTTGGCAGATAGTAAACGTTTTAGTCACATTGTGCACCACTCTTCTTTAGATTCATTGCATGTTTGGGTGTTAAACCCCTATTGGCAATCAAAGAAAAAGGAAAGTGATTTCTCAGTAAAGGGATATTTGTAACAGCTGTTGTGTGTCCAATTATTTAAACTGTATTGAAAGTTCACATTAATTAAGCCACCATGACATCTAAATGTGTATCGAATTATTATTATTTCTTTATGACTGACAGTGTAAGAGCAGCTTGAGTTGACATGAAAGCTACCCCAGCTGTTACCCGTAACGGGGAGAGATAAGGGGTTCCCATATCAGCCATTCTCTTCTTTCAGCCCTTGGCATGACTGCTTGAACTAGCTTTAGAGGTGTTGAAACTGTACTAAAAGCTGTTGCCATCCCCTTATGTCATGAAGTTTGGTCTGTTTTTACATCTTAGAAATCAGAAAATCTGATTATCCTATGTTTGTTTGTTTGTGATTGTTTTTCTGTTTTCTTTAGCCCTAAGCAACATTTTAGTTTGTTTAGATCCCATGAGCCACCTTCCATCTTGTTATATAAAAATCTCTGCTGGCTGTTTAGCCTAATCCACTGTAAAACTGGTTGTAAACTACAGTGAAGTGCACTAAATTGTTTCATAGAAAGTAGGTTTTAGATGAGAGACTTTGTAAAATCACTTTTCAAGCGCGGCTGTCACCATAGTCTGTGCAACTAAATAAAAAGGTTCCCAGGATTGTAAATAATGAGTAACTTTTGCACAGTTGTAGATATTAGACATCCAGCAAAGATTCACTCCCATAAAACCCTTTAATCTGATTAGCACCCGCCTGAGTTTAAAGATTTACCATTCCATAGACAAAAAATGAAAGGAATTTGTTTCATGTTACAAAAGTCCTCATTTGGAGAAAAAAAAAGAAAGGGAATAACTACCAATTATCCTCATTCCTGTTGTAATTGTGTGAGAGGGAAATTAATGGTTAGCAGTACGTGCAGTTACAGTGCAGCAGAGTATGTCTCGTCATACCCATTGTAGGTGAGCGAGAGAGAAAGTATTGGTTAGCCTTATAGTGAATGCAGCAGGCACAGTCACATTGTGCATAGTGGAACTTACTGGACGACGGATACCGCTTTGTTGCAGGCAATTTAAAAAGAAACAGTGACTGACATGCTGTAGATAATCTATCCCTTCATTAAAATGTCATTTGTATCAAAACATACACTTCAGAATCTTGAAAATTAGACCACTGTGTTCCAACCAGAGGGACATATAACTATAACCATTGTTTCCACTTGCAAATACAAACTGTTCCTAGACAAAGGAAATTATAAAATCTAGATAATAATATATGTATAAACAGTGAGTTCTGATGCCATTGCTTATAATGGATGAGTTCTAATGTCATCACTTCAGAGTTCATTAGGGAAACTTTTGTAATATATGGAATAACTCCTCTCCTTCTGTAAATTATTACATATATTAGAAATCACCTTAGATTTCTATGACCTGTATAACAACAATGTTATATGGTAAAATAAATATTGATGACGTCTAATATTTCTATAATTTACAGTATTGACTGTATCATACATATACTGTACAAGTTAACCCGTGCATGATACTCATGCATTCTAGTCAAATCAAGCTACTTAAGGTGTTAAAAAGGTTCTTGTCATGCATTCGGGCCTAGCCCAGGCCTCCTCAGGGGAAGAGCGTTACTACCCAACGTAAGCGCCCTCTTTTAACGTGGTTTTGTCCACATGTCACCACCTCATCATTTTTCTCCATCACCTCATCCTTCATCTTTATCGCCACATCTATCCAGATGTCTATCCAGACACAGGGATCTCTCTCAGCGGTCCTGAGTATCACACTCCTCTCACTCTGTCACCCCCGGCAACCACCAACCACTCCCAACTGTCACCCCCGGCAACCACCAACCACTCCCAACTGTCACCCCCGGCAACCACCAACCACTCCCAACTGTCACCCCCGGCAACCACCAACCACTCCCAACTGTCACTTCTCCTTCAAGAAATATATATATATTTTTTTTAAATCTTTATAAACACTTTTAACAATTAACAAATTAAATTAACAAATTAAAAACATCTTAGTATAGCCCTTTCAGCCCTTTCTGAGTTTTTTCCACACACACTAAGAATTTAGTAGGTCAGTGTATAACTCCGCCCAGCAGGTGGCGCTGCAGCTTGTTTTGGTTTTTTTTCAGACACACACTCACACAGACTTACACACGCCACTAGGCTTTTATATTATAGATATTGTATTATATGTCAGTAAACAATTTTTGCTTTTAGTTTTTATTATCTATATTATAATTTATTTATATTGCACCTCCATATTAAACAAAGCTGTACATAGAGTATTTGTCGCTTACATCAGTCCATGCCTATTTGGTGCTTACAGTCTAAATGTCCTAATACACAAGCACACACGATAGGGTCCATTTTAATCAGCAGCCAATTAACCTGTTATGTATGTCTTTAAAGTGTGAGGGGAAAACCAGCCGAGAACATACAAAATCCATACACATAAGGCCAAGGATCGAACTCATAACCCTAGCATTGTGAGGCAACAATGCTGACGATTGTACTACAGTGCTGTCTATGGGGCAGATTAAATTCAACGCAAGGTGACGCAATGTGTTTTCGGGAACAGCCCACAGATTTTTTTGCAGGAAATCTCTGCTCATTTTTCCTCAAGTCCCATAGAGGTGGGCAGAAAAATGAACTGAGAATACTTACTGTGATAGCCGGCAAAATACACATCCGAACAGCGAGGCGATGTTCAGTGGTGTCTTGCATGGTATTGAATCTATCTGACCCTGTTTGTGTTTTTTTATTACATAATTACTATATTATTTCTTGTGGCAGTATGCACAAGATACATATCCTATTATACGCTATTCAGCCTTTGCCCAAACCATTGTACTTTCTTTCTGGCTTCAGTATGCATTTTTGGCCATGTTTTATACAATTAGAGTTAGTTTTCTTTTGTGCTCTCTGTATTAGATACAATAGTAGCTGAGAGCACTTTTTGTTGTATCCCAGGATAACAGAAGTGAACAAGTCTGCTTGATGATATTTAATTAATGTTGTAGGAGAGCATGTACAAGCCAATAAGGTGAAGTCATATCAAGGTAAAAACCCATTTAAAACACGTATCAGCCATCACAGTGAAAAACACTACAACTGTGTAGCAACAAAGATGTGTAGGTTATTGACGTGCAAATGTGTCTCTAAGCTCTAGCGTGTCATTCATAGATATTAGTCAAATCCATCAGTCAGTTAGATTTCTAAACAATCCGAAGAGTATGTCCCACTCCCACCAGAGTTTGGCCATTTTTGTTTCCCCTTTTGTGGAAACTATCCATCTTTTCATAGAAATGGACAATGTAACTGCCCGTTACCTGAGGTAGATGAACCATGGTTGTAAATGCTTTTAAATACAAGCAGATTTGCCAAGTTTTTAAGAGAAGACAGTGGTTGTACATAACTGTTCTTTAATTGTGCTTTTCAAAAGTTAACAAAGGAAATGTTTCAACCTACTGGGTGGTCTCCTGCATGAACAGTTCACTGCATAGGTTAAAACAGTATTTAAACAAAAAAAAAAGTTAAGTGGTTCTGGATCTACAGTCTGGTTAGTTAACAATCTAAACATGATTGTGAATGTGATAAGTAAAGAGAACGTACAGTGACTTTATTTCCAATTTATTTTCAAACTCTAAGCAACAACTGTCACATAAGAAGAGTTGACAAATTATGATTCCAGGGCAATTTATGAAACATATGGCTTATTTTCATTTTTTTTAATCCCGTCAAGAGTGCAGTTAAACCAATCTAAGTCCATATTGTAAATGTTTGTATTTAAAGTAAGTATACAATATTTTTTCTATATATAACGCTTGATAGATTACTCGCATGACAAAGAAGTTGTGCATTTGCTCAAACACATTGGGCCTGAGTCATTAAGGCAAAAAAGGAGCAAATGTTCTCTGGAACAAACCATGTTACAATTGAAGGGGTGCAAATCAGTTTATTATTTTGCACATAAGTTAAATACTGGCTGTTTTTTTATGTAGCACACAAATACTTGACAGCTTTATTATTACACTGAAATTTAAAGTTGATCTAGGACATGTCCTATCCCAACTATAAATCTGTCCACACATTTTAGATTTACCCCCCTCCAATGCAACATGGTTTTGCCCAGGTGCAAATTTTACTCCTTTTTTATGTTTTGCTCTCCTTATTGACTCGGGCCCATTGTCTCTCTCGCGGTCAGGTGGAGTTCTCATTAGATGAAACTATAATAAAATATGTTCAAACATTTTACTTAAGCTTTTTTAAGAATGACAATATATAAGAGGTGGACACACACACCACCCATTCAACACACATTGCATTGTAACAAAAGAAACACATTTATATAAAGCCATCAGGTCAGTTTGTGAAAACATAATTATGAACACAGTAGGGTTATTTACTAATATTGCTCAAAGGTGAAAATTTACCTTACAAGCATAGCAACAAATCAGCAATTAGCTTCCATCTGTCTTTTGCTAATGATACATTGAAAGCAAACTTCTGATTGGCTGCCATGGTTTTACTGCAGATTTGCTCTTTTCAACAGTGTTAGTAAATAACCTTCAGTCTATCCATTAAATAATGTAGTGGAGCCATTAATGAACTTGAACCATGGAGAGAGGGTATGCTGAAAGGGACATGTTCATCCATCAGACCCAATAGGCACATTTCTATTGTGTGACTTGCAGGGAAGGAGCAGCTGGTGTTTAGAAAAGTAATGTCTAGTGTCCAGAGGAATGACAACATTAGGAAACAGCCAGATCATATGTAAAAAGAGCCTAAATCTGTGCCACAATGAAACATTAAATTCTTTCATTTCCAGATCGCTCATTTCTCTTACATTTCCAGATCTCCTCTGCCTTTTCTATCCATGGGTCTAGTGCAGGTCTGTGACTATAGTTCAATACACAGAGTTTGACAGGTAAATAAGCTGATAATTTCAGTATGTAGATATAACCTTCTGAACATCAATTTTTAACTTTGCAATCATTAATAAGAGAGAAAACTGTGATTTTGGATGCTTTGTCGGTGTAAAATGATATGCACTATTGGATGAGGCAACAGCAAGAAGAGGTATACAAGTCATTATTCAGGATACGCTTCCTGTAGCACTGTGTGCAGCCAACAAACTAGGCAACAACAGTTTCAATTCGAAGCTTTATTTGAATAATGACAAACATCAGAGATTGATTAAACTCTTTCAGCTGACCGAAGAAACAGGTCTGCAATACCTACCAATCTGTATTACAAGAATGTGTTTTGTACTAATTATAATCTCCTTTGAGCTTGTGGCATGTTACATTGTTTGTGGAAAAACACCTGGCTGTTCTGCAGTAAGTGTGATAAATTATGAGGTATGGGGAATGCTGTAGCTAGTTGTCAACATCTGGGTCTCTAGTTTACATTTGCTTTGGCAACTTTTCTGGGGATGTTAGTGCTTATGACTTTTACCCTTTCTGTGATCTCTAGTCTTCTTATCAGTTCTTCAACTGCTGTTGTGTTGACAGCTAAATACATCAATATTAAGGTAAAGGAAAGTGATTGAGATCTATGTGGCTGGAGGAAATCTATATGCTAGCCACCGGTAAGAATTAGGCTCTGTTATACCCTGCAGTAAGGGATGTGTTAACAGTAGACGACCACTTCATTATTTAAGCACCTTATTATGAATAATTCCTTGCCCCTTTCTTCCCTGTTAAGGTGGCCTTACATGCTATAACCTAGTTCTGGTTATTCAGTGTTTGGGTCAATGACTCAAATTAGAATTTAGCAGAAGTGTTACTTTCTTAGCGCCTGCATTTTGTATTTTAAATTGTCTGTCTGCTAGGTAAGTTAGAGAAGGAAAAAAGGGATTAAAGCATCCAGGGATGTTCCATATTTAGTGCTGTAACATTAGATCCCTCAAAGGAAGATATGAAATTGAACGTTTCTTCACAAACCAATGGATGAAAGCATCCACTGGCATTAGAAGTGGGCCTGCCAGCTGCACACATTGACAGGTATCTGTTGTGTGGACTAATCCGGTATGCAAGGTCTAAAGAAAGACATGTAATAGCTGTAGGACCCATCTCTAACACTGATTATGAAGTATATATAAAGGACCATACTAGACTAAGCATTGTATTACCTAATGTAATTGGGCCACAAACAGAAATATGTAATAAAACATAACAGGCACTGTATATAAAGTCACTAATTAATCTTTTATTATTTACCATCCTCACTTGTCCCATCCCTACCAAACACTGCTCTTATGAAAACATGGCTCCACCCATTACTACTCAAGCAACGGAATATAAAAGTGTTTTGTAAGACATAGGGTGATACTAATGAAGCACGTGCAATGCACATGTGTAGGACCACTCTCCACTTGTAATAAAACAATCCCTATATAGCTAAAAATTTAAAATATGCAGCCTCAAAGGCATCTGTTTCACTCTACAGTGGACACACCTTCACCCTTCCCACTTAATTATGTTAATGATAATATCGCTCATTTGTGCTTTATGAGGTACAAGAAAAAAAAGGACCAAAGATCATTACCTAAATATCACATGGAAACATAACGTGTGATTCTACTGTGTGATTCTGTGAGTCCCTCATGTAAATAGAATTGGCCCCATAGAGCCCTCTTGAAATAGTACAATTTAGATTGTTTCTGGGAAATAAATAGACATAAAGGAATCACCCCATCAGTTAATATCTAAGTTTCTGCCTTATTGAGTTTGGAACCAGAATGGTCATCACAAGGTAATAGTATTATCCGTCCTGCCATTACACTAATGTCTGACTGTTCACTGAGGGCCTTATTTAGAGTCGGACGCAAGTCCTTTTGTTCAGTGCAAAAAGCACTTTTGGCCAATGAATCCTCTCAGTTTGCACTCCGACTGAGATGGATGTCCCCGTTGCACCTCTCTGCTCTTAGAGAGGTGTAACGGGAGAGGTAGTGTGCGAGCCTAGCGATCTAAAGGCGTGTTCACGCTCTTTAAACGCTATTTTGAGTTGAAAGCAACCGCAGACAGGTCTCTAGGAGACGTGTCTTTTGCGGGTGCTTTCAGCTGGTGCAAGATACCTTTCTGTATTAAAAAACAAAGTACAAAATAATTACATTTTTTAAAATAATTTGTGCACCCCTTCCCAAACAGCATAACCAATCCTTGTGTTGTTTGGGATGGGGGAGGGGGAAATTTTTTTTATTTTTTGTTTTTTATTTTTTTATTTATCTGCTTTCTAGGGCACTGTGCGTGATACACTCCGCCCATAAGGCAGAGAGAGAGGCGTGTTCTAAGTCACACGGATCTAAGGATCCCTGCCACTCTAAATACTATGTAAATTACAGGATGCAACTTACACTTATGATTTCAGTGTAAATTGCATCCGACTCAAAATGAGGCCAAGGGCTAGATTTACTAAGCTGCGGGTTTGAAAAAGTGGGGATGTTGCCTATAGCAACCAATCAGATTCTAGCTGTCATTTTGTAGATAGTACTAAATAAATGAAAGCTGAGATCTGATTGGTTGCTATAGGCAACATCCCCACTTTTTCAAACCTGCAGCTTAGTAAATCTAGCCCCAAGAGTCTTTCCAGTGCTGGAAATCCATTGTTTTTAAAGAGGGTATTTTGCTATTGTTGCTGTTTTATCTGACCATCATAATCTATTCTACAGATTTCATATTTTCATCTAACCAGGGTATTTCATCCTACAGGTATAACAATTTCACAGTACAAAGGCACTATATAGAGCTATATATGATAATTTAGTGGTCTCACATGACTATTAAGAGCCAATCGATATGGCCTAAAATATAAATAATAAACAGGTATTTGAATGACAAACAGGTGAATATTTATACCACCAATATTAAAGTTGAGTATCTACTTACAAATATATAATGTCAAATTTTTACATACAGATTTAGAAATCAACATCCATTCGTTGATGACAGCAGTTACACATTACCTCATAAAAACAATTATGCTTTATATCAGGTAACAGTGTCCATGGCAGATTTAATAAGCAATCACAGACTAATAACGGTGCTGATTATTAGTCTAACCAGTATGTGGATTGTTGTTCAAGCCACAGTTAATAGTAAAAATTATAACTTATTCCTGTAGAAGAACAACCATAATGTTGGTTAACTAAATAATATAGAATACACTAAATAGCACATAGTAAAACATTCACCACATTGCACATTAATCACATGATTGTACCCTCTGTATTACAAGAGAGAATAGTTTAGAAAATGCAGCTCAGACTAAATTGTTGATTTAAACCTTTGGGGAAACATACTTAATTTATAAATCTATTTGGCGTCAGATCTGAGGAGTAAATTTTTGTCTTTCCTACCTCCACCCCACATCAGGTGTCTGTATTTCCTCTCTAATCTGACAACATAATTGAGCCATGATATGTTTAGAATACAACCAATTTTTAGCCACAAAAGATTAATATTTACTTGAGGTGTAACTCCTGAGCTATATTTACTAAACTTCAGGGTTGAAAAAGTGGAGATGTTGCCTATAGCAACCAATCAGATTCTAGCTATCGTTTATTTAGTACATTCTACAAAATGACAGCTAGAATCTGATTGGTTGTTGTAGGCTCCACTTTTTGAAACCCGCAGTTTAGTAAATATACCCCCTGAACTTAATTCTATGTTCAGACAATTGGGTCTTGATCTTACAGCCTGACATATCCCAGATGACAAGGACGCTTAATGAGATAGACAACTCCCTTATTCTCACTTGCATAAAACCACATGGACCTTAGAAGTAGTCCCATCATTAGGGTGATAGTCTGATGGAGGAATTACTATTGCAGCAAGAAAGGAGAAGGAATGTACCTGATTTCGTTAATGCTAAAAATATAATTTTACAATACACATATCAGAGTGAACAATTAAACCTCTATGTTTTACAAAATTTGAACTATATTATGCTACCATAGGTTTATCTTTAAATAAATGAGCTAATAAGGAGTAGCATAGTAGTATTGTAAAGAATACAATGCTTATTAATGATGTGCTTAATCTGTTTACTTGAGTAATAAATGTTAATATTATAGAGTCTTTCTTTTTTTTGGATCTCTCAATGGACCATTTCATACATACTGTATTTGACTTTATTAGATATATTAGCTTATACTGTCTGTAATTATTTTTGCAATCCAATATTATCCTTTTGGAAAATTCTTTATTAAGGCAGGAAATGACAGCAAAGTAACAATAATCTGTGTCTGATTTACTAACTCAGACATCAAGATGATTGTCTATTACCTCACTTAAGAAATAGCTAAATATAGTTGTATGGAATGTATTAACCTTTTTCCATTATGGACTCAAATTATAATATCTTAGTAGCCCAAAAACATTGTGCTGTCTAACTTCCTCCACTAAAATACACTCTAAACTACAGCATCCCCTGGTGCGATATAGCCTTTTCTTGGTCAGTGTTTGGAAGCAGCATTTGGTCAGATGCTGTGGTTTCATTTTAAAATGAACCTCAGAAATGTTTGATGATAAAGCGTCTCAAACTCTTTCAATGTCACATGATCACATTGCCCATTATTGTCAACCATTTTTTCTTACAACGTGCAATGACCTAAAATGAAAGGGGGCTCTTTGGTAAGTGATTACATGGGAATTATTTGTCTTTTTTAGTTATTTTAACATGAGAAAGGTTTTTAGGCTTTCCAAATAAATGTATGGAAGTCTTTTCTTCTTTTGGTCTGTTCGAAAATGAAAGGGCTTCTCTGTTCTTTTATCCTGAGTGTCTCTTGTACAAAATCAATTAAGTATGAAGGATAATTCCTTTCAAGAATAGTCTGATGTTATATAAACAATAAATGAATGAAATTTGTAGATTGCGATTTATACCCGGTATTGTGCCTGACTTTGTCGAGACATGACCTGTATCTGCATGCAAATTTTATTTTTCAAGCTGCTATCATCTCTTTAGGGTATCATCGCAAGCCTTATCTTGCTAACTAACCTCCTGGTATTTAGACTGCAACCAAACTGATTTAAACACTTTACAGCTTGATTTAGTCTTACAGAAACAAAGATTAAATATTGCAGAGGACATAATCTGCAGAGAAATATAATTTAGTTAAGAGGAATTTTGCTCTGTTTTAGTGCTTGTGAGGCTACGCCATAGAGGCTTCTAATATAAGTGAAATAGTTGCCCTGCTGACCTACTAGTCTGGTTTAGGTGCAGGGGCGCATGCAGGATTTATAAGCCCCCCCTCCCCAAAAAAAGAACAAAAAGCGAAAGCGGACGCTTGTTTGACAGCGCCGCGGTTGCTGGATAGTACAGGGGCACTTCTTTAGCGGAGGGTAGGGGTTTCTGGAGACCCAGAAACCCCCTCTGCTTGCGCCACTGGGGTGGTATCATATAACCCTCAGAATGGTGTAAAACTCCTTAATGTATAATAAATATATATATAACACACATGCTAACATGGGCAAGTTGTTTCATGGGAGGTCCAGGGGGCAGGTGGGTGTGTAGCTCACAATGCTGATGTTGGGGTGGGGCTAATGGCACAATTCTTCATGCCCCGCCCCCAAACTGTCATCAGTATTTTGAACCAAATTAAAAACAGGGAGCAGGCCCCCTCCATTTAATTATACAGAGCTGTCTGGGATCCGGGAGAATTATCTGCTCTCCCGGGAGTCCGGGAGGACTCCCAGAAAATCAGGAGTCTCCCGAACATTCCGGGAGAGTGATATATAATGATAAGGTTCACATTCCGGGAGAGTGATATATAATGATAAGGTTCAGCGGCGCACGGAGGATTGTCGGGGGGGGGGGGGTTTCCCCCCGCCGACCCCCATAAAAAACAAAAAAAAAACCCCAGAGAGAGCTGCTGTTTCGCCAGCGCTGTCCTATACAGCAGCCGCGGCTTTGTCTAAGAAGCGTCTGCGGCGGTGCTGTATACAATACAGCACCGCCACGGATGCTTCTTTGACAGAGCCGCGGCTGCTGTATAGAATAGTGGCCACTTAGTTAGCGCAGGTGGGGGTATCTAGAGACTCAGAAACCCCCCCTGCGTGCGCCACTGAGGTTCTCCTGCAGTATATTGAATAGGTTACACACTTACTTTCAGTGTAATCAGTGTTACAAAATTAAAATAACAAGTAAATATTTCTTCCTCTTTTTGTTAATTTGTGCTATATGTGTCTTCAACAGGGGTCAGCCTCATTTGGTGTTATTTATGGCCAGAGACGGAACTAGTGAGCTGTGGTCCCCGGTGCACGGAAGCAGGAAGGAGGGAACCAGTGCCCACAGCTCGCCAGTTCCCCATGCAGTGGGCCCCAATATCTCCAAGGGCCCCGGTGCACCGCATCTACTGCCCCAATGGTAGTTCCGGCACTGTTTCTGGCTTTAGCTATACTTTTATAGCTAATCCTGGCATTCAGCCTGAGTGACAAAGGACAGGACAGGATCCATTCCAATTAAGGACATGCCTGAAAGTGATCCAAATTCTATTTATTGGAGCACTTTCTGACATGCCACACATGAGGTCATATTGCCCAGTATGCAGATTTTGACACCGATATCACTGCATCTGTGACGAGTTATAAAACTTTCATCTAATCTGTGATAACAAAGATACCTTTTCCATTGCATCTCTGTGAAATGTGACCTAATGACATTGGATGACTGCCACTATAGAGTCTTAAAAGTAAAGTAATAGATTTTCCTTCTGTATTCCAACATAGTAAACTCTACACTGTTTGACAAGAGTCAAGAGACTGTATCAACATCAAGAAAATGTACAGAGTGGGTAGAATTTAAGTACTAATTATTGTGATAGCATACAATTACAGTTGGTGGTCTGTAACTCTCTTTTAATGTAAGGTGACTTCATTTTTCTTGTACATGCTGCCGCTTTAGGGACACACAGAGTGTTTTCCAAAGTGGAATATTGTAATTCCCTGCAATACATTTTCTGTCACCAGATTGGACTTTGAAGGAATCATGCATACAGTGATTTGTAAATCAAATTACTACGTATGTGTCCAACCAGATATTAATGAGTCATCAGCATCTGTGATCTGCACGTTATTTCCAGTTAAACCACAGATGCTGCCGATAATAAAAAATGTAAAAACGGACAGCGAGACAAACTCTCCACCCCCAAATAGTCAAACAGTTTGGGCTGGTTTCCACTATAACAATGGTTAACTGGGACTCTCTGGTGGGGAAACTGTAAGTGCTGGATACCTTTTGACCTATCTGGGTTATAGTGATGAGCAAGCTTTAGACCCAGAGAGTGGCAGCTTTGCCATCCCAGTGGTCCCAGTATATGTAGACCCCTGCCCATTCTACCAAAGTTGCACAAAAAGACACGCTTCAAATATAGTTAAAGTGTACAAAAGACTCTAAAAATCAGGTTTATCACATTATTTAAATAAATAATATATATATATATATATATATATATATATATATATATATATATATATATATAAATATATATATTTATATATATATATATATAAAAAAAATGTGTGTGTCCGTGTGTGTGTGTGTGTGTGTGTATATATATTTTTTTTCTTCTGTCTTCATCAATAGTGAGCAAATGCTTGTAATTAGCTAGCAGTGAAGGAGAGCCCAGGACATCCCAGCTTTGATCAGTGGAACGACGCTGAGGATATAACATAGTTACCTCACATCACTAAGACTATGACTTCTTTTCAGACTAGGTCACTGTCTGTGTGGGGTTTGTATGGTATATTTCCCCTGTGTGTGTGGGGGTTTTCTCCAGGTGTTCTGGTTTCTTCCCGAAATCCAAATACATGCTACTAGGTTAATGGCAATGTGTGGGTGGTAGACAGTTTAGACTACAAGCTCCACTGGGGCAGGGACTGATGTAAATGATTAAACATTCTCTGTAAAGCACTACATAATATGTTCATGCTGTATAAGGTTGGGGAGGATCACATTGTCCTATTTAATAATTTGTTATTTACTTTTATTACACAGTGCAATGTGTATGGGAATTGTTTTGTCTCATTACAGTATAAAACTAAGCCCAATCTCATTAGGCTGTTGAAGGACAGTATGAAAGATATATTCCTCACTGTTAAGTGAAATTATTATTGGTGATTGATATTAACCAAGTTGCTGAGAAGTTCATTTCATCGTACAAACAAACTTTTGTGGATGAAATTCAAGAAGCGTATGTATCTGCTCTTCTAGAATGGGCAAACGGTGGGTTAAATTCTAGAAAATAAGTTTTGCTTCTATTGAAAGCTTCATCCAGGAAAAGTAGAGGTATTGCTGATAGCAACCAATCAGATTATAGCTATCATTTTCTAGAATGTGCTAGATAAATAACTAGAATCTGATTGGTTGCTACATGCAACATCTCCATTTTTTCTTTTTAGAAGGTTTGATAAATCTATCCCTTTGTGTTTTTGAATAATGTAAAAAAATGGCCACTATAAAATATGCAGCACTTACAGTATGTATACTGGTGATAAACTGCTTACAACCTAGAATGTGAGGTCCGCGTGCCTATGATGTGCTACTGATCTTTATAACTTCATATTTGTTATAAGTGCTCTTATATAATGTCACAACAGTTGCTTGCAACCACTAATATGTTTGAATCCCAACACCTTTCACTTTTATGAACCAAGATATTCTCTGCTCCAAAACCCTGCATCTGAGCACAGTTGGAGAAGCAGTATTCTGATACTAATTAGTACCTTACCGAGAGCAGTTAATACAGCAGGCAAAGCTCTGGTATTACAAAACTTAGAGAGCCTCTTCAGACCTTACTGTTTCCCTCTTGTTATGCTGTTCAAGAAATATAGATGACATTCCTGCCATACATTAGTGAAGAGATATTTATAGCGTGTAGTACATTAATTTTCACAGTATAGAAGGAGACAGAGCTCATTGCCTGTAAATGGAATACACCCCAATATGCTGTAGGAATCCTGCAGCTTTAGGCTAGACAGGTATGAGATACACTTTTTTTGTACTCTCAAATTCCTCTCAGCATATTTCTGATCCACATGGTGTTTGATTTACCCCTGAATACTGATTTTTCAGGACAGACATTATCTAACAAGTCTGGGCAACTAGCAGAAAGACCATGCATAACTAAGAGAAAGACCCAGCATATTTCTATGAAGGTCAACTCAGCAAGACTGACACCATTGTATTTAGACATTCAGCCTTTATTCAGAAGTTAAAAAGTAATTAACCGAAAGCAATGTATGGTGTGTGCAATGTATAGTTATATTTCTTTCCTTTTATTTGCCATGCCATGTCAGCCCACAGTCTCAATATTTATGCTGGCTTCTCACTTTGCAATCCAATTGCATTGGATCACTGCTATGAGATTGGTTTAGTTAGCAATTTGAAAAGAGATATTCCTGATCATTTTTACTCGTAAGGCAGTGGTTCCCAAACTTTTTCAGTTCGCGGCACGCTTAAAGTCTCCATAATTTTTTCAAGGCACCCCTCCAAAATAATTACAGAGCAGTACCGTTTTATAAGTTGTTGGGTCAAAATAACACAATAAGTATTTAGGTCAGGACAGAAATACTTAGTAAGTTGTTTGTAAAAATAATAAATCCAAGGGAAAATAATATTTTTATATATGTTTTTCAATTATATTTCTGTCAAAGAATAATTTACAGCTAATACTAAGTGGAATAAGATCAAACAAAATAAAACAACAACATGTAAAAAAATCATCACACTGTGCCCCTTCACGATCACACTGTGCCTCTTCATCCTCACCCTCTGTGCCCCCTTCATCTACACACTCTTTGCCCTTCTTCATCCACACTCTGTGTCCCCTTCATCCACACACTCTGTGCCCTCCTTCATCCACACACTCTGTGCCCTCCTTCATCCACACTCTGTGCCCCCCTTCATCCACACACTCTGTGCCCTCTTTCATGATCACGCTGTGCTCCTTCATCCTCACACTCTGTGCCCATTCATCCTCACACTCTGTGTCCCCTTCATCCACACACTCTGTGCCCTTCTTCATCCACACACTCTGTGCCATTTTCATCCTCACTCTGGCCCTCTTCATCCTCACTCCGCCCCTCTTCATCTTTACCTTGCCCCTCTTCATCCTCACTCTGCCCCTCTTCATCCTCACTTTGCTCCTCTTCATCCTCACTCTGCCCCTCTTTATCCTCACTTTGCCCCTCTTCATCCTCACTCTGCCCCCTTCTTCATTCTTTTGCCCCTCCATTGCTGTCTCCTACCACCATTACCCCTCCCCTTTCTTTGCTTACCATACTTGGCCTTCTTTATTTTATTTCTTCTGTCTTCTCTTCTGTCTTCTTACCAATCCAGCTGCGTCCAGGACCCAGCATTCTCCTCTCTCCCGCCGCTTCTCACTGAATATGTCGGACGTGATGATGTCACGCCCGACATTCAGTGAGAAGCGAGGAGGGAGCAGGATGCTGGGTTGCAGGTGCCGCCGGATTGGTAAGTTGTTTTTTTTTCTTTTCTTCCTGGCCATGGCATCCCTGTGACAGCGCCGCGGCACCACTGGGAGCCGCGGCGCACACTTTGGGAACTGCTGTCGTAAGGTATTTTCTTTGTCAAATTATCAACTTGGGAATTAAACATTAACATATTTCATATGTTATAGAGAGAAACATCATCTTGGCAGACTGATATTACAGAACTGATGTAAAGCACCCAATTTCAGTCTGACCATTTATTTGTGGGCAGAACTTAAGTTCAATTTCTAACTGCAAGCAGAAAGCTCTGCAGAGTCAGAGAGCAAGCAAACAAGCAATCCTCATTTAGTCGCTAGGTTTGTGGAATGTTATGGATGTTAAAGATATGTAAGATAATTCCTTAGCCAACTCTTAAGTCGTTGTTTTGCTAGACATGGCACAGCTTCAGGCCCAGTCAAGAATGAGGTCATGTAGTCACCAAGATAGGAAGACTAGATGAGATGTAAGTGGGCACAATGGTAGCAAAGCGGAAACCCAGGAAGAGAACAAGATAGCAGGTTAGGGAAGGAAGTTGTGACACAAAACAAGAAGAAATAGCCCCATTATTGTCCGTTGCATTTTTTAAAAAACATTGTTCCCTAGGGCTATGGTATGTATATTTGTGTAGTATACATATATATACTGTACTCCATTGGTGCAGTTATTCCAGAGATGTGAATTAATAATTTCCTCTTCACTTTAATATGTATAATGTATTGTTTAACATTGTATTGTGTGTAGAAGACTGGATGTTCATTGTAAATTTTCATAAATACAGCTGCTAAATATTTGAAACCTTTTAAAATAAGGTTAGAAAATTTCAGGACAGAAGATTGTCTATGTTGGTGCTCATTGAATTTTATATTAGGTAATTATACTGTATAATGCAGGGACATGTACTATGTACTGTAATGAACAAAAAAAACCAAAAATTCTTTTGACAGTAAACCCATTTAAAACACATTCTACCTTATGTATTTTAAGTGGATTAACATTTCACATTGTATGCCGCACTGCAGAATCTCTACAGCTCCACTGTCATCACTCCACTTACAAGGTTTGATTTGGCAGAATATTCTTCTTTTTAAGTACTTTATAAACATTTGCATTTCAAGATTGTTCTTGAAGAATGTTTGTCCTGAATTCCTGCTGAATGTAAAAGTGATTTGCATAACTTCAGAATGTCTTTTTTTTGCCCATATAGGTGTATTCTTCAGTAAAATATAAAGGAAATTGAGTATTTAGGTGGGATGACCTGTTTAAACTTGTGTCAATGTCTGACTTGGAGCAGTCTATCTCTATTGTTTTTTTTATAGCTTTAGGGGGCTCATAAAATAATTTAAGGAATGCCATTTTCGTGGCTGTAGGTGTCTTACCCCAATTGACTAATGTATTCAGAGCAACTTGAGATGTTGTAAATCAAATCCATGCCATCACTATTTATCTTGGATCATCTGGTCCAAGTGCTTGAAGGTGACAATAAATTAAGGCCCTTATTTACAGGTAATTAATGTATTTCCTTGTGTAAGATTATTTTAGTGCTTGTTGTGGACCATATTAAGTGTTGATGTTGATGTTAAGTGTTGCTGATGCATTGGACAGACTGTTGACTGCAGGATAATTATGCTTTTGCCTGGTGTAGTTTATTATATTGTGACTTTTTTAATATATATTTGTTCTTGTGTTTTTACAATATGTAGTTTTTATAGGGTAATTCCACCTAAAGAATGAAACACCCAGCCTCTATTTTATTAGGAATTGTGGCTAAGACACTTTTCAGAAGGAGGCAGATATCTATACTGGGCAACGTAACACATATTTGGATAGCCGCAGCTCATGCTGAATTTAGGAGGCTGAAATTCCTTTCTTTTTACTTCTCCCTTTTTTAATTCATTTTGTGGCTGATTTCTAATAAAATAGTGATTTTAGATATCGCTCTTAAGTTTCAATTATCTTTTAAATAGCTTTGGGGGTATATTTACTAAATTGCGGGTTTGAAAAAGTGGAGATGTTGCCTATAGCAACCAATCAGATACTAGTTATAATTTGTTTAGTACATTCTAATAAATGACAGCTAGAATCTGGTTGCTATAGGCAACATCTCCACTTTTTAAAACTGCAGTTTAGTAAATATACCCCTTGGTGTCTACATAGGAAAATGTTTTGGGCTTGATCAGTTCACCTTTTTAAATACAAGGACCTTTTCAAAGTGCTGTTAGGATAGCCTAAAAGTTTTCATCTGATCAATGATTTTGGGAATGTATAACTGATTTTCAAATTGCAGGGACACAAGGCTAATATGAAAAAGGCATTTTGTGTGTCTGCTTCGTTTAGTATTTGGCGATCAGCACTTACACATTCTGTTGCCTGCAGAGTAAGCGCTGACTGATTTCCTGTCACACACAAACTGACCTGCTCTGTGTACTATATTCACTAACACTCATGGGATCAGTTTTACTGAGGGGTTTAGAGGGGTCAGTAAGAAGAAGTCTACCATGAGCACATATTTAAAGCAGCCCTGTTGCACAATTGCTTAATGTGCATATGTTTGATAGAAATTAAATACTTAATCCTTTTTTTTATATATACAGTCGTTTTTATTGATTTTTTTCATCAATTATGCATGTAAAAAAAAACTAAAGTCACAAAACAAGGGAAGAAGGCGAGGGAAGAAGAAAAAAATAGAAAAAAATAAAAGGGGGATTTCCAGGAAAATACGTAATGGGAAAGTAAAGATAACACAGGCAAGTATATAAACAGCATCAATCATTACAGTGCCAAATATATTAAAAGACGTCTGTAGCCAAGACGTAATACCTCAGAAAACACAGCAAAAGTACCTTAAATCTGAACAAATCTAGGTGGTACAGTGAGACAAATAACATTCCGGATCTGTCTCTCTGTCTGTGTGTGTGTCTGTTGGGGAATTAAGACTATAAACTCCAATGGGGCAGGGACTTATGTGAGTGAGTTCTCTGTACAGCGCTGCGGAATCAGTGGCGCTATATAAATAAATGGTGATGATGATGATGAAGCATCTAAAGTTTCCATAACTTTTGCTAACTTGCACTTTAGAAACTATCTTCTATATGGAGAGTAGTATATTGGATTTCCATGCCTGCGCAATTACAGCCCACATAGCGATAAAAATGTGGCCTCTAATATATTTATTGGAGGGAGAAATACCAGGTGGAAACATTTGTAATAGGGCAACTTCCAGGGAACATGGGTAAATCCTGTTTAATAACAGCTTTGTCAAACGCAAATACAGTGGTCCACTAGGCTCGAACTACTGGGCAAGCCCATAAAATTTGGACGATATCTCCAATTTCCCCACACTTACAGCAGAAATAGTTTGATACCAAAAGCAACATTTTATGTACTTCAACTAGCATTAAATAGGGCCTATGGATTAATTTAAAAAACATCTCACTATGGTTTAAACACCATGAAATATAGTGAATCGAGGAAAAAAGAGACTCTCATTGAGCTGTGTTATAGATATGACCTAAGTCTCGTTCCCAAGAAAGTTGGGAAGGGGACTTTAAATATTCATGAGCTGATAGAGGAATCTTATAGCAAACAAGATACCTGGGGTTAAATGTATCAAGCTGAGAGTTTTCCGGCGGATTTGAAAAACTAATCAGATTCTAGTAATTGTTTATTTCGTACATTCTACAAAATGATAGCTAGAATCTGATTGGTTGCTACAGGCAAAACATCCACTTTTCAAACCCGCTGGAAAACTCTCAGCTTGATACATTTACCCCCTGCTCTGTTATGACCCGATGTCAGTATTGTCAACAACCAAGGGGGCTGGATAGGGGAGACCAAGGGATTTTAGCCAATGTCTTAGTTGAAGAAATTTATACAAATCTCACGCCGGTAGGTCAAATTGAGACCTAATCTGTGAATAAGACATAAGACCCTCTTCATTATATAACTGTGTCACTGAGGAGACTCCATTTGTAACCCATTGGGTAAGATTGAGATCAGGGATAAGTTTAACTATAGCAAACATGGAAATATTAGATGTAGGTAACAAAACATATCAAGTAGCAGCCCATACTTTATCCCAGACCATCAAGAAGTTTCTAGTGGAGCGAGGCAGACAAGAAACAGGGGGTTACCAAGCCCTAACAACCCACGTCAAATCTGGGAGGGGATGGGATGACATTTTTCTCCAAATCTACCCAGGGCTTTAACTCTGGGAGGGAGCGACCAAGCTTTCATTTTGGACAAAAGCCACGCCTGCTGGTATTTAGTCAAAACTGGCAGTGCTAGACCTCCCTTCTTCTTCTCACGAGTCATACGAGAGTAGCCCAAACGCGGAGGTTTTCCTTCCCAAACATATGAACACATTAATTTTTGAAATTTTGACATCAACCTGTTAGGACACACCATTGGTATAGTATGAAATATATATAATAACTTGGGTAGTATCATCATTTTAGAAATGGCAATCCTACCCATCCAGGACACCTCGTAACATAACCATGACTTAGTCAGGTTGGAAAGATCCAGCAAAAAAGGCGTGTACTTAGCAGTAACTATATCTGCTATTTGAGGGGTAATTCAAATACCTAAATATGACAATGTTGAGGTTTTCTACTAATACAAATACTTTGAATGAAGACAAGCCAAAAGACCTGGAGAAATGTTGAACCTCTGCTTTAGAAGTATTTCATTTATAGGTCTACGGAGTTTGCTGGTGCTATATAAATAAATGTTAATAATGATGATGATGATGATATAATAAGATACCTTGCTGTATCTTTCCAACGTGGCATGCAAGGATGGTAATGAGGTCTCTGGGTTTGTAATGAACAAAAGAACATCATCAGCGAATAAACACATTTTATGGGTGGCATTGCCTAAAACTGTCCCTGACACGTGGGGGAAGCACAAATTGTAGCCGTTAATGGCTCTATTGCAAGAAGAAGAATTAGAGGGGACAGAGAACCCTTGTCTAGTCCCATTTGAAATTAAGAAAATATCAGACAGAAAACCATTAATAAAGACTCTTGCAGAGGAATAATATAGTGACATTATCGACCTCAAAATAGCATCTCTAAATCCAAACCAAACCAAAATTTGCTTCATAAAACCCCAAGTTAGTCTATGAAACGCCTTTTCGCCATCCAGGCAAAAGACCAGTAATTCTAGATAATGTTTACTAGCTTGTTCAATAATATTAAATACTCATCTAGTTTTATCAGATGCCTGTCTTTCTCCAACAAAGCCAGCCTGGTCCTGATGGATCAATCTAGCGATGATGGGGTTAAGCCTATTGGCAATAAGTTTTGCATAGATCTTATGTCAGAATTAAGAAGGACTATTGGCCAATAATTCTGACATTATTATTATTATTATTATTAATTTTTATTTATAAGGCGCCACAAGGCGTCCGCAGCGCCGTACAGAGACAAACAAATTACAATACAATGGGAGACAGCACAGTACAGTAAACAGTAAGCGCAGCAAATCAGTAAGCTCAATGCACAGGTAGAGAGGGCGGGGAAGGGGGAGGGAGGATCCGCAAACGACGGGGCCCAAGAAGGAGGGCGCGGAAGACAGGGAGACCCCCATGGGGGAGGAGGGAGCGAGAGTGTACGTGGGGTGGAGGACCCTCGAGGAGGAGGGCTAAGTAGCTGGAGAGCAGAGTTAGAAGTGGTGGAAACAGGAGGAGAGATGGCCCTGCTCAGAGGAGCGTACAATCTAAGGGACATACAAATGCTTCCCCGGTTTAGGGATGGTGACTATCCGTGACTCTAACATTTCGGATGGGAAATGTTCCGTACCTGCATTATATGATTATACTAAGAACAGAATTAAATGAGACTGAAACATAACGTAAAAAATATTGGTAAATCCATCTGGGCGGGGTGCTTTATCTTTAGGGAGATCTTTTATACATCTTTGGATCTCTTGAGGACACCATTGGGTATTTAAGGAGACAGTGTCCAGGTCTAGAGTTGGAAGATTTAAGGTACTCACAAAGCCTTAATACCTAATCTTATAGTTTGATGAAGTTGTTTATTATTAAATGGTGAACACTACTATACGATGCTCACGGTAATTTGTTGAGCAGCAGTTAAAAAGGAGAAATGTAGACAGTGCTAAGACAGACAGGACAAGACAGTACATGGGACGTGAGCCTCGTTACCCTCATTAGTGGGGGCACACACTATCTCCTGAGACAATTTAGGCACATTGTACACAAAATGGTTGCACAGAAAGCTGTGCGTTCTTTCATTATGCTGCAGTTTGTAAATGACGTCCAACAGATGCTCGTAATAAATACCCTCCACCCACATATGTATGTCACTCAGCAATGTAGTAGACATTAAACAGCCCAGATGAAAAGATTGCTCTCGGAAATAGATGATTGCCCACAAGTGCAGCATGCTTTAATTAATTAAATAAATAAAAAGTTACATTGGATTTTAAATGCATGTTTGTGTACAATGAACCCTTAATATAAGCACACGTGTTCAGTGTGTATGAATGTTCCTTTAAGTTAAAGTATATGTTTATTTGTGTATTGGTTGACCCTCTTAGATGTTCCCGAACATACCCCCTTTCCACACACACACAAAGCAAAATACTGTTACTTTCTCATGCATATGTTTGCACCTTATGAAATAAATAGAAAGTTCTTCCTGAAACTAACAAAATATTTCTAGGGCTGGCAGCTTTTTGATGTAGATTAATTGTGAAGTGCTGTACATCCTGAATCTACAGGATTCTTTGGTGTGTACAAGGAAGGGATGTCATGGTAGTTAATCGTGGCAATCACTGCCATTCTCTGGCTTTTTACCGGATCTTCAGTAGGTAATAATTCAGTGCTCCCTAGATCTTTCTGGACCCCAACACACCTCATTGTACAGCCACTTTCAACTCAGGTTTTAAAGATTTATTTCTGCAAAATGTTGCCAATGGCAACATGTTTTCAGTATTGACTGTCAATACCATACCAATACCATACAATTCCCATTATTTTGTATACAAAAGGCAGTTATTATTATTGTTTATTTATATGGCGCCACAAAATTCCGCAGTGACGTACTGTGCAGAAATACAGCATAGAACAAAAAGGTAGTGAATCAAAAGGCAAAATACAATGCAAGATTAGCATAACACTAAGCATAATACTGTACATAAAACATAATCGGTCTGTGTGTGTATGTTAGGGGATTTAGATTGTAAGCTCCAATGGGACAGGGACTATTGTGAATGAGTTCTCTGTACAGCGCTGCGGAATTAGTGGCTCTCTATAAATAAATAAATAAATAGATGATGATGATAATAGGTAAGGTATATAGCAAACAAGCGTTGTAAAGAATATGCAGGAGGCATGATATAAGGTTAGAGCAGACGAGAAGACTGGAGGAGAGATACCCTGCTCGTGAGAGCTTACAATCTAATACGATTCTTGATATCCATTCTTATTCTCTTAACTTTAGAACTTATATTGAATAGGAACATTGGAAAGGCAAATTTATTACATGTAAAATAAGTTCAGTAAACATGCAATGGGGATTGTAGTCCACAAATATCAACCTATACTATACCTGAAATCCACATGTTGAAATTCTGGTAACTATAAACTTTGTAAGGTCACAGAGCGGTATATTAAGCTTTTAGTACATCACAAATATTACTGCAGCACAGAATATTACTGTACATAATCTACTATTATATATTATAACATAGGCAAATATGTTTTAAAATGTATTTAGCAATTTTTTTTAGAGAAGAATCTGGGGCCTGATTCATTAAGGATCTTAAATGAAGAGGTATGTTATTTCAGTCTCCTGGACTAAACCATGTTACAATGCAAGGGGTGCAAACTAGTTTTCTGTTTTGCACATAAGTTAAATACTGGCTGTTTTTTCATGTAGCACACAAATACTTGATAGCTTATTTGTACACTGAAATTTAAAGGTGATATGTGTGTGCTACATGAAAAAACAGTCAGTATTTAACTTATGTGCAAAACAGAAAACTAGTTTGCACCCCTTGCATTGTAACATGGTTTTGTCCAGGAGACTGAAATAAGATACCTCTTCATTTAAGATCCTTAATGAATCAGACCCCTGCTGTCTGAGAGATGAGTAGTTAATATACATGGCATCATAATTTCATTGTTCTGTACACAACATGGCATATAGAACATGATTAGCATAATGAGCATTGTACAGGCTCTGGCGCAGTGGTGAACCCAAATATATCAACAAAAGTATCCCATTATTTCAGCTCCAGAATGCTCAACCACAAGCCTCTACAACTGATCAGTTCAAGCTATATGTTTGCACAGGGGACCATTACTTAGAGATATTTGCTACTCTTTCTATATTCATCATCAAGTAGAGTTAAAGTTCATTAAAATTGGGGTGGTATGGAAGACACTTTGTTCGCACTTGTTGAGTTTGTGACGCATCTCATGTGCACATGGAAAGTGTGTGTCTTTCTTCAGGACACATATGTTTCTCTTTAACATCTCTCTGTTTATTTAGCAGTGATTTAAACAGATTATAGTGGGGATGTGACATCTGACATTATGCAGATACTGGATGTGGACCTGCTGCCAGTATCACAGCACCCCTCTTTTAATGCAACAGACTTGACAGGAAATGTCTGTGAGGAGTATCGTTAAATGCAGAGTAAACTGTTAGTGCAATAAGGCTTTGGCAGCGCACTCTGCTGTGTCATTTTTCTGTTTCGAGATGTTTCTGCAATGACATATAAATCATATTAAATGCTACTTTTTTGTCTCTATTTGATTGATTAATAAGAGCTGCGGCTCATGTGGTTTTCCTTTGTTTAGTTTAAAAAAAAAAAAGTATGCACTAAGTACTAATCTGAAAGAATTATTGATTTTTCTACCCAATGCATCAAACCTCATAGGCACATAATTTTCTAAATATATTCTAAATATAATAACTTTGCATGTATAATAAATGTGTTATATCCCCAGGATCGCCAGGTTTCCAGTCCATGACTATTTTGACCATTTAATAGGGCTTGTTTTTTACATTGCATTTAGTTGCAAAATTAGCGCTAAATCACACTTGCTTTCATTGTATAACTTACACAAGATAGATAAAATCTGAATGCTGAATGGTTCAGACCCTAAATGCTGAATACCTAAATGCTAATGGTAGAGTAATAAAAATTGCAATTGACAACCCCCCCCCATCTACTATCTAATATTACTAAATATTGGCATTGGACAGCACAATGGCATAATGGTTAGCACTTCTGCCTTACAGCACTGGGGTCATGAGTTCAATTCCTGACCATGGCCTTATCTGTAAGGAGTTTGTATGTTCTCCCTGTGTTTGCGTTGGTTTCCTCTGGGTGCTCCGGTTTCCTCCCACACTCCAAAAACATACTGGTAGGTTACTTGGCTGCTAATAAATTGACCCTAGTCTGTGTGTGTCTGTGTGTATGTTAGCGGATTTAGACTGTAAGCCCCAATGGGGCAGGGACTGATGTGAGTGAGTTCTCTGTACAGCGCTGTGGAATTAGTGGCGCTATATAAATAAATGGTGATGATGATGATGATGATTGATTAATTTCATACCTTCTACTGAAATACAGCTAGTACCTTCATTAACAGCCAGAAATGTGTGTTGGTATATAAATGTCCAAATGAAGTCCTAAAATGTGGTAACTTTAATTTCATGTGACAACCCATAACATATTTTACTGTCATGATTTAGTCAACTAAAAAATAAGTCGACATGTTGAATTCATTTGTGAGTAGCACGCTTACTGCTTTCATATGAATAAAGACGTCTTTCACAGAATGGTATTCTAGCCCAAGCGCATTATCTCCAAAAACACATTGCAGAACAGCTTAGGTTGGCAAAAGTTGCTTCAGAATGAAACACAAGACTTCTGGGACAATGACCTCTTGTTAGACAAGGATAGAGGACTTGGTGACAACTATATGATTGTAACTTATGTAATGATATGTATTATCAGAGATTTACACCAATATAAAGTTAATCAACATGGTGTTTGACCACCACATGCATCCATCACTACTTGAATGCACTGTGGCATTGAGTCTAACATTGTCTGGAATTGTGCAGGAGGGATGTAGCACCATATCAGGCAGTGTTCCAGAATACACCATAATGGTTTGATGGGGTCAGATCAGGTGACTGAGAAAGCCATAACATGTCTAATGCTCATGAAGCCATTGGGTGACCACACGTGATCTTTATTTGAGGACATTATCGTCATGGAAGGCACCCTTTTTGACCAGCAAAGATATGCTGCAAGGGGTGAAGAAGATCGCTCAGTACTATTAAGTAGTGGTTAATATTGATTTTGCCTTCTAAGGAAATGACTGTGCAAAAATCAGACCAGGAAAATGCGCCCCACAACCACCAGAAACCTTCACTGTTGGAAACAAGCACTTAGGTGCTGTAGAGTTCTTCAGGTTGGCACCATATATGCACTTATCCATTGTGACCATATCACCTTCCTTCACTTTTCATTAGTCCATTGCCTGTGCTGTTTGAACCACCGAACTCGCAAACATGTTTTGCCAGGTGCTATGAGTGGTTTATGCCAAGCAACCAAACTATGACTTTCTGCTCCATGAAGTACTTCTTTTAAAAAAAAAAAAGGCAAAAATAAACTCATAAAAAACACACTGGAAAAAAGTTTTTTTTTTTTTTTTAAAACTTCAGTGAACCATAAAGCTGAACCACTTTAAAACCATGTCTTTGCCAGTTGCCCTGTGCCAGCCATTCATTATTATACCTGAAACTGTAGAGATACTCGATTGTGGATCATTAAGTTGCTGGGTGTGCAAATATTAACTGAGAGTGTAGTCATTCATGGTGGCCCAGGAAAGTACAGTATCAAAATGTAACCTTCATTCACTGGAGTACTGCCAGGAGGACCATATGATTCACTTACACTTATCTGTCCAACCTGCTTCCTGGACGTAGGACATTGATGTGACCGGAAGGTTTATTAAGGGAGCAAGTAAAATCAGGAAAATTCTGTAGATTTATGCAGGAAATCCTTTTGTTTATAAGGTTACATTTAGAATCAGACCTCCCTCATTGGATGATATTCATATAAGAACCTTCTAATATATATTTGTTTGTACAACTGATCCCCACCAGAAGGTTTGATGTATACTTCAGCAGATTGCTGACAAATATTTAAAGAACCAATATGCAGTATATTCTAAATCCCACAGAAGATATATATGTGACTGTACATTCCCAGCTGTTTCACAAATTCTATACATTGAAATATTAACATTGTTGAAGTATAGCGTGCACTATAAGCTTTGAGAACAAACTGGGTTCATGTCTGAAAGTGCTTAACCCATTCATCATGGTCGGCAGCTGCCAAAAGTCCCAGTCTTCAGTTTCTTCAGATGTGATGATTTGGCCACGCAAAATTAGTCAGTAAGCAATTTTCTCTTGGTAGTCCTCCTCCTAGTAAACCCGAAGTGAGAGTGACCACAATGGTGTGTAAGACACCACAGTTGGATGGTGATATATTCTCACCGGCTTCAGGACATAACCTACAGTTTGTGCTTCATGGACCCCTCATTCTGGTGTCTAGTGTGATCATGTGATCATATCAACAAAGATTGTGAACCTCATCCGCAGAAGGGATATGTAGCCCCTTAACAGCACAAATGGCCATTTAGCATGTCGATCAGTACTGGTCACCATTACTACAAGAAGCTAAGGAAGAGGCTCTATAACCATGGTGTCCAAGAATGAAAAAAAAAAAAAAGTATGTATATATATATATATATATATATATATATATACTATATAAAATCTTAGTGGCGTGTGTCTGTGTGTGAAAAAAAAACCCCAAGCTGCAGCGCCACCTGCAGGGCGAAGTTATACACTGACCTACTGAATTCTTAGTGTGTGTGGGGAAAAAAAACTCAGAAAGGGCTGAAATTTGGTATACTAAGATGTTTTTAATTTGTTAATTTAATTTGTTAATTGTTAAAAGTGTTTATAAAGATTAAAAAAAATATATATATATATATATATATATATATATATATATATATATATATATATATATATATATATATTTCTTGAAGGAGAAGTGACAGTTGGGAGTGGTTGGTAGTTGCCGAGGGTGACAGTGGGGAGTGGTTGGTGGTTGCCGGGGGTGACAGAGCGGGAGGAGTGTGATACTCAGGACCGCTGAGAGAGATCCCTGTGTCTGGATAGACATCTGGATAGATGTGGCGATAAAGCTGAAGGATGAGGTGATGGAGAAAAATGATGAGGTGGTGACATGTGGACAAAACCACGTTAAAAAAGGGCGCTTACGTCGGGAAGTAACGCTCTTCCCCTGAGGAGGCCTGGGCTAGGCCCAAATGCATGACAAGAACCTTTTTAACACCTTAAGTAGCTTGATTTGACTAGAATGCATGAGTATCATCCACGGGTTATTATATATATTAACTTCTATTACTTTCTACTTTATTTTTTTTACATTACCTCCACTGTGTCCTGGAAGAGGTGATGAGCGATGCAACTCATTGCACTGCAGCATTGAACTTCTATTTGGCTCTGCATGGGTTAGCGTATTAATACAGCGGTGTCCTGTAATGCAACTAGACATAATAAAAATTGTCCTTTAAAAGAGACATTACAAATGTTTGCAGCTTTAATGATATTCTGCCGTGTCAATGATATCTGCAAATCCCTGAATCATATTTACTTGTAAACACACCACTGACGGATACCCTCTTCCACTGTGGCCTCAGACCACCTGGCCACCAGTCGCATTTCTTCTTACAATTAATGCTATGTTTGCAAGACATGTTTAGAGCAAATAAGCATTTTTCCCTAGATCTGCGACATGTGATGAATCAGTGTTCTTTGAGACTAAATGCCTGTAGCACAGTATTTAGTTTAAAATGTATATTTTGTGTTTAAATATTTATATAACAATTATAGACTTCAACTCTGATCCTTAACAGCTAATACATTTACTTTGAGGATGTAATGCATCTGGACATGTGTATAATTAACTTTATGAGGTAGAGAGATAATTATGTTAAGATAGATATTTATTAATTCATGTGATTTTGTTACATAGCAAATTTCTCTTGAGAGGTTATATGCGGAACAATCCATTCATTTTTCTGTCAACACATGTAGTATTTTAGTCAACGATACATAGTGCAGACATTCTGGTGCATATTTATATAATCTTGTCCCAGTATATGTATTGTGCTGCCCCTTAGTAGTGTGATAGGATGCAAGCATTCAGTAAATTAAATATGACACCCTATTGACTTGCTGGATACATAAGAAAAAGTTTGAGATTTTAAATATATATTAATGTTATATTTGTGACCATCATGGAACCGTTGTTCTCAGTGTGACGTGTGTGCGACTTAGATGAATGTTAATATAAAGAGCCAATATCTGGACCACGCAGACTAAGGGGTATATTTACTAAACTGCGGGTTTGAAAAGGTGGAGATGTTGCCTATAGCAACCAATCAGATTCTAGCTGTCATTTTGTAGAATGCACTAAATAAATGAAAGCTAGAATCTGATTGTTTGCTATAGGCAACATCTCCACTTTTCCAAACCCGCAGTTTAGTAAATCTAGCCCTAAGTGTTGAAACAACATTCATCTAAGTCGCGCAAACGTCACACTCAAGTGCCGGAGAGCTGTCCATTCGGAGTCACTGCCTGTCAGTCTGCGGTGCCATCGGACATCTTCATCTTCGGCTTTCAGGCAAGTCTGCTTGTATTTACTTCATTTTTTGTGCAATCTTTTTTTTTTCTAGGGATGAAGGATATCAGTATTGTGGTCATCAGTAATACGATTACCACCAATGTATGTTAGGGAATTTAGACTAAGCTCCAATGGGACAGGGACTGATGTGAGTGAGTTCTCTGTACAGCGCTGCGGAATTAGTGGCGCTATATAAAGAGCTGCTGCTGCTGCTGATGATGATGATGAACTGTCCTGTTAATTCACTGAGCTGGTCCAGACAATAAGTCACCCTGCTGTCTGAGCTGGGTGAACACTTCCCGCAGGTGTGTTGATGTTAATGAGATATGGTTTCTGTTAATGTAATATGTGAGCCCCTTGTGCGACAAAGGGCCAGTTGTGAGGACCCTAAATAATATCTTATTGCCCACTGGTGTGATAACTTCATAGTCTGATACTTTCACAGCCGTATAGGAAGCTGCAAAGAAACAGTAATTTAGTTTTGGCTCATACCTTGCATTGGATATCAGCAGCTGTAGCTTAAAATGTAACCACCTTCCAGCAAGACAACAATTTCCTGAATTTACCTATATCCTTACTAGTTAAGAATTAGTGACAAGGTTACACTGATCTGAGATTAAAGGAATGCCAGATAATAAGGAAGACTGTTCAGAGCTGACCTTACGATAGTTGTCTATATGACAGGTGATTTGTTTCAAGGAACTTAATGATTGTGGATGTGACATGCTCCTGCTTGACATATAGTTAGTTTAAAACGAAAAATCAGTTTGTGTTTTTAACCCGTTATTGTCTAAGCTTTACTTGTTCCTTGAATCTTGATTGGATCTTATATTCTGTCTGTAAACGGACTTCTTGTAAAACAGGTCTACCAGCTTATAATGAATATATGGGGCAGCTTCATTTTCTCAACAGGACCAGTGTAGTTAATAAGTCTCCAGCTGAGCTTGCAGTTACTTATTTAGTGGTAGATACTGACTTTCTTACTCTTTGTAGTCACACTATAACTGCATCAGAACTAGGGATGTGCACCGGCCACTTTTTGTGTCTCGTGTTTTGGATTCGGATTTGCTTGAGGTTTTGGGTTCGGATTTGTTTCGCAAAACACCTGACGAAAGGTTTTGTTTTTTTTCGGATTTAAGGTTTTGGATTCGGATTTATTTCTGAATACCTCACAATATTGTTTTTAGGCCAAAAGGTTGCACCGAGGTAGCTTGAGCACATAATGCCAAAAAAAGGGGTACAAGATGGAATTGTTCTGGGCCCTCCCTCCCACCCCTCGCGAGATTCGACGCGAGACTTGGACAACAGAGCCTCGTTTTCATTTTTTTGCCTGCCGGAAATATCCGAACAGTGCTCGGAACCCGGTTCGGATCCACACTGTTCGGGTGGGCTCGGATTAGCGGAATCCGAGCCCGCTCGTCTCTAATCAGAACTACAACAACCAGCATTTCTGCCACCTAGCATACACCGATCAGTCACAAAATTAAAACCACTGACAAGTGAAGTGAATGACATTGATTATCTTGTTACAATGGCATCTTTAAAGGGGTGGGATATATTAGGAGGCAAGTGAACAGTTAGTTCTTGAAGTTGATTTGTTGGAAGCAGGAGAAATGGGCAAGTGTAAAGATCTGAGCAACTATGACAATGGGCAAATTTTAATGGCTAAACGACTGGGTCAGACCGTCCCCAAAATGGCAGCTCTTGTGGGGTGTTCCTAGTATGGTTAGTAGGTACCAAAAGTGGTCCAAGGAAGGACAACCACTGAACTCAGTGACAGGATCATGGACGTCCAAGGCTCATTAATGTGAGTGGAAGGATAGCCTGTCTGGTCTAATTCCACTGAAGAGCTACTGTAGCACCAATTACTGAAAAAGTTAATGTTGACTATGATAGAAAGGAATCCAAACACTCAGTGCATCTCAGTGCTGACCCCTGTCCACCCCTAAAAACGCTACAATGGGCACGTGAGCCCCAGAACTAGACCATGGAGCAATGGAAGAAAGTGGCCTGGTCTAAGGAATCATGTTTTCTTTTACATCATGTGATTGGCCGGGTGCGTGTGCATCATTTGCCTGGGGACGAGATGGCTCCAATATGCACTATCAGAAGAAGACGATCCGGTGCCGGCAGTTTCATGTTCTGGGCAATGTTCTGCTAGGAAACCTTGGTTCCTGATAGCCATGTGGATGTTACTTTGACACGTACCACCTACATAAACATTGTGGCAGAACTTCATTGCAACGATATTACCTGATGGCAGTGGTCTCTTTCAGCAGGATAATGGTTTGAGGAATGTGAAATTGAGTTCAAGGTGTTGACTTCAAATTCCCCAGATGTTACTTTGACACGTACCACCTACATAAACATTGTGGCAGAACTTCATTGCAACGATATTACCTGATGGCAGTGGTCTCTTTCAGCAGGATAATGGTTTGAGGAATGTGAAATTGAGTTCAAGGTGTTGACTTCAAATTCCCCAGATCTCAATCCGATCGAGCATCTGTGGGATGTGCTGGAAAAACAAGTCTGAGCTATGGAGGTTCCACCTCGCAACTTACAGGTCTTAAAGGATCTACTGCTAGTGTCATGGTGCCA
Organism: Mixophyes fleayi; assembly: GCF_038048845.1. NCBI lineage: Eukaryota > Metazoa > Chordata > Amphibia > Anura > Limnodynastidae > Mixophyes > Mixophyes fleayi. The sequence continues at coordinate 51,433,084 of NC_134410.1, forward strand.
GATGCCACAGGACATCTTCAGAGATCTTGTAGTGTCCATGTCTTGATGGGTCAGAGCTGTTTTGGCGTCATGAGTGGGACTTACAGAATATTAGGTAGGTGGTTTTAATGTTATGGCTGATCAGTGTATAGCAAGTCTACTGTTGGAGAATATTATACCAATAATGTATTGTGACATGTGAAATAACTGCTGTTAGCTAGTACTACTAGTATGGTTCTCCACATCGTTAGGTTGGATGAAATTTAGAATGTGGAATTTGTCAGAAAATGTAAGATTTTGATAAGCAGCTTTTTATGGCTGAATTCTTGGGAGGATTTTGTCCTATTATCTTTTCACCTGATGTTGGCGCCTTTCTGTATTGCTGATTTGTTTAAGAAGGGTCTGGAGTACATTGGTTCACTTTGAAGCAGTGATTTGTTCCGCCGATAGAGAAATACCTTCAAGAAAAGTGAGTTGGTGTCACCAATCAAAATGAAGGAGGCTGTGCAGGTGTTCGTCATTCTTGGACAGCAGCTTGTTCAGTAATAACAATGTAAACACTTAATCAATGCTCACAGGAAAAGGACCAGTCAAGTGACTCCACTCAACACTCCTGAGCCTTCAGCTCTTCAGTAGTGAGCACAGTCACAGGGCTGACTAACATATTTCAGTCATTTATTTTATTTCATCAGTGCATTTAAATCAGTATATCTTGCAAACTATAGTTAAACAAGTAATTGTTTAAGAACACTGGTAAATCCTCGTCACAGCTTTATGTATCTATATACAAATGCTGGATAAAATGTCTCAGATCGAGTCATTTCTGTTCAGTTCAACCAGGGTTCTCACATCTGTACGGAGTTTGTGTGGGTTCTCCCTGTGTTTGTGTGGGTTTCCTTTGGTTTGCCTCCATGGTCCAAAAATATACTGCTATGTTAATTGGCTTCTGACTAAATTGTCTCTAGTGGGAATTGCATTGTAAACACCACCTGGATAGAGATTGAGGTGAATGAATAAACATTCTCTGATTGTAATATGTTAGCTTTACATAAATAAATTGTAATAATAATGATACGTCTTGTACTTTTAGGGTTGCTTTGATGATTATATAAGGGTCAAGATAGGTCAAACAACTGGTTTTAAAATATTTTGTGGTTGGTGGTGTGGGGAGCTTTTATCATCCAGTCCCCTCTAGTGGTGCTAAATTAAATTACATGTATCCACTGATTGCAACAGCTTGTCCTATTTATTCAAGCGTTCTTCTTAATAACAGTTTCTATAAACAACCTAAATAACTACAAGTCTTTAAGGACGAAGGGCTGCTCTGTGTCTTATCAGAGTATAGAAGCTAAAGGTATCTCAGATAAAACTCCAGTCATGGTGAAGAAAGAAGACCCTTAGCATGGTGTAATGTCTTAAGCTGGAGAAGAGAAAGTGCAGACATTTGCTCATAATTTCAAGCATTTTAGACTTGTGTCCAGGACAGCTGGAATTAGGCTATCATGTCCAGATCAGTGACTATCACACCCTAGTGTTTGTGATCTTCTACAGTGCTGCTTCCTTCAGCCTCTCATCAAGGCCCAATGAACACAAACCCTGACAGATGAAATCTTCCTCCAGACCTCAGATTCTCTCATACAAAAAGCCACGCTTAATCCCTGGCCCTTTGTGTAATTTGGTGATCTGCATGGTCATGAATTCCAGGGATACATTGGCAGGAAACACAAAGCACCATGGGTAGATTCACCAACCCACATAGTCATTTAAGTCTTTGTTGTATTGTTTGGAGAGAGATTTGAGAGTCAATGGGACCTGTCCATCAAAGATTAAGCAGACTGGAAGTGTAGTTTATACCAACAAATGATTGTGGCCTTTGGGAGTGTTAACATAGCCACGTAATACTGTCCATGGACTTAAACACACAATCTAAGTGATGATAAGCAACATTGGACTTAATCGTTTATTCTATGCGCTTAAGCCAATGAAAATTCATGTGGGTTAATAGTTCACTTCTGGAATTGTCTAGCTATGGACCAAACCCCCTTGTCTCTAACATTTTTGTGTCACAATGACTTTTTTTTTTTTTTTTAAGAAACAGGGACATCTGTGCAGGAGGTACCATGAATTACAAATCCCAACCTACAAGATGTTATCTGTAATATTTTAGATTTTTTAGCATTTTTTATGTTTTCCTTTTTGTGCAATTGAACTAGGTTTGTTCAAACTTTAAATGTGACACTGCCAAGTACGCAGGTAATGCAAATAACTTTTGCCTGCTATAGATTCTTTACAAGGCTATTATAAATTATTTATGTTATAGCTGCTACTGTTTAAATGTTAAATTTCACGAGTCTAGCAAAATATTTGCTTATGGCACCTCACCTGTTATCATATCTAAGAATGATTGTATCTGTAAACATCAAAAAGAAACTACACACTGATACTGTTGGACATGTATGAAAACAGGTGTAGAGGTAAACTGTGTAAAAAGGTGCTGTAATGCACAATAACCTATTTCTAAGGCTGGTGTTTATAGTTGCTGAAGTGTAGTGATTAATCTCCTTATTTCCCTGCCCTTGTATTCTGTGTACATTCTGAGTGCCAGATTTATCAAACATTCTAAAAAGGAAAAGTGGATTTGTTGCCCATAGCAACCAATCAGATTCCAGCTATCATTTATCTAATACAGTCTACAAAATGATAGAATCTGATTTGTTGCTATGGGCAACACCTGCACATTTGCTTTTTAGAATGTTTGATAAATCTACCCCTGAGTTCCTATCACTCAAGTGTTTTACAACTCCAAAATACACTTTCCAACTCTACACAGATAATAATGCAGAAAATTAAATATCTGCAATAGGCAATCATGTTGTAGGCTGGTGTGACTTTATCTTGTAATCTTTCTTGTACAGTTTAATTGAATATAAATTGGTTGCTCAGTGTTACAGCAATTTTTTGCACCTTTACATTTACACTAGTTTTCATAAAAGTTTCCTTGTATAAGATGCTCTTTTTAACTGTGAAAGTGACTTAAGTGTAAATGTATCATTTGGAATCTTTGAAGAAGGATATTATTTATATCTGTTTTTCCAAACGATAATTTATCCCAGAATGTAACAATGCACAATCGATGAAGGAGAATTGTTCACACCACTAATAAGATGTGTGTCTGGGAATAAGAATTTCTTATTGTCGGTGTTGCTGCCATGACATGCTAATGATGTGCTTCATTAATACTCCAGCAGGAAACACAATACGAGAAAATCAAGTAAAATAGTGTTTTTGTTGTCATGTTCGCCCATGATAATCGAGAATGAAAAGTGATTTGGGAGGGCAAACTTTGCCCTCTTTGAAGCATCACAGTATGAAGTTGGATGATTAAAAACCCTATAGAGGACTTCTCAATCTCTTTGAAATGGAAATGATTTGGGAGCAAAGGCTCTTATTCTCCAGCATTGAGATCTTCCTAAAATGTGCCTCCTCAAATTCACCTGTCTCATGCAAGTGATGAGTAATGAAGTTTAGAGTGTGAAGAATTTACTGCCTTACTAACAATAGGAAAGCAATTTGTCTCCTACTCCTCCCCCTCATTCTGTAACCACCGCTGTAGTGTTTTATAAATACAGGACGTAAGAAATCAGCCAGCAATATACTAAGATCCTTGACCTAATGATTTACTTCACATCACACCTTGCACAAAGATACATATACTATCATATTAAGTTCCAATATAAAATATAATTACTGACTCAAGCTACTAAAGTGATTAGTCTGGGTATAATTTATGAAGTCGCAATGCATGGTCTGTTATGAGTAGTAGAGGAAATCTGGGATCTTTGTGGAATTATCAGATTGAAATACGACAAATGAAATATTTAGGTTAAGGACAAAAGACGTTCTGCTTAAACCATACAGATCTTAAGCTTGCTATTTCTGTTCCAGTGAATTTTTAGCATGTTGTTGTTTTGGGAAGGTTATTGTTCAAAGTTGGTGTTGGCTTTAAAGTTCATTTCTATCTTGGTTATTTCCTTACTTATAGGATACTTGTAAAAGAGTTGATGGGCTATTGATTGGTCCCTGTTGTTTTTACAACCTTTATTGGCCACCATTCATCCAGTCTGTTTTGTGGTGACTCTTCAGTGCATAATTTGGGAAAATACAACTTCCCTCTGACCTCCTGAACCCCTCATTGAGGACAGCAGCTGTGATAACCCTGTCTTGCCCTGACCCCACAAGAGGTCACCCATGAAATTTAGGACAGTCTTGCATTGGGGCAAACAACCATCCCATTGAAATAACTGTGTGAAGCCTTTTACCTTTTTTATTAGAGCTCACTCCAATTTCACATCACAGTTATAAGGACATTTGTGCATCCAGCTTATGAAGGTGTCCGAGGTTATTTTTTCACCTTATATTCATGTTTTGTTGTTCACAGACATTCTTTCCCTGTCTTAATCGCAAGCAAGTAATAGCAGAAAATCAACTGGTTACTGTGATGTCTCTGGCTTTGCAGCCCATAAGAATCCGTCTAAGCTGCCTTAGCCTGCATTTGAATGTCACGTTCACATATTAACGATGCACTTCACTTATGTACAGATTTTCATAGTATTTTAACTCTTTGGGGGAGATTCAGTTAGCAAAATATACGTGCGTGGTGTTTCGAGAAAGCCGCTGAGACACTTTGCGCATATTATTTTAGTGAAATATTTGCTGATATTTGCTCATACCCCATAGAGTGTGGCAAATGCAGAAATGAGCGTATATATTTTTTCGGTACTACCGGTAAAAATGCGCAGTACGGCTAATTGAAATTCCACCTTTAAATGAGACAGGTGAATCCCTCCCATAGGCTTGGGACTAGTAGCTTTGTGATAAATCTTCAAAGCACTAACATATATTTCCTTTCATGAAATTAAGCATTACTATATACATATACACACACATATATATATATATATATATATATATATATATATATATATACACACATATATATACATATATATATATATATATATATATATATATATATATGCACACATATATATACATATACATATATATGTATATATATATATATATATATATATATATATATATATTACATATCGCAGATAAGATATTCATTATCCTCATTGAATTCCCATAAGTCATAGTTCACATTAATTTACAATATGAATTAGTCACTTCCATCAGTGTCGTCTGGTCATATCATGCAGACGTGTTGAAAGTTTTATATATTTCTTTTTAAATAATGTTCATTATATGCGACTTGTGAGAACTATAGAAAACAAAGTGAAATAGAAAGACAGCTTAATAGTTCTTTTGATGACTGAATTTCCATTTTCACCCATTCTGTTTCTTCCCAGAACTTATTAATAAGCAGTGGGCAACCTCTGCCCTCTCACAAAACACTGCTGCCTTATACGGTCTTTCAATTCTATATTTATAGAGTTTGACAGTGGAGGCCAGATTCTCAATGAAAGGATACTTAATAATGCAGAATATAAAGTTCCCAGTTCTGCAAGTGAATGTAGTGTTAGCAGCACAAAATGACAAGGAAAAAAAGATTGTACATCTATTATCAATCCATGGAGACTTAGATTTAGCTCGACTTCAAAGCAAAAACTTATTAAGACAATTGGGAAACTGGACATTTCATGGTTTGTAGGGTTAGGGTTTGTATTGTCCACTAGAGACTACACAAGGCAGGTGCAGTTTCCTCCGGACGCATCTATACACTTGATTTAAGGATTCACATATCTTAAGCTTTAATTCCTTATTTATTTATTAACCTTTATTTATATAGCATCTTATAAATACATTATGATGGTGATGCTAGCAATAAACATATAAAGTTCAGTATTCTAGAGAGAGATCATAATGGAGATGTAATTTAAGCTTTTTTCCCAATGGGGCTGTCTTTGTAGAGGCTGCCGTTTGCTTTCAAACTGTCCATCTTCATACTTCCCAATACTGAAGGATATTAAGGCGGGACAGTCGACTTAATAGGAACTGTGTGCATCATTACATGGGCGTGTCTTCGTTATCACCAGGGCATGGCCACACCCCCGGGGAATGCCTAGCACTCTGACAGTGCTAGGCTGCCCCTAAACCCCTTTCCCTATCCATAAAATACCCTTCATTGCCCTACACTATGCAGAGCAGCAGTAAATGCATTTTACCTCCCAACATTCTGGCCCAAGTGGGACCAAGTTGTCCAGCCTAAATCATGACAGTTGAGAGATATGCATCTTTTAGATCTGTACTTATAAACTGTCTCCCAATATTGTCTGTGTGGCACTTAAACTGATAACAATTTTGTGAAACAGTGCAAAAATAAGATTTCTTGGTCCCCAAAAGGACTTTGTGTGTTGCAACCAGCTCTGCAAAGACTGTTTACAAGTCTCATCCTAGACTTTTGCACCTCCATATGCACCTTTGAGAAATCCATTTCAAGACAAACTCTGGTCAGTGTAATGAAAAGCTACACACACACGTGAGGACCCATGTCTGGAATACAGCGTTTAGGGACAGCCCTTTCCTAATGCCCTGTCGACAGAACAGTCATAGGGGTATGTGTAGGAGCGGTTTGTCACCAGAGTTACCACATGAGATTTACACTTTGACTTTGCATAAAGTACTGACACGGACTGCAAGATGGGGAAAGTATCATGTATTTTGACTGCTTGAGGACAACCACATTCCCGCATACATGAATTAAGAAATAATAACAATGTTAGGGAAAGTTTTGTGTATCCTGGACATCTGAGGACATCCGCATGCCCGCTAACACTGACAACTAGCCATGGAGATTACAGCCCTGTTCAACCACTGCACATCATTTCAATAAATTTGATCCCTCTTTAAAGCTTTTATGCGGTTCTTTATGTAGAATTTCACCTCCGAACAGTTTCAATCTTTCAGTTTGGATGGTTCAGCCATGAGGCATGCAACACAGTCTCGCTTTCCGGCCACCCGGCATGTCTGTATAAACCTCATCAGATGTTTCTCCACAGCCTGGACCTCCTCTCTGTCCCAGGATTTCCTTTGCACTTCTTTGCAACCTGAAAGGAAGTAGAGTTGTCCATTATGGCATTGCAAAATACAGAGAACGCAAAGTTCTTCTGCTCATCACCCGACATGTCTCTTTGTAGCTGGACTAGCTCTGAAAAGATGGAAGATTAGAATTTAGTGGGTCTGATATATTTTTTATAGGCAGCTGACTTCCACCCGCCAAACCGCTTGATGCCCTCCATGGAGGACCCTTCTACTGCAGCGGAGGTGGCTGCACCAATTCTAAATGAATGTGTGCCATAGCTAGATGGATCCAAGCCAATCTCAGCAACACATTTCTTAAATATGAAGTTAACTTGGTATTTCATAAGAGACGAGCAATTTAAGTGGATTAACCACGCCTTACCACCAGAAGGTCTGCCCTTTAAAAAGGCCAACCGGACAAACCATAGCATCCGGCTGTGCTGACAAATTAATCCAACGCCCCCTACCCAATTGGTCCATTTAGACTTGAAGCTTGCACAACATAGATGCATCTGAAATACAGACATTCCTCACGTGCATTCCTACATCCAAGGAATATTTAGCTTGTGCAACAAGCTCGCCAACTCTAAAGGCGCCAAAATATACCATGAAAAAGGCCAAACATAATCAGAACTACTTGTGCTTTACTTATCAATTCTTTTAACATCTTAATATCATGGGAACGCCTCGTATCCTCTGCTGCCGGTCTAATCCTTTAGTATAATCTATGTAACCCCGCAGTTGTGCAATGAAAGATATTCCTGCTAACATGGATAAGATTAACACTTTGGAGGCCCCAAGATTGTATTTATGCCAAACAAATTCCAGTGTACACCTCTCTTGATCAGATTGATGCTGTCCTGCCCGGCTCGAGAAAAGGAACCACTCACGCCATGCTGCTTTGTATGCCCTCAAAGTGGAGGGAGCCAATGATTCCTCCGCAAGCCCCTCCATGCCGACTCCGCAATATTCCTAACATGAGAAGAACAGGGATTACCATTAACTTCCGCATCAGGTGCCAACTCTCTAAACTTAAGTCAGTTTACATGGGAAAGTGAATCAGCTAGTCCATTATCAACAATGTCTGGCTCTAAATACAATATTGTGTTCTAAGCAGCGCAAAACCAGTTGCCTACTGAGTTTAATCGCGGGAGCCGACGTTGCGCTTGGCCTATTAATAGCCTGAACTGCTCCCAAGTTATCACACCAAAAAACTATTGTCACGGGCACTAGGAGTCTTTACCCAGGGATCACCAGGTGGTAGGCTTACCAGAGCAATATAGATGGTAATAGTGTACTCTGGTAGCTGGGTGATCACGGAACAGAAGATGGTGGATGATGAGATGCTCAGGAAAGTCTATGACTAGCAACACTGGTAATATGGAGGTAGTAGTACACGAGGAACTGTATGGACAAGGACACGTGAAGGTAGTCAGTGGTCTGCGATAGCAAGTTGTACCACTGCTATAGTGAGGAGGGATGTCCAACAGAAACGAGGAGGTGAGAGAGTCAGTGGTCTGCGGATAGCAAGTTGTACCGCTGTCTGAGTGAAGGAATGGAATCCAAGTGGAGGTATCCGGGGAGTCAGTGGTCTGCGATAGCAAGTTGTACCACTGCTGTGTGAGAGGATACTGGAACAGGTGATACTGGAGACAGGGATCAGTGGTCTGCTACTAGCAAGTTGTACCACTGAATATATATGTGAGGAGATGCACGGGGAGAGGCTGCAACACAGAATATACACAGGCACCTTATACGCAATCCACAGTAACATGCACAATATATATATAAATGACTGAACAGCTCTGCAAATATAGAAAGTCTCTTGAAGTAGTCCAGCACAAGTTAACACAGTCAATGATGGCAATAGACTCAGCGGCTAGCAGGCTCCAGAGGAGAACCAACACAGTCCAGCAAGATATGCAATACACCAGCACAGTCAATGAGAAGTATGCATACCGTGGTTCAGAAGCTGGCAGTCAGATAGGAGTGCAGCGATACCTGAGCGGCAGGAGGCCGGCTGGATGAGAAGTCCCTGGATAGATGAAGCAGTGGTCTAGTAGGTGCAGCGCACAGGTAAATAGACCAACAGGGACACGAATCCACAGGAATCAGTAACACGTGGAACTGGACTCATGGAGGACCCAGGAGAATGGAGATGATCCAGCAGAGGAGTAGTTGATGAGATACGAATCCAATGCTGACAGGAGGGTAGAGACCAGCGGGACACGTGAAGGCGTGGAGAGCGGATCAGCAGTAGATGGACGATAGCGTGGTCAGCAGCAGCAGGGCTCTGCGAGTACACGGAGGTAACCAGAAGCAACCAATAGGTATCAGTAGCGATGGAACACGGGAGAGCAGAGTAGACCAGGAGCTGTTGATCACGGAGAGTAGCGGATGGCAAAGAGAGCAGCAGTCTCGAGGAAACACAGGAGAGCTGAGAAGAGACTGCAGTGCACAGGCCAGCGGATAGGAATCAGCTAACTGTCACGATGATGAACACAGGCGAGTTGCAGGCTGGAGGCTGTAGTGCACAGAGGCAGCGGATAGGAATCAGCTAACAGTCACGATGGTGAACACAGGCGAGTTGCGAGCTGGAGGCTGTAGTGCACAGAGGCAGCGGATAGGAATCAGCTAACAGTCACGATGGTGAACACAGGCGAGTTGCAAGCTGGAGGCTGTAGTGCACGGAGGCAGCGGATAGGAATCAGCTCACAGACTTGATGAGGCACAGGTGAGTGGATGTGAAGTAAAGGCTGGAGTGCACGGAGGCAGCGGATAGGAACCAGCAAACAGTCACAATGAAATATAATAGCGTTGATGTGGTTTAGAGAACTGTAGTGCACGGAGGCAGCGGATAGCACTCAGCAAACGATCACAATGATATATAAAATGTTGAAGTGGTTTGGAAGACTGTAGTGCACGGAGGCAGCGGATAGGAATCAGCAAACAGTCACGATGATACAGTTGATGGTAGAAGTGGTATGGGAACCACAGTAGTAGAAGTGGTTTGGAAACCACAGCGGTAGAAGTGGTTTGGAAACCACAGGAATCAGCAGCGCTGAATACACGAGGAATACAGGAACACCTTCAGAGACTCATGGGGAATGAGACTCCAAGATCAGGCCACGTGGTGTTGACCACAGGTGCTTAATATAGGGAGGTTGCCTGATCTGCCAATTGAGTTAAAGGGACATACACTGAAGTATAGGAAAGGGCTGCGCATGCGCAGACCCTCAGGATGGAGGACGGCCACGGTTCCTAAATGTCCGGGAAGAGGCACTCACAGTACGGTGAGTGACAGTACCCCCCCTTTTAAAGGTGGGCACAGAACGCCTGGAACCGGGCTTGTCCGGATTCTTGGAGTAGAACTTCTTCAAAAGGGCAGGAGCATTAAGATCTTCAGCTTTGATCCAAGAGCGCTCCTCAGGACCAAAGCCCTTCCAATGAACGAGGAAACGGAGGACTCCTCGCGAAATTTTTGCGTCTAGTACCTCAGTAATCTCAAAATCCTCCTCCTGATGAACTTGAACTGGCTGCGGAGCTGAGGGAGGATTTGAGAAACGGTTGATAATAAGAGGTTTGAGTAAAGACACATGGAAGGCATTAGAAATCCGAAGATTCTTAGGAAGAAGAAGTTTCACACATACTGGATTGATTACTTGAATGATCCTATATGGACCAATAAAACGAGGGGCGAATTTCATAGATGGAACCTTCAAACGAATGTTTTTAGTAGATAACCAGACACGATCTCCAATTTTTAGTGGTGGAATAGCCCGCCTCTTCTTATCTGCGAAAGATTTATATTTGATAGATGTCTTCTTTAAACAGGTTTTGACCTGAGACCAGATATTTTTAAAGGTCTGACAAGCAGTTTCCACCGCAGGAACTTGGGTGGGCGGGAGGGCAGGAAATTCCGGAAAAGACGGATGGTGACCGTAGACCACAAAAAATGGAGTTTTGGATGATGACTCATGGTACATGTTGTTATGGGCGAATTCGGGCCAAGGAAGCAACTCTACCCAGTTGTCTTGATTGGCTGAAGAGAACATCCTTATAAAAGTCTCAAGATCTTGATTGACACGTTCAGTTTGTCCGTTAGATTGCGGATGGTAAGAAGATGAGAGTGCTAATCGTATGCCCAAGGTTTTACAAAGGGCTCGCCAGAATCTGGAAACGAATTGTACTCCTCTATCCGACACAATCTCAGAAGGACATCCATGGATACGGAAGATCTCTTTAATGAAATGTTCAGCCAGAGTAGACGAGGAAGGCAAACCAGATAGAGGAATGAAATGAGCCATCTTCGAAAATCTGTCCACCACCACCCAAATAGTGTTATGATTCTTACTAGGTGGTAAGTCAGTAACGAAATCCATACTAATATGGGTCCACGGTTTGGACGGAATGGGTAGTGGTCGCAGCAACCCTGCTGGGGTTCTGCGGGAGGATTTGAACTGGGAACATAGCTCACAGGAAGCAATGAACTCTTTGACGTCTCTCCTCATTGAGGGCCACCAGTAACTTCGAGAGAGAATCTCAAAGGTCTTGTGTTCACCGGCGTGTCCAGCAAAACGAGAGGCATGGAACCACGAAAGAATTTTCCTCCTTAGAGTAGGAGGCACGAGGGTCTTCCCAAATGGTAGCATTTTGGTGGAAGAAGCAGCCAGTGAGATACATTTGGGGTCTAGAATGGTATGGTTGGAAACCTCTTCTATATCAGAGGACGTCACAAAAGCTCTAGATAAAGCGTCAGCTTTTTTGTTCTTGGCAGCTGGTTTGAAGGTTATTATTAATTCAAAACGGGAAAAGAAAAGAGACCATCTTGCTTGACGAGGGTTCAAGCATTGGGCAGACTGGAGATATGACAAGTTCTTATGATCCGTGAAGATCGTCACCGGATGGCGAGCTCCCTCCAATAAGTATCTCCATTCCTCTAATGCAGCTTTGATAGCTAGTAACTCCTTGTCCCCGATAGTATAATTCTTCTCTGCGGGCAGGAGGCCCCGAGAATAGAAGGCACAAGGATGGAATTTTTGCTGTTCCGAGCGTTGATAGAGAATAGCTCCTAAGCCCACATTAGAGGCATCTACTTCCAGGAAGAAGGGGAGTGTCACATCAGGCTGTCGAAGGATTGGAGCCGAAGAGAAGGACTCTTTTAGTGTTTGAAAGGCTTGAAGAGCCTCAGGTGACCATTGCTTAGGATTAGCCCCCTTCCTAGTCAGGGCCACAATAGGAGATGCAATGGAAGAAAAGTCTTGAATGAAGCGTCTATAGTAATTGGCAAAACCTAAAAAACGCTGGATAGCACGGAGAGTAGTTGGCTGGGGCCAATGTAGTACAGCATTCACCTTGTCTGGATCCATCTTCAGGCCAACTCCGGAAACTATATACCCCAAGAATGGAATCTGGGGTAATTCGAATGAACATTTTTCTAATTTACAGAACAATGAATTTTTCCGTAGCCTGGAGAGGACTTCTGGTGGTGAGAAGGCAGGTCCTGTGAAAAGATCAATATGTCGTCCAGGTAGACGACGACACATACATATAATAAGTCCCGGAAGATCTCATTGATGAAACCTTGAAAAACAGCGGGGGCATTACACAGCCCGAAAGGCATTACCAGATATTCGTAATGCCCGTCTCTGGTGTTAAACGCTGTCTTCCATTCGTCACCGGAACGAATTCTGATTAAGTTGTAGGCACCACGAAGATCCAACTTAGTAAAGATACGGGCTCCCTTGATGCGATCGAATAGCTCAGTGATCAGCGGAATGGGATACCGATTCTTGATAGTAATGGCATTGAGTCCACGAAAATCTATGCAAGGGCATAAAGATCCATCCTTCTTTTTAACGAAGAAGAACCCAGCTCCAGCGGGGGAGGTGGAAGGTCGAATAAACCCACGCTGGAGGTTCTCCTGTATATACTCAGATGTAGCTTGAGTTTCAGGTAACGAGAGTGGATAGACCCGGCCCCTGGGGGGAGTCTTGCCAGGTAGAAGATCGATCGGACAATCCCAAGAACGATGAGGAGGAAGACGTTCAGACTGAGCTTTATCAAAAACATCAGTAAATGAAGCATATTGAGGAGGGAGTCCCGGTGAGGTAGATGAGATGGAAGATTGCTGTACTTTGAGAGGAGTGACTTGGGAAAGGCAACGATGGTGACATTCAGACCCCCAAGACGTGACTTGAGGGGTGCGCCAGTCAATCTGTGGAGAGTGACACTGAAGCCATGGAAGGCCTAAGACAATTGGACTAGTCGTAACAGGAAGGATTAAAAACGATATTTCTTCATGATGCAGGGCACCAATCAGAAGGGTTACTGGAGACGTACTCTGGGTGATGAGACCGTTGATGAGACGCGATCCATCTATAGCCGTCACAGTAATGGGTGTTTTTAAGGTAATCACTGGTAGGGACCATTGATTTACTAATGATTTGGAAATAAAATTTCCTGCTGCTCCGGAATCAATCAATGCCTGTGACTCAAAGGTTTTGGTAGCACAGGAAATTGTAACATCAAAGGTGCAGACTTTAGATTTCATGGAAGATGGAGAGGACTCCAGGGACCCTAACTTCACCTCTCCAGAACTAGTTAGGGCCTGGCATTTCCCGATCTCTTAGGGCAAGAGCTGAGCATATGAGTGGAATCAGCACAATAGATACAGAGTCTATTCTTTACTCTTCGTTTCATCTCCTCTGAAGATAATTTGGAACGTCCTATCTCCATGGGAATCACAGAGGGTGAAACTGGACGAAATTGAGGGTTAGAACGAAGAGGTGCTTTAGCAGAAGTTGTTTTCTCAGCCTCTCTTTCACGAAATCTCATATCAACACGATGGCAAAGAGAGATCAGATCTTCAAGTGACGAAGGAAGCTCCTGGGTAGTCAGTGCATCTTTAATTTTATCGGAGAGCCCCTGCCAGAAGGCGGCAACTAGGGCTTCAGTGTTCCACTGAAGTTCAGAGGCTAAGATCCTAAATTGAATGACGTACTGTCCTACTGTATGAGATCCTTGTCGCAGACGGAGGATGCTGGAAGCAGCGGAGGTCACACGACCTGGTTCATCGAACACACTTCGGAATGTAGAAATGAATTTGGCACTATCTTGCAATATTGGGTCGTTTCTCTCCCACAGAGGGGAGGCCCAAGCCAGGGCTTGTCCCGAAAACAAAGAGATAAGATAGGCCACTCTGGAACGATGGGTAGAAAAATTTTGAGGTTGGAGCTCAAAATGGACTGAACATTGGTTAAGGAAACCCCTACAAGTTTTGGGGTCCCCATCGTACTTTGACGGAGTAGGCAGGTGAAGCGTAGAAGCTGTAGACACCTGGGATGGCACTGGGGAAACGGAGGAAAGCACAGGAGCCTCAGTAGCAGCTGTCACAGTCTGTCCAGATGTTCCTTGGGAGGTTAACGATTGATAACACTGAAGTAACAGCTGTTGGCGGGCATCCTGTTGCTCCACACGGCTGACCAGATGCTGCAGCATCTCTTTGGCGGTAGGTTCCGTATCTGGGTCTGTCATGGCCTGATCTTACTGTCACGGGCACTAGGAGTCTTTACCCAGGGATCACCAGGTGGTAGGCTTACCAGAGCAATATAGATGGTAATAGTGTACTCTGGTAGCTGGGTGATCACGGAACAGAAGATGGTGGATGATGAGATGCTCAGGAAAGTCTATGACTAGCAACACTGGTAATATGGAGGTAGTAGTACACGAGGAACTGTATGGACAAGGACACGTGAAGGTAGTCAGTGGTCTGCGATAGCAAGTTGTACCACTGCTATAGTGAGGAGGGATGTCCAACAGAAACGAGGAGGTGAGAGAGTCAGTGGTCTGCGGATAGCAAGTTGTACCGCTGTCTGAGTGAAGGAATGGAATCCAAGTGGAGGTATCCGGGGAGTCAGTGGTCTGCGATAGCAAGTTGTACCACTGCTGTGTGAGAGGATACTGGAACAGGTGATACTGGAGACAGGGATCAGTGGTCTGCTACTAGCAAGTTGTACCACTGAATATATATGTGAGGAGGTGCACGGGGAGAGGCTGCAACACAGGATATACACAGGCACCTTATACGCAATCCACAGTAACATGCACAATATATATATAAATGACTGAACAGCTCTGCAAATATAGAAAGTCTCTTGAAGTAGTCCAGCACAAGTTAACACAGTCAATGATGGCAATAGACTCAGCGGCTAGCAGGCTCCAGAGGAGAACCAACACAGTCCAGCAAGATATGCAATACACCAGCACAGTCAATGAGAAGTATGCATACCGTGGTTCAGAAGCTGGCAGTCAGATAGGAGTGCAGCGATACCTGAGCGGCAGGAGGCCGGCTGGATGAGAAGTCCCTGGATAGATGAAGCAGCGGTCTAGTAGGTGCAGCGCACAGGTAAATAGACCAACAGGGACACGAATCCACAGGAATCAGTAACACGTGGAACTGGACTCATGGAGGACCCAGGAGAATGGAGATGATCCAGCAGAGGAGTAGTTGATGAGATACGAATCCAATGCTGACAGGAGGGTAGAGACCAGCGGGACACGTGAAGGCGTGGAGAGCGGATCAGCAGTAGATGGACGATAGCGTGGTCAGCAGCAGCAGGGCTCTGCGAGTACACGGAGGTAACCAGAAGCAACCAATAGGTATCAGTAGCGATGGAACACGGGAGAGCAGAGTAGACCAGGAGCTGTTGATCACGGAGAGTAGCGGATGGCAAAGAGAGCAGCAGTCTCGAGGAAACACAGGAGAGCTGAGAAGAGACTGCAGTGCACAGGCCAGCGGATAGGAATCAGCTAACTGTCACGATGATGAACACAGGCGAGTTGCAGGCTGGAGGCTGTAGTGCACAGAGGCAGCGGATAGGAATCAGCTAACAGTCACGATGGTGAACACAGGCGAGTTGCGAGCTGGAGGCTGTAGTGCACAGAGGCAGCGGATAGGAATCAGCTAACAGTCACGATGGTGAACACAGGCGAGTTGCAAGCTGGAGGCTGTAGTGCACGGAGGCAGCGGATAGGAATCAGCTCACAGACTTGATGAGGCACAGGTGAGTGGATGTGAAGTAAAGGCTGGAGTGCACGGAGGCAGCGGATAGGAACCAGCAAACAGTCACAATGAAATATAATAGCGTTGATGTGGTTTAGAGAACTGTAGTGCACGGAGGCAGCGGATAGCACTCAGCAAACGATCACAATGATATATAAAATGTTGAAGTGGTTTGGAAGACTGTAGTGCACGGAGGCAGCGGATAGGAATCAGCAAACAGTCACGATGATACAGTTGATGGTAGAAGTGGTATGGGAACCACAGTAGTAGAAGTGGTTTGGAAACCACAGCGGTAGAAGTGGTTTGGAAACCACAGGAATCAGCAGCGCTGAATACACGAGGAATACAGGAACACCTTCAGAGACTCATGGGGAATGAGACTCCAAGATCAGGCCACGTGGTGTTGACCACAGGTGCTTAATATAGGGAGGTTGCCTGATCTGCCAATTGAGTTAAAGGGACATACACTGAAGTATAGGAAAGGGCTGCGCATGCGCAGACCCTCAGGATGGAGGACGGCCACGGTTCCTAAATGTCCGGGAAGAGGCACTCACAGTACGGTGAGTGACAACTATCTTGCTATCTCGAAGGCGGTAAATCCAAAGTTCGTTTGCAACAATAATTAGCCGTCAAACCAGAAGAAAACCATTTAGCAGGCCAGGTGCAGGCACATCTGAACCCTTCTAGAAAACCCCCAAAACCAACTGAACCCGCAGTATCTGTAAAGAGCTACAACTCTCTATTGGTCGCCATCGGTTTTATCCAAATGCGAACTCCACTGAAATGCACTAAAAACGTGTCGCAAATAACTAAATCGTCTTTAATTTCATGAAAAAGCCTACATTTTTACGGACCCCGGTTATCCCACACATAACCCTATGCAATTTCCAAAAAAAGACTTTTACCATAGGGATAACACGGCAGGCAAAGTTCAATGATGCCTACAATGATTGAACTTGTTTGACTGAAACCTTAGAGGCCATTTTAATAACATCAATGTAATCTGTTAATTTTTTTCCAAACGAAGGTGGCAACAACCGGTTATCGTGTTTATCTCAATGCCGAAGAAAACCAAACACGTTGTAGGACTCGCTGTTTTCTCGTTTCCAATAGGAACTCCAAAAACATGAAATAAGGCTTTAACATGAAACAAAACTCTGGCACAAATATTAGAATTAGGGGGTACTACAATGAGAAAATTATCCATGTAATTATATACGCCTAAGTGACTGCTACCCTTTGTTAAGCACCAATGTAAAAACGAACTGAAATGTTCAAAATAAGCGCATGAAACGGCACAACCCATTGGAAGGCACCTATCCACGAAAAAAAACGTCTGTGGTATGAAAACACATAAAACTAAAAGCCGAAGGGTGTAAAGGCAAGAGGCGAAATGCCGATTCAATGTCAATTTTCGCAATCAAAGCCCCTGGACCAAATTGCCTTACCAAATCAAGCGCATACTTAAAATCCAGATAAATCACCCTAGTGTGGTGTGAATCAATGGCATCATTTATGGCCTTCCGGGAAGGATAAGTGCTAGATAAAACAAAACTTGTCCGGGTTTTTTTTTGGGGACAATGCCAACTGGCGAAACAACTACGTAGACACAAGGAGGTGAAGGAAAAGGACCACAAATACTGCCTAATTGGATTTCTTTATTAATCTTTCCTTCCAAAATTTTAAGGAACCGATAAGCCGATTTCAAATTCCTGTTAGCCACAATACACGTGTCCTGAAATAGTCAGTCTAAATCTGTCTCTAAAACCATGCATTAAGAAACTAGCTGCTTCCCTATCCGGGTGAAGAGAAAGCCAACTGGACATTGCATCTAAAGATACAGGGGTATAAGCGCTACTTAGAAGGAGCCGATTGGGGTGGTCTCCTAGAAGGCTGAGCTCCTGTTCAGCAAACACAATCCTGTGCAGGGTGGTGTCCGCCGCAACGCAAACATGCATGCTTAAATCTACACTGTGGCCCTTTCGTGCACTTCGTGTTATAATATGTGAAACATTTGTTTCCATCCTGAAAGGCCTGACCTGACCGGCTTGGAATGAGCTGTTTCTTGAACTGTCCCGCTGATTGGCTAGCCATAACAGATTGTTGCACCGATGCCGAAATTTCTATGTCCTTAAATGCACAAGACATATTCACTCACCAGAAACTTTCTTACAAATTTCCTTGACATACAACCTCCAAACCCTGTTACACTTATGAATACATCTCATGAATCTTGTGTATGTATTTTAGCACTGATTGATGCTCCCCAGGCTTGGTTTGCAAATATGCCGATGCAAAAACAATAAAGCCAGCTAACCAGTTATGATACGACCTGAAACTCTCCTCACCATTCCCATTCTTCAACTTACCCTGTGTTAATTTTTTCTTTCCTGACTCAGTTACCGTAAAAATGTCTATGAAAGTACCGTGTTGAATCTTCTGCTTAACACTAAGGTCCCTCAATATGGCTGTATAAGACACGTGTACCATTTCTTGGCTGCGTTGCGCTGCCTGCAACAAACTCCTTGCTCACCTACTAGATTTGAGTTTGCTACTTGATCTGACATGGGACTTGAGCAAGTGCATACATTTACGGTGTCTGTGTACTGAATATGAAGAATTATTGTCTGAACTACTGGAATCAGAATTATTTGAAGCATCGTCTTCATTGACTTGATGTACATAGTCACCAGCCAATCGGACACCTGAAACTCCTGTGACTATACCCGCTTCATCTTGCTCAAGCGTGTCCTGAATAACTTCTGACCTTTGACTATAGCCATCTCCAGTGCTTGCAGAGCCTCCCACAATTTACAATCCTGTAATCAAAGATAATCAATGTTAGCAACAATGCCTTCTTGACAAATTTCTTGCATTTTGTTACTGCTACTCGCTTCAGTGCTACCCCTATTATTATGCTGACGTTCTTGTATTGCTGACCTATGTGTGACCTGGGAAATATGTGAAAAGAAAGTCCAAGAATTAGGATAGGCAAGATTAAATAAAAATGTTTCAATATATATAATTATCTGTGAATTTGTCCTGCTGCATCCAGCGCTGTTCCACAAGAAGAAAGTAGGGGCTAAACCTCTTCATACAGGCTTATGAGCATGCCTTCAGACTCCGCCCCAACTACCTCATTGGCCATGCTAATCCTATCAATTTAACCCTTTAGGGTAACAACAGTGTGTCTAACAACAAGCCTGGCGTTTAACAACGCTCATCTCTAGTCAGGTCCTCACTTCTCCTAGTTTTTTTTGGAAGCTGCAGTTTGCAATATTTCATCATTGGCATTAATCATCCTGTCAAAAATTGTATACTACTAATTGTTGACTGACTTCCACAGCTGCCTACATTTTAGCAAATGATAAATATAATATTAATATTAATAATTGTATTAATGTGCAACCCTTGCAAATTCTTATCTCTCCTAGTTAAAAAGCATCAGTATCCCCAGATATGGATTTATATTGTTTTATTATGGTGATAGTTGCCTATTTTGTGTTGTCTCCCTCCAGGAGATCCCGGAAGAGGGTTGTGGTGGGAGGCCAAAAGGGGACGGGCATGGCGAATCGCGTCATTTTCACCCCGCAAAAAAATCGCCATTCTGTTGAAGGCCCAAAATGCAGCGATTTGCCATGAATCGCATCTTTGCGGCCCGTCATGGATAGGATGCGGGAGACATTCGAGGAGAATATGATATTGGTTCATTCTTTCATGTAATTCTTAAGAGAAGTCAATTGCTTCAAATAATTTCTTACATAAACTTCCTTCTTATATCTCTTTATATGGACCACTGTAAGAGGTGAGAAAGGAGCATTGTATGGGATCTGACTGTGATGCATTAAAATACTAATGACATTTGCAATGCTGGAGTAATATAATAGGCACCAGTTCTAATGCTTCCCCTTCTGCAAGTTTTGTTGTCATTGTTGCCATCATTGTAAAGTTAATTAGAGGAACACATTGGCGCTGAGCTGGTGTAGAGTAATATTCAGTGCAAACTTGGTGGGACTTGGTGCACTACAACACTATTATGATATATTTAGTGATCTAGTTTATTAAACTATATAGTTAATATTAATTATATAATTAATATTAATATTATAGTAAAGTATTAGCGTAATATTGAAAGGTATGGATACTCCTGACTGCATTGCAATATATATATATATTGCGCTCTATTTGTCATTGCTATTAAATGGGGGAGATTCTGTACAAGTTAAATGTTTTGCACGTTTTGGGTTGAAAGAGGCTTGCATTGACTAGTCTATATTATGACATGGATACAAAAAAGCAAAAAAAATCTTTCAACACTCATCCACTTATGAATATAAACATATTCCACCTATCCATCAATAGTAAAACCATGCCTGTGATGTTAAATAAACAGTGAAAAGTTTCCTTTACATGTTTTATACAAATAATGCACAAACTAACCCACCTACTCCTAAGCAAGTCTCCACAGGCCTAGTCCTGCACAGCACATACCATAATGCCTAAGAGCATACTTGCCAACTCTCCCTTAATGTCAGGGAGACTCCCTGAAATAGGGGTGCTCTCCTTCACTCCCTGAAGAGTCTGGCATTCTCCCTGATGCTGAGCCAGTACAAGACATTGTTGGATTCGGCCATCTCTGGCATGATGATACAGTTCAGAAATTGTATCCTATGTCCATGTATTTATGTCTATGGAGGTGGCCATTTTCATGGAGACCAAGATTTAATCAAAGACTGACAGGTAAGACAACATGACTTCAGTAATGGATACAGAAATGTAAAAGACACTTCAGCCTCTAGAGATTCATTAGCTGCTTTTCTTTAACGCATAGTTGCCTACTCTCCCAGAATGTCCGGGAGACTACCGCATTTCTGTGAGACCTCCCGGGAGAGCAGGGCAATCTCCCGGTTCTCGCCCCCGCAATAGATAAGTGGTGGGGATGGGGCCTAATGACGCAAATATCGCAATTAGTCAAGCCCCTCCTCCGCACTCCCACCTCCCCGGGATCTCCCTGAAGCCAACGAGGAAAAGTTGACAAGTATACCTAAGAGACTTACATAGAATTGAACCTCACCTGCTTTCCTCCTAACTTATTGGGGAACTTCTCCAAATGCAATCATTCAGAGATCAAAAAAGATTAGTAAAAATCCCTAATGGTGCTATCTCCAGTCAGAATAACAATCACATACTACTATGAATGAATAAAAATGCCAATTCCATATAAATACAAACAAAAATGAAAAGCACAGCGCAAATTGCTAATGCCATCCATACAGACTGAATGACATCTATATCTATAGACAAATAATTTTCCAGACTAAAATACATAGGCAAAATAAATTCAATGAAAAATAAAAAAACCTCATATCATACCTCCCAACTGTCCCAATTTTGGCAGGACATCCCGAGTCGTGGGCCACAAAAGGGTCAGGGCAACAAAAAAAGTGGGTAGGGTTTTACCCAAATTTGACCATTCGTGGGCTGAGTTTGACAAGAACGGGTACCGTTTGTGCCCGTAATTCATTATTCCAAATGTTGGGAAGTATTCATATGTTCTTGTTCTTTTCATTAAAACAAAGCATAATAACACATTAAATCAAATAAAACGAATAAATAAAAACAAGAAAGCATACCTCCCAACTGTCCCGATTATGGGACACCCTGAGTTGCGGGCCACGGAGGGGCTGGGGCTTAACAAAAAAGTGTGTGGGGTTTTACCCAAATTTGACCATTTGTGGGCTGAGTTCGACCGGGGACCAGAGGCGGGGCTTTTTTTGCCTGATTTTGTGATTCTAAATGTTGGGATGTATGCATATATTCTTGTCTTTTAATAAAAACAAAAAAAATAACACATTAAATCAAATAAAACATATCAATAAAACAAGAAAGATACAAAAGAACCCAAAGTGTTTAAAATTTATAAACATGTATCTGATGTAAATATATAAATATATATTATGTGTACATTTGAATTCCACACAATACAGGTAATCAGGCAGCCTCAAACATAGTGTACAGTGTCTCAGTCTGAGAAAATCAAACTGGAGGAGAGAGGTTCTCATGCCCAATGGTAGGGTAACAATATGACCCCATTCAAAGATATTCATACTAAGTACAAAGTGATATTTATACACTGATTTTATAAGATTGAGACTATTTTATTTAATGTGTTGCTATACTTTGCGTTTATTATAAAAAAATAACATGTTATTTATTTTTCATTGCTTTAATTTTGCCTATGTATTTTATTCAGGCAAATGAGTTGTTCTTAACCTTTTTGGCAGCTGGCACCACTTTGATTCTCAAAATATGCTCATACACGCCCTTCAACAATATTTTTTATATCAGATCAACATAAATTTATTGCAAAATACTTTTATATACAAGTTTATTATTGCATAGTGTGGTCACTGGTTTATCTATTTTAAATCACTTAACTGATATGCAGATCTAGATCTTACAAATAATTTTCTGTTAAAAATCTAGCGTGATGACTCACAACCCCAGGAATTGTCTCACATTCCCAGAAGTGCACACACCCCTTCTTAAGAACCACTGGCTTATACATATCGATAAACTTTCAGGGTGAGAATAGGTAGAGAATAATCACCAAAGAGATGTTTTTCATCTACACCCTAGTGTGCACTTGCAGATGTGTCAACATTTGAAGGTAAATTCCCAGGATGCTTTGCTAGTAGGATGATGCAGGTCAGCATTTCACTCACAGTGCAGTCGAAACAGACCTTGGTGCACTACAATTTCCATCATTACATGTTCAGTGAACACAGTTTAATGTGAAATATTTTTGCATTTTTTTAAAGCCATTTGGAAAAAGACCAGGAGAAGTATTGGAAGGAACGAACACCATGACAACCCTTAAGCATCTATTATCCCTTGGGCTTTTTGGCACAGGAAATGTTGTCTGGATAGGTGGAAGAGCAGATTCAACTAAATATCAACAAATACTAGAAGATAATGCCCTTAGTCATCATCATCATCATTTATTTATATAGCGCCACTAATTCCACAGTGTTGTACAGAGAACTCACCCACATCAGTCCCTGCCCCATTGGAGCTTACAGTCTAAATTCCCTAACACACACACACAGAGACAGAGACTAGGGTCAATTTTTGATAGCGGCCAATTAACCTACTAGTATGTTTTTGGATTGTGGGAGGAAACCAGAGCACCCCGGAAGAAACCCACGTAACCACAGGGAGAACATACTAACTCCACTCAGATAAGTCCGTGGTCAGGAATTGAACTCGTGACCCCAGTGCTGTGAAGTAGAAGTGCTAACCACTAAGCAACCGTGCTGCGCATAGTCAATGATGAAACTGAAGCTGAAAAGAGGTTTGATATCTCAACAAGACAAAATATACCTAAAACCAAACATAAAGTACTGTATTTACAGGAACAAAAGATTAAGGTTTTGGAATGGTCTTCACAACCCACAGACGTGAATATTATTAAAAGTCTGTGGAAAATCTAAAAAACTCCTAAAGAATACCTCGAAGTTCTGCAGAGAAAAGTGGGAAAAAATCTAAAGCTAGAATAAAATAATTTTTGGCTGGCTACAAGAAACATTTGGAAGCTGCACTTTCTTTTTTTTACTATCATGTTCACTGTTTCATAATTTTTTTAAAAAATCTGTTAAATCTAGCAATAAAAAGGAAGCGGTGCTGTAAAATGTGTATAGGGGAGATCTCCTTGCTGCCTCCTAGGGGTGTGACCATGCAAATTTAGTCTTTAGGCCCCACCCCCTGCTGACCCATACCAATGTTGTCCTATTACAGCAGGGGGCAGGGCTAGGATGACACGATTAGCTCCACTCCCACCCACTTCCAGGATCCGGGAGGTTGCTCTGCTCTCTCAGCAGTCCAGGAGAACTCCCAAAAATTCAGGTGTCTCATAGTTGGCAACTATGATAGTATAAATATGTAATGTCTACCCGGCAAAAGTTGTGTTACTTTGTGTTCATCTGGAGATTCAGCGGAACATTCGGCCAGGGGTGCCCACACTTTTACATACAACTGTATACAGAATAAGAGAATTTCTATAGGACAATAGTTGATTAGTTTTGACAAATAAGGACATTTCTAGGCACACTTTTTCAAAACCTGACACTATCTATGGTGACCCCATGTTAAATCAGAGTGCCCATAACCTTGGTGATAGGTAAAGGTTAGTTTATATCCCATTTTATTGTATGTGTGACATCACGCTGTGTTAAATAGGACCCGGTGTTTCCAGCCATAGTAGAAATACCTTCACTCGCTACTGTACATATAGCTTTCTAGTTACAGAAGATTTTCCTAGGGAATGAACAAATAAAGTTTGCTTTGGCAGGTTCCTACAAGTGTAACATGAAGTGAGAACCTGCATCAGGGTGACCTATAATCTGAATAGATGTGATAGAGTCTTGAGTGCCCTCTGCTGAATGATAACTGCATTACACAGATTTGCAGTACTGTTGTGTGTCCTATTCTAGGGCATTTTAAAATGTTAACGTACAAATATTTTGTTAGTAGTGATATAGAGTGCAAGCTATTTTACTCAGCTGTAACAACACATTTACCTGTAAATCAACAGTAATATAAATGAAATGGAAGCAACATACCAGAATGTTTATGTAGTTGTGATTTGAAAAATAATATACATGTTTTTGACACCCATTCTTTTTCAGATATATAGTTTACACTTCTTGCGTTTTATTAGTAATATGTTAAATGTACAAGTTTGGTACTAGCCATGTTGTATCAGTGCAGCTAATGTGGGTAAATACATGGTTTATTAGTCATTTTGTCCTGCATTTATACAATTCTCAGGTAGGGAGTTTAAAGTTGGTCGTAAAAAGCCATTTGCAGCCTGTAAAAACATGTATTTCCGTACTGCCCATGCGTACCAAAATGTGGCCTATTTGGAGTTGAATGTATCTTTGACTTGCGGCCCCTTGAGCTTTGGAGAAATTTCAGGGCCGTTCACGTGTAAGTTGGGTACAGTAAGGGCAGTGAAGATGCAAGTCAACAACACTCAAGAAAGATCTTTTGCAGGTACTGGAGGCCTTGTCTAATGATATCCTGTAATGATGACGATGATACCTGCAGCAGTATCTATCTGCTTCTGATTGGTTGTTTGCATATTGGCCCTTCCAGCTGATAGTACTTCATTAGCATCAGTGGCGGGCTGGCCCGGGGAACATCGGCCCCCCGGGCCGCACAGTCAGGCCGCTATTAGGGCCGGGGGTAGGCCGACCGGCCGCCCCCCCGACTGCAAAATACAATTCTTTCCCCCGCAGCCGCATCTGATGACATCAGATGCGGCCGTGTCAGCGCACAGGCGGCCGCATCACATGACAGGGGATGCGGCCGCGTCATCAATGACGCGGCCGCATCCCTTTTCATGAGATGCGGCCGCCTGTGTGTCCCCCGGCCACGCCTCTCCCAGCCCTCGTCTGATTAACATTGTGGCTATATTATATTAAATTGCATCTGTCTATTGGGATTACTTATTTGTCATTTCCATTTATGCCACTGCAGGAAAGAAGATTCCCATTAGGTTTTTAAAGCAGTAAATGATGGATGTTTAATAAAACTGTCATGACACTATTTTGTGTAAATGACACTTTATTACATTATTATATTTTGTACTAATAGGTTAATGCACATTTCACCTACTATTAATACTGTAAAGCCACATCTCTACACTATTATGTAGCTTAAGTATATGAGTGTGCATGCCTGACACAGATATCCTGTTTTGAGATGTTGATATCAGTTGGACGTATCTTGAGATACATGCAACTCAATATATAGCCATAACAATGCTCTTTTTGCAACAGAATTTTTATGCTTTTGTTCAGGATGCAAAATGCGTCCAACTCTAAATGAGTCCCTTACTGTTATTATATGTTGATGAAGGTACATTTGTTTTGTTGCTGATCAGTACTGTATGAGTTATTTGTTTTTTATTGTTATGTAGAATTATAAAGTCTTTGCAAAACCTTTGTCTCTGTAGAGTCTGTATATACTCACTGAAATCACTGTCATTTTTTCAAAGTTTTTTATGACTGTGTTTTGTTTAATAGGGTCGTTACGGTCAACTTGGACAACAGGGTGCAGCAGGGCCCCCAGGATTCGTAGGGCCAGCTGGAGTTACTGGACCAAAGGGTGAAAGAGGGTCTCAAGGATTAGCAGGACCATCTGGACCGAAGGGAGACCAGGTCTGACTAATTATATGCCTTCAACTAATTTTAATTCAGAAATATAAACTATAGTGTTTTCTATGTGAAGAACCTTATTTCTCCTTCAGCCAATGCTAACATAGATCACCTTTGGGTTAGGCACCACAAACAGGAGGTAGACCAATTGAATAAAGAATAAAGCACCTACATATCTTTACTTATCCT
The DNA here is from genome assembly GCF_038048845.1 of Mixophyes fleayi. Lineage (NCBI taxonomy): Eukaryota > Metazoa > Chordata > Amphibia > Anura > Limnodynastidae > Mixophyes > Mixophyes fleayi. The sequence continues at coordinate 51,459,580 of NC_134410.1, forward strand.
TTCTTGCAGCCAGGGAGTTCAGTTTGTGTCCATTGCCAAGGAGGTTAGATCTTTGGGCTTAGCACTGACCTTTAGTGATGTAATTTCCCAGGTGAGACACATAGCTTGTCACATGACTACAGAGACATACTAGGCCGTCAGCCCTGGTAGAGGCATTCTTTCTTTTCCCACAGATGTCAGTCACTCCTACACGGTCAACTCTTCCTAGAGGGATCACAGCAGTGATATATTTAGACATCCTTGGCCCACAGTGTAATATCTATGCCAGAGGCACTCTACCCCTCCTCCATCTTTTCTATTGCTCCGTGTACAATTCATCCTCAGTTTGAAGGTGTAACATGTATGGGAACTGTATTAGAAGTGAAAACCACAGAGATAGCCACACCATTTGCACAGTTACCTTCACTTTGAACTGAGAGAACCCCTCTTGCATTGAGGTCATCCACTTTTGCACAGAATGTCCTTCCTTGCCAGTCACTGAGAATACCCACAATGCCAGCTATGAATTACATAGTAACACCCACATTTCCAGCCATTTGTGTAAATTATTACCGGACCTGTGAGGGGAATCCTTGTGCAGAGGTACCCCCAGGTATAGCTATACTTCTCATAGATATATAACCCCAGTATTCAACCATGCTTTGCACAGATATGCCCCCATCAGTGCCAGCCATACTTTTGACAAATATACCCCTTCCCTTTGCCAGCTGTACTTTGCACAGAGATACCGAGGGCACCAGTGCTAGCCATACTTTGCACTTAGTTACCCTACTAGTACTGGTGACACAAATATATCCCTTTCCCTATTGCCAGACATACTTTGCACAGATAGCCCCCACATCTGTGCCAGCCATACTTTACACAGAGGGAACCAGTGCCAGCCAGAGATACTCCCCAGTAAGCCATACTTTGCATACAAACACTTCCCAGTGCCAGCCATACTTTGCACAGGCACCTCTCCCCCAGCACCAACTACATTTGGCAAAGAGATACTCCTACTGCCCTGTGCCAGCCATTATTTCTACAGATAACTATACCCAAACAGTACCAGACACCCCTTTGCCTTGCCCCGTCTCTTATTGCCAATCCCAACCATACCACTTATCTGCTCTCATGTTCAGTGCTGTTAACACTTTTAGCATAGAGTGACACTGCATCAGCAAAGCTGCGGCAGCAGAAGTTATGGTAAGTGCACCTGTCACATCTGCTGCCACTATAGCAGTTAATGTGTGGATCCTTTGGAGCCCTTCATGGGACCCAGAAAGATGCAGCCATGCACCTCAGAGGGAGTGTTGCTTGTGACAAGCCCTTTGGTCACAAACTGGTGTCTACCTTCCTCACTCATAGTGTTTTTGTACTTGATCATCTCTTCAGCATTATTTCTAACAATGAAACCTATATGTATAAATACAAGGAACCTTCTGTGGGTAGATTCAAAATGGTCAAGTTATATATGTGTGGCTGTGGTTAATCTATAGGCCAGCTATGGGCAAAATCTCTGGCTGCCTCTAAAAACACCAGTAAAATGCATGTAATAAACACCAGTGGGTATGGGCCCTAAGACTTGCCTGTTGCTTGTTTTTTTTCTTCTCTGCAGCAGGAATATAAGATTGTTCGGTCCTCAGGACAGTCCCCACCTTTGCATAATGCCTTAGTCAAAGTGACTGGAGACACAGGGGGGGCCGGGTTAGTCAAAGTCACTGGAGTCACAGGGGGGGCCGGGTTTGCTGCTGATTTTTTTGAGAATGTTGTGCGCAATGGAACATTACAAATGCACTTAGGTCACCTTTTTTCTTATTAAAATTAGATTTTTCAGATTTGAAATAAAGGTACACTCAGACATTTACATTGATACAAACATACATACAGATTATAAAATATTTATGAGGATAGATGCCTCCAAACTAATATTTAACATATAGCATTCTATTATCAGCAATTATTACACATGCTAAGAATAATGTAATGAGTCTAGGAGGATTTAAAGGACCACTAAGCCTAAAATACAAATTGCCTTATAAAAGAGGAGCTACTATTAACATTTAAAAATATGTATGTAAAAATCCCCACACCTTGTACATTGTACTTAGATGTGCTATGCTGAGTGCTAGATTGTGTTGTCTGTTATCAGCCAGTTTCTGCAAAAGGTGGGTGAGAGAGGCTGCTTGGTTTCCTTTATTGGTAATAATACATACAGTTCCAACAAGTCCCTGGAACTAGCTATTTTATATAAACCAACTTGTATTTAACAGGACATAGTTTAAGCTTGGAATGAAAACTGAGCTATGCTGTATTTCAACATATTGTAACCTGCAACTACTGCTAATCGTGTTCTTTATAAAATTAAAATGCATTTGTTGATTTTGTTATTATTTAAATTAATTGACTACATGATTGGGTGTTTAATACTATAAATGTATGTGTTCCCTTCTCTGAATAGTATTTACAAGTGATTTTTCTCTCCCCTTTTTGCACAGGGTCCTATGGGAGTTTCAGGTTTCCAAGGTGGCAATGGAATCCCAGTAAGTTCTGTCTTGTGAATATCCTACATGTGTCCTGTCCTTTTCTATGTCTGTAGCCAGGGCTGCCACCAGAAATTTCAGGGCCCAGTACAAGTTTAACAGGCCCTATTCCTTCTTTCACTCCACACTCATTTTTAAATGATCCTCTACCCAATATTTGCCTTCCCACCCGTACTCTTCAGTCATCCTATGTCCCTGCTTTTATTTACCCCCTGCAGTAGTTTACATACCTCTCTAATTCTTCTTGCTGACTTCTTTCGGCTTCTCTCCATTGACAGCATTGTGACGTTAATAATTACTTGACGTTAGCAATACTGTAGGGAGCCTCTCTGCCTTGTCACAGCTCTTTGTCCAGAGCACCAATCTCTCTGGAAGATGTGCACATGAGGGACTGCAGCAAATGGAGGTAGCCATGGGGCCCCGACTTCTCAGGAGAGGATGGGGACATACTGCCTACAAGGGGGGCCCATTGTCGCATACCTTAATTCAGTGCTGGGATTGTCCAAACCCCACATATCTTAGGAACATTTGTTTCTGCCCAGAAATAAAGCCAGCTACATCCTTTAATTCACTGCAGACGCCTCTCTCCTGTAATACATCTGTTTGGGCCCAGGGTTGGTTGGGCCCCATACTGCTGTTGGGCCCTATACTTCTGTACTCCCTGTACCCCCATAATGGCAGCCCTGTCTGTAGGTAATATAACTTGCTGCTAACCAACATTAAGCCACTTTTTATGGTATAGAAAGGGTCACTTACATGAGCTTTTTAAAAATTGTATTTAATTTATAACATACATGCATACATAAATACATTTGAAATATATATATATATATATATATATATATATATATATATATATATATATATATATCTTCCTTGTATGTGTGGCTGTATTAAGTAAATAGTGACTAAGGAGTATGACCACTGAATATCCAGGGGTCCCATGTGCTGTGTGATCTTTCTGAAGGAACCTCACTAAATATCCCTATCTATTCCCCATATTTAGGACCTGGGGCTAGGACAGTGTGACAACCCTCCAGTTGCCCTTGAAATGGAGGTTGTTTTGCAATACATATTTAGCCAAAACTCATGTGTCACCTCTAAAGAAAAGAAACGTGCAAAGCCCCTGGCTCATGGGAAAGTCTAAGCAGCGAGTAGGATTCTGAAATTAAACTGACATAAGGAGAGAAAATAGAGGATTGAAATCGATAGATCTTAGATATAGCACCTCTCACATCAACCCCTTAATTAGCTCCATTTCGGTCCTTCAGATGTTAGAGAATAGCTCCACCTATCCGATCCCCACTTTGTCTAGTCTTATAGATATATACATATAGGTATATCGGAGCGCAGGGTTCTCCTAGCTGAAAAATACGGTGAGTCTGCCTGTTGTCCTGCATGGCCACTCACCCTCTAACTTCACTAATAATTGTTTTTTCTGCTTATTTGCTTTTTTTTGCTTCAGTTAAAAACAACGACAACAACAAAACTGAAACCAGTTTATGAAGGCACACTTAGGTTCCCTGAACGTTATTTTGTTGTCCCCCTTCCTGCACAGTACTTACTAACTGGTGAGGATTTGGAAGGATGATGGCGGAAAGGGCAAAGCCATAGGCCTGCAATCCTCCGTCTGCTTCCTGCCCCATACTCTTTCCTGCAGTCACTCCATGTAAGCCATCTGCAGGCTGACTGCAGGAGGAGCCACCTTTCACATATAGCCAATTCACCCACTCAGTGGCTCTTTCTTCAGCTGGCCTGTGACAGAATGTTGGCTGTCTTGTTATTAAGAAGGTAGGGTAAGGATGCGGTAAAGCCCAGGTTTACCGCCTTTCGTTTAACCAGTTACATAGTTTATTATATTATTATTTTCTTTTAATTCAAATTATGTGAAAGGTGTTCTGCATCTGCTTTCCATACCATATTGTTACCTTATGGAAGACGCTCACATGGGTTAGGAGGCAAGGCCAGGTCAGATTTGGGGAAAAACCTGACAGGCACGTTCTAGGGCGTCAGAATTTCAAGGGTCGGAAGGCTGCCCCTTATTTCATAGTTTTACCAGTTTCTTTTATATATTCCTGCTAACACAAACTATCTATTATCATTTGTAATTAATGGTATAATACATTCATTTATAGTAAATATGTTATATGGTAGCTACTGAGGCGATAGATACACTTCAAGTTCAAAATACAAGCAAGGAGATAGGACTGCTTGTAACAAGCACTGTAATTATAGAGCCCAAGTTGAAGCCATTATTATCCTTTACTTATGAAACGCTAACATATACTGCAGCTCTGTACAATAGGCCTTTCATCATCATCATCAGTTATATAGAGCCACTAATTCCACAGCGCTGTACAGAGAACCCATTTACATCAGTCCCTGCCCCATTGGAGCTTACAGTCTAAATTCCCTAACACACATACACAGACAGAAAGACTAGGGTCAATTTTGATGCAGCCAATTAACCTACTAGTATGTTGAAACCGGAGCACCCAGGGGAAACCCACGCAAACACAGGGAGAACATACAAACTCTGCACAGATAAGGCCATGGTCGGGAATCAAACACATGACCCCAGTGCTGTGAGGCAGAAGTGCTAACCACTAGGCCACTGTGCCTTTGAAGAACAGTTTTTTATTAACAAGAATACAACACAACTATCCGTTAAGAATCCATTTTTCTTTTGTGTTTAGGGTCATAGTGGACAGCCGGGTCACCGAGGTTTGCCAGGACTAGACGGTTGCAATGGTACCACTGGAGATGACGGATTTCCTGGGCAATCTGGCTTTCAAGGAAATCCTGGATTTTCGGTAAGATTGACTTTGCAATTAGCACTTTCGCTGACAAAACATCTTTTTCTACACTAATATTATTGAACACAGAAAACGAAACACACATTAGAAGAATATAGCCACACTTGAAGTCTTATTTTTAATATTGCAATAGCAACCATTTAGTGGGGTCTGTTTTATAGATTATTCTACGTGTCTGTACAATCTACTCCCTGGTGTACAAGAGCTTAAGTAGATGCTGTTCACTCTCTGTAAATAAGATTTTTCATTCTTTCACTGCCAGTTGTATTTTTTTAAATCTAGCCTTATACCCGACACAACAACCTCTCCAATAATTAGCCGTATAAACCTGTCCTGATCTATAATATAATATCTATATTATCATAAAAATATGTGCATATTGCTGATTGCACTTCAGTTAAAGTTCCCAGAATGCTCGAGTCGACTGACCTCAGGCTTGTATACATAAAGACAGGTTTGAGATGAATACGGTAGAAGACTGTGGAAGGGGGAGGGGGGAGTGGGAGTTGTTATGAGTGCTATGTGCCCTGGTCACAAAACTAAGGCCTGTCTTCTTCTGGGCCTGTTGCTGCACTGTATACTAGTGTGAGGATATGAAGGACTATAAGCAAAGTGAAGGTTAGTTAGATAATTATAGGACATAAGGTGTGCAACCTATCCACTGAAGAATATTGTTACCCTAAAGGGAATTATTAGAAGGACTGTTTGTTTTTTATTATTGAAATTCTTCTAGCAATTGTTAGAGCAGGAAGAGAGGATAGAGGAGGTTTTTTTAAAAAAAAAATTGCACTACAAGTGCTTTGGGGTGTCTTATATTCCCCAGTGTGGAACACTAATTTTCTGGCTGACAAAAGTCATATTTGTCAGCAGTATCTATCTAATACAATATTTTGCACTGCAAGTGCTTTGGGGTGTCCCATATTCCCCAGTGTGAAACATTAATTTTTCTGGCTGTCAAAAGTGATATTTATCAGCAGTATTTCTACCATTTTTTGCACTACAAGTGCTTTGGGGTGTCCCATATTCCCCAGTGTTTTACACTAATTTTTCTCGCTGTCAAAAGTCATATTTGTCAGCAGTATCTAATACAATATTTTGCACTACAAGTGCTTTGGGGTGTCCCAGATTCCCCAGTGTTTTACACTAATTTTTCTGGCTGTCAAAAGTCATATTTGTCAGCAGTATCTAATACAATATTTTGCAATACAAGTACTTTGGGGTGTCCCATATTCCCCAGTGTGAAACAATAATTTTTCTGGCTGTAAGAAGTCATATCAAGCAGCAGTATCTATTGAATATTTTGCACTACAAGTGGCTTGGGCTCATTAAAATGTATTCAAAGCAGTCCACATGTGAGCAGAATCAGCAAGCAGGTGCTGGCACCAGTCCTGATGGTAGTTTTCCCTGTACGTCATCTGGTAAAGCCTATGTAAAAGTACATAGTCTTTTTAAATCAGGGAAAAAAACACACCCCAAAAAAATAAGTATACTTATAAGTATAAGTGTAGGGTGCAATCTACACCCAAATAGGAAAGGGACTTGGGGCATTTCTATATCACGTACAGTCTTGAAAGGCTGCTGTTTTGTCAATTTCACAATAAGGGTAGGGTGTCATACACAGACAGACACCAAACTGCCTTTGTCCATTTCTATTTATATTCTACAGTCTAGACCAGCTGAATTTTTTCTATTTCACTACTAGTGGAGAGGGGGTCTTATACAGATTGACACCAAACTGCCTTTGTCCATTTCTATTAATATTCTACAGTCTATACCGGCTGAATTGTTTTCTATTTTACTACTAGTGGAGAGGGGGCCTGATACAGACTGACACCAAACTGCATTTGTCCATTTCGATCTATATTGTACAGTCTCTATGCAGGCTGCTTTTTTTCTATTTAACTACAAGTAGAGGGGCGGGGGGCTCATAAACAGCCACCAAACTACCTTTGTCCATTTTGTTTTATATTGTACAGTCTCTATGCAGGCTGCTTCTTTTCTATTTAACTGCAAGTGGAGGGGGGGTGGGCTATACAGACAGACACCAAACTGCCTTTGTCTATTTCTATTTTTATTGTACAGTCTATACCGGATGTTTTTTTTCTATTTTACTACAAGTGGAGGGGGGGGGGGGCTGATGCAGACAGAAACCAATCTGCCTTTGTCCATTTCTTTTTATATTTAACTATAAGTGTAGGAGACGATGGCTGCATTGCCAATAGGCTAAGATGGAGAGGGAGACAATCAGGTTTGTGTGCAGTATTAAGGACGGCCTACCAGGGATTAAACTGTTTTTTTTCAGAATTTTCATAATTTATTAGCTTTAGAATTACCTTACTTATCCAAGAAACAGGTGGAGCACTAAATTAGGTTAATTTAGGCAAAAAAATAGATTTTTAAACAAAATTGCAAAACAAAACCAAACAAAACCAAAACACGCAAGGGCGGTTTTGCCAAGACCAAAACCCAAACCCAAAGGTAATCCAAATCCATAACCAAAACACAGGGGTCAGTGACCATCTCTAGTAGGGAGACATCAGGGGGAATATTTACTAAACTGGGGTTTGAAAAAAGTGGAGATGTTGCCTATAGCATCTAATCAGATTTGAGTTATTATTTATTTAGTACATTCTACAAAATGACAGGTAGAATCTGATTGGTTGCTATAGGCAACATTTCTACTTTTTCAAACCCGCAGTTTAGTAAATATACCCCTAGGATTGTCTTTATTTCTTATGGAACTTTTGTGTGTTGTAATGGTTTTATTAGATTGATCAGAAGTTAATTCATGCAAAAACAGCTAATATGCACTATGGGAAATAAATGTTTTACACATTTGTAAATCAAGTTTAATATCCAGTTTTACTTTTCTTATTAGGTTGCCTGTAACTGATTTTTTTTTTTTATTGAAAGCCTGGGAGCGTGCTTTCGTGATCCAAAGTACCCAAAAAAGGTGCAATGCCATAAAAAGTGCACAAGGGATGCTAAACGTAGCCCTTCTCTAGAGAGGAAGGGCCCTAGTCCCTGACCCCCGGAACAAAAAGGTCCCTTAGGGGACAAGGGTCATCAGACCACCTTCACCGCAAGGCTAGGGGGGCCCCTTTAGCCCCTGGGTTCCGCTGAAGCTTCATCCAGGGCTTGACAACTGGTCCAACCCCCGGAAGGGAGGACGAACGATGGTTTCAGGGGGGCCGGAACCTCAGGGCCAAACAGCCCCGCCTAGATCTTCCAAGGAACGGAGCCCATAAAGCCCTACCCGCATCCCAAAAAATCCAAGATACATGAAAAACATAAAAGTGAAAGAACAAACGTGGAGAAAAATAAATAGTGCCGAGTGGGTACGGCCCCAGCCTAATGGCTGGGCTGGTTATAAAAATGTTCTCGCCCAGCCAAAAGGCCACGGCAAAGAATAAGGGTGGTGCTAAAATAAAGTGGTCAAAGGTGCTTAGATGCCAACATAATCACGTGATCACTGTATTAAGGCTCTTGCCTGTGATTTTTTGCCACCCCTGGGTTACCACTCTGGAGGCACAATTGTCCCAGACTTTTAAAGCGGCATGCCCGGCCCTCTGGCATGCCAGAGGACCAAGTGCAGCTCTGCCACAACTGCACTTTATCTTAGCCAAAAGGCAGAGAAGCGTTTCCTATAACTGATATTTAAGTTGCCTGCCATCTAGTGGCTTCTTCCCATAGCTAACAACACAGAGGGTTATTTCTGTGCAGCAGTTGTTCATCCAAAGGAGAGTGAGAGTTATTTGCTATTAATACATTGATACTCAAAGCAGGAGCTCTGCAAATAAATGACATCATAAAAAATTATCACACCAGTGCTCAAGTACATAGATTCCACATTTACATCATAGAACCCAGTCTGAACCATCTTCTATCACATGAATTCATCATGTGTTGGTTGTGAAGAAATCTTCTACAACTCAAAATATTTTTGTTGACTGCTAAAAACAAACTGTTACATTATGCTTATACTAGTGGCATAATGGAAAATGACTGTCATTATACTTATTAGGTATTATCAATGGTATATATATTAAAGTTTTTTGTGTCTTTTCTTTATCCTAGGGTAATCCAGGTCCAAAAGGTCAGAAAGGTGAACCATCCTTTGTTCAGGGGGAAATTAAAGGACCAAAGGTAATAGCAAATTTAGATACCAATATCTTATGTCATGCTAGTTTAAAGAATATTCTTGTCATGGTGGGTTTGAAATTAAGGATAGTGCAAAGTGCTGTGTGGGACTATACCAGGGGTCCCTAAATTTACTTTCACACAATCTGTTTATGTTGATGTACCAAGCCGCATGCCCCAAATTAGGAAAGTCTTGGGGGTAAATGTGCCAAGCTGCGAGTTTCTGGCAGGTTAGAAAAGTGGAGATATTACCAGATTATCAGAGTCTAGTTATCATTTATTCAGTCTAGAACCTGATTGGTTGCTATAGGCAACATCTCCACTTTTAAAAACCTGCAGAAAACTCGCAGCTTGGTTCATTTAGCCCTTGGTGGTATCGGTGTCAATATATGGATACTGAGGCCCCTCCAACCCAAAATACACTGAACATGAACTTGGGGTAAATGCAACTTTATTAAGAAACTTTTAATTATTAATAGTTTTAATTATTATAAGTGTATATTGCGTAAGCAGAAACAGCACTTTTTGTTTGAGGCAGTAGTACCCAATGTATAAATACAACATTTAGGCCCAGTTGCCAGAGTACAACAAGGTTCCAGGCAAAGCAGATACAAACCTGAACAACATTTTACATTGCAATAATTTTAAACACTGACCTCACCCACATCATTCTCATCATACTGAGGGGGGTTTATTGATGAAATGACTTACACTGTATGGCATCAGCAAGGCTTGTATAGTCAGGACAGTAGTACCAATACTAATGTTGTATATATGGATCTGCTTCTACCTCCACTTGCTTTGTTTCCTCAAAGGTCTTGTAAATCCACATATAGGGGGGAATTCAATTGGGCCTAACGCGAATAATAGTGTGCAGGTTGCATTATTCTCCCGAATAATGTGGTAAATTGGGCCCTTATAATATTAGTAACCCACTTTATATATAGTTATGAAATCCCTCAAGGTATTTCTCTCAATTAATGTGTCATTGAGTGCAGCTAAAACAAAACAAAACAAAACAAAACATAATTTGAGCTGTTACTCTGGTTGCTCTCTTATTCTGGCTGCTCTCTTATTCTGGCTGCTCTCTTATTCTGGCTGCTCTCTTACTCTGGCTGCTCTCTCTTTATTGGCTGTAAAATATAGCAGTCATGCAAAAAAAAGATAGAATGGATGGGATGCTATTGTAAGAAAGTTACACCTTTTCAGTATGGCAAAGATGAAAATATTCAATGTACACAATATGGCAAAAAATGCCATGTGCAGTAGACTCAAGATATGCCCCGAGATTACCTCCACTTCTCCCAATAGCCGATATACCTCAATATAACCTGATATGCTCCCATATAGCATCTTATGCCACATACTACCTCTTGAGCCCCACACATAGCCCATGGTACTTACTCCTGTGTTGTTTGGGCCAGATGTGGGTGGACATCTCCTTACATGAGCAGAGTTGGTGTCCCTGGAGCAGTAGCATCACCTTATATTTCTCTGTCCTAACTCTTCAGCTCCCTCCAAAACCCCTACCTCTGCCTCTGCTAACACAGCAGCAGAACATGAGTAAGCAAGGGAGCAGTCCAGCAGTGGCATGTGAGACCCAGGAAGCTGATAGAATTAAAGGTGACCAGAGCTCACTGTTCGATGAGCCAATTTGATATCCAGGAGACTATGTGTTATACGTCAGTAAAATGAGCATGTATTACAATGGAGGGTGTACATTATGCACTATAGAATGTCAGTGTTCCTGTAATCTTACACCTGTGTTCTTATATTGTTTAGGGAGATGATGGTCGGAATGGACTTGATGGTCGTCCTGTATGTATATTTGCTTTAATGTATATTTTAATAATGCAGTGTTTATGATATGTGATTTGTGGTAAGATTTACATGGAAGGGTCAGACTGAAGTCACAAATCGTGCCAGTGTTTAGCTGTTTACATATCAACACAAAGAACACGCACCTGTAGTTAGAAGGATATTAACAATATTAATGCTGAAAGAAGATCTATATGGTTCCAAAGGAATAGGGCCCCCTATTGGCTAATATACCATGAAACGTTGTATAATACATAGTTGACAAGTTTTGAACAAAGCCTTTCTCAACAAGACCAGTCATTTTGTTATTTTCAAGATATAAATTTTTTTTATTATAATGTCCATTTTCTATTATTATAGTACATAAAACCACATTCTACTTTAAACAACTTTTTCCCATTACTTTTATTAGGATACACAAAGTGTTTGTTGCCTAATGGAACGTTTTTATGCTTCATAGCTGAATTTACAAGTTTGTAATAGTGGCTGCAATGGGAAAACATACTGTTGACTTAATCATTGATATGTTTTAAAACAGGGACCACGGGGACCACCTGGACCTCCTGGCTTCACAGGGCCGGCTGGATTACCTGGTTTACCAGTAAGTAGATTATACTTCCTGAATACAACCATAGATCGCATTATGTCACAGGTCAAGATATACGCAATTGTTGTTTTTCACAGCACATCATCTGTATAGTAAGCGGTGTTAAATTCTGTAAAACTGAGTAATAATAGGGTCTACTAAGTCATGAGGTGCCTCAATGGGAGATGTAGGTATGTACAACACAAATAGTCATGTACTTTATACACTAGCTGTAAAGACTAGGCTCCATCTGATATTTGCTCACATGCATAGTGCTATAGATCAAATAAAAAATTTCTGTCCTCCAAGACCAAGGGGTAAATGTATGAATGAATTCTGATTTCAGGGCCATCTTAACAACATTATGGGCCCCCAGGCAAAGCAGTGCACCGGGGCCCCTAGATATAGATATAGATATATAGATGTATACAGATACAGATATAGATATAGATATATAGAGATAGAGATAGATAGATGTACTTGCTCAGTGACCCTTGAAGGTTTGTTTTGCAGGTTTCTTTCTTTTGCAGGATTATTTATTCTCATTAAGAGCCCTGCCTATGGGGCCCCCTTGCCCGTGGGGCCCCCGGGCAGGTGCCCATCGTGCCCAATGGAAAAGATGGCCCTGTCTGATTTCTGCAAGTCGCCAGAAACCGGCGACTTTGCAGGTAAAATTTAAAGCGGCGATGGCTTGTAAAGGCAAAACAATGTCTTTAAAGGCATTGCGTTTTAAATTTTCACTGAAAACTCGCCAATTAGCAGCGAGTTGAAAATAATTGGCAGTTGATACGTTTACCCCCAAGTGTGAGTCTAGACAACCCTGCAGGTCACTCCCAGTGACACCAGACGGAGCAGTATCATAACTCTCAATGAAGAGATCAGAAGTTGTTCAGGATGAAACATTAGCTATAACTCTATTGTATGTAAACTTATTGTTATTTACAACCAGGATAAATAATCTCACTGTCTCTTCACTTTAGGGTTCACCTGGTCCAGCAGGATTACCTGGTCCAAAAGTAAGTAGTTATTGGTATTATTATTATAATTTCATTGTCCGTTTATTTAGAGATATGCACAAAATGATTGTTCAGAAGACAGAGCACTGGGTCCTCCCGACTAAATACAAGTGACCAATATGCTCTGTATATATTGGGCTAGGTACATAGTGAAGAATTTTCTGACCGACTTCTTATCTACAACAGTTGTATCTGCGATTGAAGGTTCGATCGATTGGACGATTCATGCGTACATACTAGACAGATTTACCTTCAGATCTGTGCTCTTTATCTGATCCTCTAGACATTTAGAGAATGACAGCACAATAATCACTCATTCCTGTCACACTGATCAAAACCACCTTGTTATAGCGGATTTCGTTAGCTTCTGTGAATCTGAAATGAAATATTCAGTCTCAGAACGAACAAACTAATCCATCTACAGCACTCTCTACATTTAGTCACCAGGACATGTTCATTGCCGGCATCGGTTGAAAAGATCATGACTCTGTAAACTCTATGGAGATTGTGATCATGAGTGCATACACACTACATGATCGGAAAGTGATTGGAATGATATTATTAAACACGATCAACTAAATGAACCGACAATCAGCATTTTGGAACGATTGTCGTTCATCGTGTGAGTATACACACTAACGCGATATGTGGCCGAGCAGTAGTTTATCAGATGATTGGTCCGATAATCGGCTGAAAACTTCCCGTGTGGACCCATCCTTAGACTTTTTTTTCTGTCTTCATTTTTCAGGGCAGCATGGGAGTTGATTATCAAGGAGAGAAAGGAGACAAGGTATTTACCATTATCCTGATATCTGTACAATCTCATTTTTACATGTTTTAGCCTTGTTAAAGTTGTCTGGTTTTTCTTTTTATTGATGTGAAAATAAACTGTACTTTAGTGCATTTACAGCTGGCAGCACGGTGGCTTAGTGGTTAGCACTTCTGCCTCTCAGCACTGGGGTCATGAGTTCGATTCCCTTGTCTGTGTGGACTTTGTATGTTCTCCCCGTGTTTGCCTGGGTTTCTTCCGGGTGCTCCGGTTTCCTCCCACACTCCAAAAACATGCTAGTAGGTTAATTGGCTGCTATTAAATTGACCCTAGTATGTGTATGTGTGTGTGGGTTAGGGAATTTAGACTGATGTGAGTGCATTCTCTGTACAGCTTTGCAGAATTAGTGGCGCTATATAAATAAATGATGATGATGATGATTTACAGCAGTAAATGCACTAAATTGCACTAATCAATGATATTAAGAAAATAATTCTGATGGGAGGAATGTCTATTTTCTTTTTCTTTCCAAACCAATTTTACCTCTTTACAAATTCTCTTAGTGACCACATAGCACTTCTTGGCACAGTTTTATAAGAATATTCTGTTTTTAATAGTGAATAAAATGTGCCTATCTTTCTAGGTAGTAAATCGTGGCTGTGTAATAAAGCCTGTTACTATCAGACTTTTGGAATGTCTATATTTGAGCTGCACCTTTTAACTGGCAGAGGTGCACAGCCTGTAGGTCAAGATATATGCAATACATCCTATAAGGGAACACTTTTTTGGGATCCCAGAACTATGGCACTTTGACTCTGGCTAAAAAAAACCCGTATATTTGCTTTAATGCAGATATTGTAAAATACACTTGTAGGCATGAATTATTCCACTGGTATTGGATAGCACCAGGCTGTGGAGATTTGAAAGGGGGATTGCCTCTCTCAGGCCAGGATACATAGGATTGTAAAGCCACAGCCAGTATCCAATCATGTGCCACTTGTCTCGGAGTGGGAACTACCCCTTACCCCAAAAACACTTTCAGTTTTTCCATGGCTGATCACTTTAAAATACTGGAACTGGGTTTCACCCTGAAAGGGGAATAACCCATCAATCAACTTACATTGAATTTACGTTTTTGATAAACTGTTTCACATGGACATTTATGGGCTGCACACCTCTCTGTGGATCGTTGTAAGCTCTACTCCTTCCTGTCTGCTCCTTACTGTAAAGATCTGGAAATACCCACCCTCCACGTAACTCCTCTCAGACCATTATTGTTTAGGAGGTTAGTAAAATTACAAGGGGAAAATCAAAGACAAATATAGCTATGTTATGAAACATATTCTTTGAGATAGTTCTGTATTAAAATTTTAAGATGATTGTGCCATGGAATAAATGAATGTATACTGAAACAGGACAAGAAATAGTCAAATTTACTTTTTGTGGTCAAATATTGCAGAAACAAATGGACTGTAATACAGATAACATAGGTCTGCCTGAAGAGAGAGCTTTCAGTGTCGCTAATTCGGATGGAAATAGTCTTTTTTGAGCTTCGCAAAATAACTATTGGTTTTATAAAGAGCATGTTTTACTGTTAACATTGACTACGTTTTTATTTAGGAACCATTAACTTTAAAGGCAATGTTCAAAGCCATATTAATAAAAGAATTACGGTAAAATTGATGAAGAACCAAAAGGACCAAAGAGTGTTCAGCTAAACTTGCATCTCTGTAGATGTGACATTAAGCTACAGATTCACCTAAGATTGGGGTCCCTTAGGAACTTTGCACCAGCTGTTATTGTGCACAGGACCAGCAATTACGGTACAGAAATTTTCACTCATTTTTGCTCGTACCTCTATGAGCGAAGATTTTAATCATGAACATCCTGTAAAGGGACCTCGCTCTTAATTTAATCTGCCCCTAAAACAGCTGCTAACTATACATGACTTAGAAATAAAGAACATTCCCTCAATGAAGAGGTGTTTGGTTGTGAATTTTTTTTTTTTACAAAATGGCTTAAAACAGCAGAATATATATATATATATATATATATATATATATATATATATATATATATATATATATATCTTTTTGAAAGAATGTTTTTCAGTTTGACCATTCTCAGACCAGATTTTAGGTTTTACTTTCTAGTCTACATTTTGTTCTAATATTTTCAGAACTTCTTTGGCCACTATGATATCCATTATTAAGTGAAATTTATTACCAGATGAGTGTACTGGTGCTGGTTTGAATGATTTAATCTGCCCAACAGATGATTCACATTGGATTTCAGCTGCGTTGTCCGTCTTCTGGTTTGAGTGTGGTTTGTTTGTGAGTGAGACAGGTCACTCTTAATGGGAGTACCAGCTGGAAGCTGATGTAGTTGAGTGGTGTACAATTTCACACTGTATTTTGACATACATACTCTTGCCATGCATTTGTACTGCTGCATTTGTCAACTGAAATAACACGTAATCTTGTGCGTTCATACAGGGAGACACTGGTCTTCAAGGTGATCCGGGACCCCCAGCATCCACCATGGGAGTGGAACACTCCTTTTTTCTGAAAGGGCTCATAGGAGATCCAGTATGTATTGGTCTTGAATATACTATGTGATTGTGAGTTAGTGAATGGCTGTACATACTCCATGTGATAGCTGTCACATGAGGACAATGAAGGTGACTTCAATGCCAGATTAGGATCCTGAAGCCTAATGTTATGACGGGCCTGTTGTTAGCATTGAACTGGCTTGATAGGTCTTCATCCCTCTTTAAATGTTATTAAACTGTACCTTGTGTCTCAGTGATGTCACTGGTTCCAAATGAATGCACTAAAAATAGTATTGGCCAGTGGGGCTCATTTAGGATCAGATTTCAGCTTCCCATTTTTCTTGGCGCCATCCCTTAAAAGTTAATGATGATGTCTACATGACCGACGGGGGTGGGGCTCCAGTAAATAACCCTTCTTCTCCTCCTCCTGCTATTGGTGGTTCTTTGTCAATAGTTGCGCCCTGATTGAGTGTTTATGTCGGGTTTTCCTAGACCTAGGCCAGGTCTGGTGAGTTAGTTTAAAGTTCCACAGTAAACTGAATACTATATATTGTATGCTGTCTGTAACTTGCAAATCCTACATTGGTGTGTTCGAACTCCACCCCCCCCCCCCCCTTTCCCCCCTTTTTTTTCTTTCTGTACCCCCTATTTACTTAAAAAATCTCAATAAAAACGATTGATGATAAAAAAAAAAAAAAAAAAAGTTAATGATGGTAAATTACCAATTTCCCATAGAAATTCTTGGTAAACCTGGATTATTACCATGTTAATCTTTTTTTATAATGGGTACTATAACTATAACTGTAACCTTAGTTGAAAAAAAATAAACCAATGTCTTATATCTCCATGTTCTCCTTGGAAATGAAGATAGGACCTGCTGGGTATGTTGACAGCTGTGTCTGTCATTTTTCATGACAGGGGAGGGAAAATAAATTTCCAGTGGATTTTGATATGGAACAGGTCGGCTGCAGTTTACATTTACATCCCGTTCTCCAAAAGCTTCCTTCCATTGCCACGTGCAGCATTTGCTCACTGCGGTGAGGGGAGCACATCTCTCAGCTGTCCTGGCACGTGGCCCCTTCCCCACTAAATCAGGACAGCTGGGAGGTGTAAATTATGTATGAATTATCCTGACCTTAATGATGGTATGACCCCGCAGAGATTTGCTAAATGCATTTGATTATGTTATTCTTTACTGATGTAAATAAGTAACAGTATATGTCTACCTAGGGTGATATTGGTCGCCCTGGACTGCCTGGGAATACTGGAAAGCCTGGTCTTCCGGTAAGTGTAATCAGTTATTAATCTGGCTTTATAAGATTTTCATAGCTTTATGTGAGATTACTGGACACTGCATTGTTGGTGTGGCAATACTTATCATGTATTGATTTGTCTTCTATAAGGGATTCGGAGGGCTGGGAGAGAAAGGGGAGAAAGGAGTTCCTGGACTTCCTGGTTTAAGGGTAAGTGTTTCAGTGGGATGGGCTCTCAGAGAATAATTAAACACATAAGGTACATAGCACAACTTTACAAGTAACGTACTGTGCAAAAGAGCTTTCACTTGTTATGCAGATAAGTGCTTTATGTCCAATAATGTTGGTGGTGCAACATCATAGAAGCCAGAGATCCTAGTTTGCTTGTCCACTAATATCTTAACACATTGCCAGCAGAACAATCACTGACGCCTAAGGGGCTCATGTAGAGTTGGTTGTAAACTACGTTTTTAGCATTTAATAAGTGTTCATTACTTCTGTGCATGCCCTCAAAGGACTAGTTATGTTTGTGACCACATGTAGATGCATCTTGCACTTGTGGGCGATTTGGGTCTTGAGATTGAAGAAACAGAATGGGAGAAGGAGGGGGCATATAAGGGCGTGTTTTTATTTATTTAATTATTTATTTATTTATTTATTTATATAGCACCACCAGTTTATGCAGCACTTTATAGTGAATATTTAATCATTAACATCAGTCCTTGAAGCCATACCTTCCCCTTTGAATCCAATGCAACATGGTTTTCCAAGGTGCAACGTTACTCCTTTTTTGTTTTACTTTCCTTAATGAATAAGGCCCAGTGTCTTTAAATTCCAATTCCTGCCTTCTACAGGTATTGATAGCAGAACTTTGAAGTGGGGAGGGAGCGTTCATTTTTGTAGACAATAGCATATATTTGGTTGTGAAAGACTCACAACTAATCATGTGCTGCCCTGTACAGCAATGAACACCTCTTCCTCTTTACAAAGCTTTGCCACTGGTCTCTGTCAAAAAAATGCATTTTTAAACAGAATATATATCGCACCAGGTAGACTATATTCCTCCTTATTTATTCATTATTAGATTTGTCATTTGTTATATTGACTATACAGTTCATGAACATCAGAGGAGAGGTGCACCCACACATACAAATCAATAGAAAGAGAAAGGGGGAAAATGTGTTTTTAGGACACTTACAGTCTAAAATTAATACTTCTAAACTTTATTGATAGGCATTAAAATATTTTAATTATTATTATAATCAAAATGCTTGTTGTCCTAAGTTTATGTCATTCATACTTTGTTATGCAATAAAATTTGGAGTTAAAAAATATAAATAAAAATATTTTAATTATTTCCAGAATCGTATTCTCCTTTAATAAACAAACAGTACATTTATTAGCAAAATATTAAAAAAAGGAATAATGAGTATATTGATGAAAATATGAACAACTGACAAAAATGGCAGTTCAACACTGCCATTCCACGCCACTCTACTCTTAATTTTATTCTAAGATAATATGCCTGCCTATAAAAATGAATGCTCTAATATAGTTCTCTGCCAGCTTTAATAATATCAGAGCAGACAGTTTTTACAGATGCTTATACTATGTATATAACTATATAACTATAGATTCAATCTACAGAGTATATAATAGGCTTTATCAAGCTTCACAATTCCAATAGTAGCTTTTTAAATATCTATAAAATACTCCCTTTCTATTAATGAGACCCACATATACAGTATATAATCATCCATTCAAGATGGGAGATTTTAGATGTAACTGCTATTTATCCTTGTAATTATAGCCAGTTAAACTGGCCCTAGTATTTAAGAAGGATTTTTTGAATTCTATATAATTATAGTAAGGGTTGCCGTGTTTACCACTATACAGTATTTTATGTCAATTCGAACACATTTAAAAGACACTTTTTAAGTTTTTTAATTTGCAAGGACAACTTTTTCACATTCATTTAATTTTTGTTCATAATTATTTGCAATTATATTACATTTTACACTACTTACTGTATTGGGACTTGTATAGGTTTATGTTTGATATACATTAATAATACAGAAAATTTTAATCACTTTAGCATATTAGTGATATTTACTTCTCTTTTCAAGGGATATAATGCTGTAATAATACAATTGTAACAAATAAGAACTGAATTATATCTTGAAGTACCAATAGATCGGAAGCCGAATCATTATCTTGATGTTTACAATCTCTTTATCCAATTGCATTTGCGGAGGGGTGGGTTTAATTCAACCTATTGGATATCTGCCATGTCACTCATCTACCTAACATAGTGGCTGGGAAGTAACGATGTTCATTAGCGAAACGCGCGTTGGCGGTTTAGCACTCCGCTTACCTACAAACAAATGCTTTACAAATCTGAATGTTTAGCTAGATATCAAACTGATAGCATAGACGAGATTAACGGGGATGGTTGCTAAGTGTGCAATTGGCAATATAATATATCACCAGGGTTAGTTCTACTGGCTGTGATCATAAAATAAATAGGAGTTACATCTGGAATCTCCCACCTTTATTGGACCACTATATAGGGTGAATGTATGTCTAATTAATAGGAAGGGAATAAGATATAAGACAACTCCTGCCATTTTTAACATCATATTTTCATCAATATACTCATTATTCCTTTTTTAATATTTTGCTAATAAATATAATCCTTGTTTATTAAAGGAGAATACAATTCTGGAAATAATTAAAATATTTTAATACATATCAATAAAGTTTAGAAGTATTAATTTTAGACTGTAAGGGGCATATTCAATTGACGGCGGGATTGCCGAAAATCCCGCGCTCAAAAAATATTACTGTTATTACGGTAATATCTCGCTGGATTTCAGCTCGCAGCTCCCTGAGCTGCGAGCTGAAATCCAGTGAGTAAATTACCGTATTAACGGTTTTCCCGCGCAGGATTACCGTAATAACGGTAATATTTTTTGAGCGCTGGATTTTCGGCGATCCCGCCGTCAATTGAATATGCCCCTAAGTGCCCTAAAAACACATTTCCCCCCTTTCTATTTCCAATTTTGGTCTAAAAAATGCATTTAGTAGAGAAATTGAATTTCCCAACTGATTCATTTTTCATTTATGACTGAAAATGAAGTTTAAACATCGGGCAGTGATTCTCTTCATAAATATGAATGTTTCTTCTAGGGCCTTCCTGGCGCAGATGGATTTAATGAGGTTCCTGGCAGCAAGGTACTCTGAAATTCATTCAAGACAAATGAAGAATAAAACAATAGCAATTTTCCTTTCAGTGAACAGTAAAACATTGGGTTATGTACTCTCTGGGTGCCATTTACAAGCTAGAAAATTTATTTTGGTGGAGCAATATATAGTCTCATTTATATTGTTAATTACTCATGACAGTAAGGGAACATTGGTGCTACCTGAATTTCAAGAGTAATAACTTTAGATGTTGATGTTTTTTTTTTTAACTTAAAAGATTTTTTTATTGAGTCTTAATAGCAAAACAAGTAACAAACAAAACAGTAATTACCAAATACAGTGTATAATGTAAGATTAAATGCTCTCTCAATACTGCCGACAAACAGTCAAGAAAAATAATAAACACAAGAAGAAAAACAAAGGTAAAAAAACACACAGAACATTGGAATATATTTAAGACATAGACATCAGGGGGTAGGAGGGGGGAACAAACAAGGGGCGAAGAGTCGGAGACAAACCAAACAATACAATAATACCAGTAAACTGATTTTATGAGCAACAAGCTAACGCCCTACAAAAACACTCGATATAATAGAAGTTAGGAGTTAGACCCAGAACTATATTATGTAAAGTACTAGTACCATATAAACCATTTAATCAATGGTAAGGAGGCCGCTGTATCATAATTAAGACCAATAGTTTCCATCTCATAACTGTGTTGGATTTTATTAATAATTTGAGTAAGGGGCGGGATCAAAGGGGTTTCCAATTCTGAGCTATTGGAGCTCTATCTGCGATGAGTATGTGCCCAGTAACATAATGATTGTGGCTCTGAAGTTGAGGAGGGTAGAGGTGTAGAATTGCGATGGCCAAGGATGGAAGTAAGTTAACCTTGGTAATCTGAGTAATTAACTGGAAGATTTCAGGTTTAGGACAATTCCAAAAGATATGCATAAGTGTTCCAATCTCCCCACAATTCCTCCAGCAATATTTGGTCTCTGAGGGCCAGATTTTATGGAGCTTTTCTGGAGTAAGATACACTCTATGGACCAGTTTAATCAACATTTTTGAATGATTAATACATTTTGACATGCTGTATATGTTCCGATATATTTTCTCCCACATCTCAATTGATATAGTAATGTCTAGGTCCTTTACCCAGACAGCCTGAATTGGAAGGTCCCGATTATCAACAGGGGTTAACAGGAGCCTATACCAGGTGGAAATACCTCCTGCGTGAGAAGTAGGGGAAAGATATAGCATAATACCGGGCTGAGCCGGTCTCAAAACCAGTGGGTATGAGGGTCGGGATTGTATCCAGTGTCTGATTTGGAGATACTTATAAAAATTACGTGCTGGAATACCATACTTGTCCTGAATCTGTGAGAAAGGGGCGAGTGATCCTCCCTCCATAAAATCCTGTATCCGCCCGGCTCCCTGCGCACTGCAAAAATCAAGACGGAGATCCGGAATTAGTTGTGCTAGCTCAATTATGGAGAGACTAGAGGAGGGGAGATGATAATCTAGTCAGGAAATCAGCATTTTGTCCCAGGTAAAGAGAGAGTCTCTAACACTTCTAAGTGTCTGGACTGGATGCGGTCAGATGTGGATGTTTTTAATTTACACTGGTTTATGTGTGCATATTAATTGCCCTGTACATATAATATTGAACATTCCCTTTCAAGTTAATGGCAACAACACCAATAAGATAGCCATGAAAAGGTTTACAACACATGTATACACACTAGAACTCCATCTTCATGTAAGATATCTATCTTGTGTATACTGTACATCACTCATATCTCTAATTTATGTCTGGCACAGGGGCAGCCTGGTCTTCCTGGTTATGTTGGACTTGAAGGCTTCAAAGGAGTGAAGGTAATAACTCATCACAGGATAGGCTGCATGGGAGAGGCACACAACATGGTGCCTCTACTAGTGTAGGTGAATTGTACACAACTTATAAAATCTGAAGCAAGTGTTTAATTTGACTTTTTTGTTTGGGTGACTAAAATAATAGATGAAGGTGGATGTTACGTCGCTAGATTTTAGTAAGGCCTTGTAAGACACTGTCCCATATTGAAGACTGGTAAATGCATTGAATCGCCTGTGATGGAATACAAACGTGGTTTAATGGATACGATATTGGTTGAAGGATAGATGACACAGGGTTATAGTAAAGGGCATGCATTCAGAACATAGAGGACCAATTTTTTTTTAAATCTTTCTTGGTGATATTAATACTGGTATTGAAGGGAAAATTTCCTTTTATATAAAAGACACAAAGATATGTAACAAGATAGGGGGTTGGGAAAAACTGATTGATTGTCTAGGTAGATTAGGAATGGCAGGATTGTGGCATCTGCATTTCAATGCCAGAAAAGTGCAAAACTGTGTAGCTGGGTCTCAAAAATTCCAAATGCTGCATATAGTAGTAATAACACAATAATGGCAACTCAGGGGAAAAAGGGTCTATGGGTTACTATTCCAGGTAACTTAAAAATAGGCAGACAATGTAGCATTGGTGATGGCCAGTTGGAAACTAAATTGCAGTAAGAAGAATTAGTAATAGAAAGAGAGCGTTGGGTTGCCAATATAAAGGACATTAATCACTCTTACAGCTGAAAAACAGTTGTGTCAAATAGGTTCTGACATTTTTGGGGAATAAAAATTGGTAGATTAGATGGGTCTTGTCGGTCTTGTCTGCCATCAAAGTCTATCTTTCTATGTATACCTACTATCCTGCTTTAAATATTCCAATAATAGTGTGACTGGATCACTTATAAATAACTTATGGTATAAATTTATTTAAAGGAAATAGCGCAGGGTATTTTTTTAATATAATTTCAAATGCACTTATTTTTGATATTGTGTATATTTTGGTATATGAAATCTTTATTTCTGAGACCAGGGGAGAAAATTCGTTTTTTCCTGTTTTAACCTTGCTAGAGGAAAATGCATTATTTCTGATGTATACAGTATATCTAATACAATAAGCCTTTGTTTGGAAGTCTTTTGTGTATCTTGGTGTAAGGAAATGCCTTGTTTGGGGTTTGCAACTTTTCTTGGGGAATTCTTTTTTTTGGAGGAAATGTGTATTCTGCAACTGTTGGAAGAAAGCACCCATGATAATCTCATGTTGATTTGACCTTTTTTTGTGAGTGTCCAATACCCCTTAAGGGAAAGGAAGGGGTAATTAGACTTGCTGTCAGATGTCCACTCTGTCCAAGATAAGATGTCACAGATAAGCGTAAATATTGTTAGCTTTGCATTGCATGTGTGGGTAAAAAAATAGCCTGTGAGGCTGTGTCTAAAACTCTACAAAAAGCTGCTGTGTCTAAAACTGTACAAAAAGAGAGCCCTTGTACACTGAAATGTATCATTCTGAAGTTCCATCTGACCTGACCACTAATACTCAGAAATGTATAATTCTTAAGTTCCATCTGACCTGACCACTGATAATTAGTGGAACTTTCCTTGTCAGGACAGTTGAGCGAAATAAACATCACTCTTTGTTTCAAGACCCTGCTTGACAACTTCTACAATATTGCTCTCCTCCGGCTGTTTCTGAGGTTTGGACCCAGCTCTCCAGTACCACCGCTCTGCCGCTACCCAGCAGCTCTGGCCAGTGAGATAGGACAGGGGGGATCCATCCACAACGCCCTGATCCATAGTAAGCAGTCAAGGATACCAGCCCAAGTGTACCAGCACGGGAGTACACTAGCAGCGACAGTTACCCAGAAGGAACATGGTTCTGGACGCCATAAAGGAGTCCAGTGGTGGCAGGAGGCTCCTCCTACTGTGGCAGGAGGGGCGTATTCGGGATAGCGAAAGGGGGCGGTGGCAAAGTAAGCCCGACCGGTTCCCAGCAACAACAGACCGGGTGGCATAGGAGGTCCATCCTGTCACAAATAGTAAATAAAATACTAGTGATGTCTTTGTTTCGGTTTGTTCACTGGATGATCAGATCTGTACACAATTCAATCATACGTGTAGGTGGTCAAATTGCACAGGTTGGTCCGTTTAAGTGTAGCTCCGAGCAACTGGACCACACTGTGCATTTGCATCTAGAGCTCACCTCCACTTTTGAGTTAGCCAAATACCCCACACATGTGCCAATGGAGGTCACCAGCTGATCTAAGTTAACACCTCTTTTTTCCTTCTGCATCAGATGTTATTTTATCAGGGTGAGCCACACATACACATACGTGACCAATTTTGTCAAAAAGTTCCAAAATGACAGACCAAATATATAAGTGTGGAAGCATTATAGCGTTGTCTATCTCAGTGGATTCCAAACTTTTTCAGTTCAAGGCACCCTTAGGGTCTCCCAAAATTTTTCAAGGTACCCCTAAGCCAAAATAATTACCAAGTAGTCTCCCGCCTTGCTTACCACTGGCCCTGGCCGAGGCACCCCTATGAGATTTCCAAGGCACCCCAGGGAGCCTAGGCTCACAGTTTGGGAACCACTGGTCTATCTGTTTTATGCTTTGCATGCATTTGTATGGAAATGACACATAAACTGCATAGAGTGTAACAGAATTATTTTTTGTAAAACTACCACATTCCAAACCTGCTTCTTGGATGCTCTTTAGGAACTCTCAGCTGGATAATACTGTCTTCCTTTAAACACAACTGCATGTGTTCGGCTTTCATTTTTTCTATGCAATATGAAATGAGTACTGAGGGGCATTGTCATTATAGAGCTGTAGATACAGTGCTAATGTAGTGCATGTCACAAGGTGACAGTGAATATTATTGTAAATTTGGGACAGATCAACAGGAAAAATGATCAATTATTGTCACATTTAGACTATTATTTTTCACACAGTACAAACAATTGTCATTGATAAATGGCACATTGCAAGACAACAAGCATCATGGAAGTTCCAACTTCCTTTATTTAGCACAGTCAATATATCAGAACATTTTCTTTAGCCTGGGACCATTTCTGTTTTTGTTAATTAAGATGCTGGTTTTTGTTTGTTTTTAGGGGGAACAAGGCGACATAGGTTTTCCTGGTAGCCCTGTATATATAAGTAATGGTGATTTGGCAGTCCCAGGTAATATTTTTGTCTTATGCTTATATTCTAGATGTGTAAAGAGAAACTGTTAAGAATATTCATGTTTAATTGTTCTCCCCATCTAACAGTGGACATCACCTATATATTTGCCAGGGCAACTATCCCATATCTTGAAGCCATCTAACTAATATTTCAAGATTTGAGGGTCTTTATTACTCATTCCAAGTGTTGGGCCTTTTGCTAGTTCTAAGGAAATAAAAATATGTTGATAAAACCCTTTCAGTTTATTAATCAGACAACTTTACATACAACATAATCTTCTGGACTATGAGTTATGACTTATGTAATGGGTGGATGACTGTCCTAACCATTGTATATGCATGAGTTACTAGCTGCACGTGGCCCGCAGTAGTTGAGTAGCTACAACACCTCGGCCTCGGTATAAAATCTCCAGTTTTCCAGAACATAGCGCAGCCCATAACCTTCCAGTACTTAATGCACCCTGAAATGTCCAGCACATAACATATGACATTAACAGTAGTCCAGCCTGTCTCATCCCGTGGGGAAACTTTTCAGCAGTTAGTACAAGCATCCTGCATGGTGATTGGTTATAATGCTACAGGTGTTTCCACTTCTGAAAACTCCATTTGGATGCTGTCTGATATATTAAATCTTATGTGGTGCTTGCTGTACACTTATAGAGAGTATTCCATCTGTTATTTGTAGTTAAGTCTTGTTGCTAGAGTGAGAATGGAACCAAACCATTAGAACAATGTTAATGTTCATTTCTACAAATAACAAAATTCAGTAGTGATATCATCATTTCAAGAAATGAAGAAGGATAAAGGAAATATCTTCCTTCACTAAGCACAGACATTTCCAAATATTTTCAGCTCTATAAAAATTAAGTTGTAATGCTGGCAACACAAGCTGTAATATCAGCAATGATTCTGAACAACCGGCCCAGTTTTACAGTGTATGTGGCCCCCAAGTTGGGCCTGGTAGATCTGTTCAGAAGAAGAGCACTATCGGTGTGGTGTGCTGTCATCTTCTGACCTTAGTTATGCCGAATTTCATCAAGCCACTTAGCTATGTGTTTGGCCAAATTGGTCACCGATTCTGTCACTCAGCATGTTTATCTGCCCTTACATTTCAGCTATAATTTTCTGCATTGACTTTGGAGATTTCTATGTTAACAAGTGATCTTCTTTGTGTATATTAGGCCCACAAGGTGATCCAGGTACTCCTGGGTTTCAAGGTATGCCAGGGAACGATGGAATCACTGGTCCACCTGGCCCTCCTGGGCCACCAGGATATCCAGCATTCGGGAGAGGTAAGAAATTGTCTTTGAAGAGAGGCAGAGGGGGA
This sequence comes from Mixophyes fleayi, assembly GCF_038048845.1. NCBI lineage: Eukaryota > Metazoa > Chordata > Amphibia > Anura > Limnodynastidae > Mixophyes > Mixophyes fleayi. The sequence continues at coordinate 51,486,647 of NC_134410.1, forward strand.
TATTTATGGCTAGATGGGTATGTTCCGAGTGAACCTGTGTTGAAAGTCATCTAAACAAACATTGCCAATCTACTTTTGGGTGGAATTCCATAAGTTAAACATTGAAGAAGATTGTAACTTATCTTGGATCTGGTATTCTGCACGATCTGGCAGGTTCTTCAATGTTTGGCAAATTCTTTGATGTTCTCCTTAATCCTGCAGGCTGCAAGTTCTCAAATGACAACACACTGTCTGTATGATGCAAGAACACCTCGGCAGGAGCTAGGAGAGCACCCCAGACTGTAACATACCTTTGGGGAGCTCTCCACTTTCCTGATGAGGCCTTCATTATCATACAGACAATATTTTGATAACACTACTCCTGCAGGAACTAACGGGGGAACCATCAGAGCGTATGGAATGTCAACCCAAGTTGCATAATACTTTCCGTTAATGTTTAAGTTATAGAACTCCAATCAAAGCTGAATTTTCAAACTGTAAAACAGTTGAAGCTGTGTCATCTGCACGTCTGTGATAAGCCTTATACAAAATTATAACAGGATTGAAAAATAATTGTCATATATTTTTTAAGTTAACCAGGAATATGGATCTAACTGTGTCTGTTAGTTGAATCGGATTGAATTGTGCTATTTAATACTGTGCCAATGCATTTAATACACTGTACTGCGGATTGAGATAACATGCCGTTGAGTTCCTCAGCGACTTAATTTTAAAATGTGAACACAAGAAACTCTTCAGACCTTTTCTGTTAAGAGACACAATAGAATTGTGACATTAATGTTTGCAGTCTTTCATCTGTGAATAAGAAGTGATAGTGTTTGTTGTCCACAGTTTCATGTGATGGAGCAATGTAAGCTGATCAGATGAGGTCTCCCAACGCAAATGCTGCACCAGTTTCTTCTTATGTATTTTTGTGTAGTCAAACTGCATACTGAATACTTGTATAAGTGGTCTATGCATACTATACTTTCCCTGTTCCTGAGTTCTTTACGTCTAATATTAGGTACACATTGTAACAGCATTTTAAGTGGGACCAATATGTTAAAAAATATAGAATTTTTTCTGCAGTGCCACCTCTGACACTAGAAAGTGTAGATGTTATTTTGATAGTAAATTTGTTTAAGGTGGGATCCCCCTATACAGGTAAAACACAAATTTGCTCTGCAAGTGCTGATACACAGCACGGCCATTCATTAACAGGGTACAAAACAACCCCTCAAACGTCTTGCATGACATCTGACTTCAAAGTTAATAATAGAAAGTCTTTTAATTTATCTTTTTCTAGTATGACCATATTTACACAATGTCTTTGGATGTAACATTTAAATGTGTATTTCTCAATTTGCCAGGTTTTCCTGGTGTGCCAGGGTTTCCAGGTGCTCAAGGGATTAAGGGGGAAAGGGGAGATCAAGGAAGAACAACTTATGGACAAAAAGGATTCCCAGGGAATATCGGTGTACCAGGATCACCCGGCCCCCCAGGATTACCTGGACTTCCCAGCCAAGGTACCGTTCACTACTGTTTCTTTTTAGACGTATTTTATCAAAGGCAAGAAGCACAATCATCTATCATTCAGTATGTACAGAGGATATAAACTTTCTGCAGTCGTGTCTCATGACTCACACTATGAAAGGCTTCTATGATGAAATATATAACTACCAGTGAAGGTAAAATAAATCTAGATGTGAGGATCATCTCACACAAGCAACTTATAACCAGTGGATCAAATGTGACATTTTCTTTTTTGTTTCCAATCTTCTGCTCATTAGACAGATTGTCAACTGCTAATATTAGGTTGACACAATGGATAGATGTTAGCATATTCTAGTCAGATTTGGACCAAGTTAGCACATTGACACACTGCCTCTTACTATCTGCAAATGGACAGAACTCTTAGCAAGTGAAGCACATTTTCATTCTTCCTTCTCCAATTATGATGGAATTTTGTCTGTACAATTTATTGTATGTATGTATGTGTATATATATATATATATATATATATATATATATATATATATGTTGTATATATCATTGCGTTACAATTCTGAATTAAGTGTATATTTAGAAAACAAAGAATATGAAAACACCTGAGTCCCCTGGGACTAAATTTTAGTTTATACCTTGATCTAACAATTTAATATCCAGCACAAGTGTTTTGTACATTAATAGTAGACACCTTTGGAGTAGCACTCAGGCTATGAAATTGGGTACAAGAGAGCCCTGCCTCATCTTTGCACATAGACATGTATATACATTTTTCTGTTAAATTTACTTTATTTTTAGTTTTACCCCCTGAAGAAATTCAGGCTGGAGAGCCTGGACAACCAGGACAGAAAGGAATACAGGGGCCTCCAGGAAGATTTGGTGTCAAAGGATATCAAGGTGACTTTTTATTTTTTGTCAGGGTTCATCTACAATATGGGGAAGATTACATTTTTGCGTGTACCTGCAAGCAAAAATAAGCGACGATTTTAGTACTGCATTAATCGGAAGTACGCGCAGCCGTACTTAATCTGTTCCTATTAGTTAATTGTGGTGGTAACATGTATATTTTTAGGTGCATCTGGTGACTGTGCTTGTGGGGGTGGTGGTAATGGCATTGGTAGAGTTGGACCTCCTGGACCTCCGGGCACACCAGGAAGTAGCGGTTTCCCTGGACTTGTAGGACCAGTTGGTGATCCAGGCAGACGAGGATCAGATGGCCAACCTGGAACATCTGTAAGTAATTTTGCAAAATTCTGGAATAATCACTTGTACACAATCATTTTGTGCTAAATGTGGCTTCTTTGCTTTAAAATTGTAAGATTACATTTGATGAAAACCTTTAACAGTGAAACATGGTGCTGATGGCTCCATATTTTGTATGGTTTCCTAGGAAAATGTAAACGTGTTAGAGAGAAACCCTCATAAAGCTTACATCTATTACTGCCTTTTCATTGTGGCAAATTTTAAAAAATATACTAAAATTCCAAATGTGCATTGACCACTATGGACGTTGACTGGTTCTCTGTCCTCTGTCTTGTCTGCCCAGAGATATCTGGTAATACTTGATATTTGCTATAAGATTTTTTTTTCTGTGCTTTTATATTTCATACTGTGTTTTAGTGTTTATAAAGTAGAAAGCCCTCAGCTAGGGCAGACATCTCAGACCATGTTTTTTTTGTCAGTCATCTGGACACATGTGCAATTGTAAAATGTAAGATAGTTCAGTTTTAATTACACAACAAATTTTGATTTCAACTCCATAAACACTTTTGGTCAGTTCCACTCGTTTTTTATCTTTTCACTAGGGCTACGCTGGACAACCTGGTTCTCCTGGACCTAAAGGGGAGAAAGGGGACATAGTCTTTCCATCTGGCCGAGGTGCCCGTGGAGATCCTGGATCTGTTGGACTTAGAGGTGCCCCAGGACGTCCAGGAAACCAAGGAAGAGATGGGCTCCCAGGCTTGCCAGGACGTAAAGGACCACTTGTAAGTTTTCATCGCACTGTCTACACTGAGGTTTTCTTTTAGATAATAATGATTATTATTATTTATTTATACAGCACCTTTCTCCCATTTGGACTCAAAGCACTTTACATTGTTGCTGAGGGTGAGGTGAACTCAGCTGCTACTCTATGTAATCAAATCACATCAGTCCCTGCCCCATTTGAGCTTACAGTCTAAATTACCTACCACACACGTACACTAGAGTCCATGTTTTTTGTGGGAAGCCAATTAAGTTACCAGTATGTGTTTGGACCATGTTGGAGGAAACTGGAGTATCCGGAGGAAACCCATACATACAAACTATACACAGATAGAGAGCCATGGTGGGACCCAGGACTCCAGCTCTCAGAGACAGCAATGCTAACCAGTGTGCTGCCCATAGATCATTTGTGCCATCCCGATATTATGATAATTCTCTGGTTCTTAGTTACCCTGTGTTGTGCACTACTAACTGAAAGTATGTCAAGCTACACATATACATGGGTGTCTGTTCATACTTTAGTTTCCAATGAAATTTCGTTCACTGCTTCAGGGAGTCGATTTTTTTGGTAATACAGTGGAACAGTGACTAATAAAAGTAATAATTGTATAAGCAGAAGTCAGAAGTAAAGTTTTTTTAAATAACTTTAGTTTCAAATGTGTAGTAGTTTATACAAGCTGTGTGAAAGTCTATAGGAGGAAGCTGGATGGAGCATGGGAACCTCTCTTGGCTGAATAGATGTATTGTACATGACATTGCCTAGGATCATTGCTTTCATTCTACTAGCTAAGTCAATTAAACTCAATTTCACTTATCTTCGGTTTCATCAAGGTAAATGGAGCTCCTGAAGATGTTTGTGAATGTCCTATCTGTGTGCTTGTATAATGTATATATATATATTTTCTATTTCCAATTTCAGGGTGACGGTGGAGTTGGTACTATTGGTGAGAAAGGTTACCCAGGGCAGTATGGCCAAAAGGGAAGTCGTGGAGACTCTGGGCTTCCAGGTATTGGCTATCCAGGTTTACCTGGCTCTCGCGGGCTCCCTGGTGACCCTGGACTAGCAGGACAAGATGGACGACCTGGCGAACCTGGAGCTCCTGGTATGTATTGTAGAAATATGAAATATCACTATGAAATTTAACTATATTTCATAGTTAAATATATCCATATAATATATATATCCATAAAATATAGCAGTTTTTTTTATTTATCTAAACAGTGAATATTTTGATGTCTGTATTTTATATAACATAAATATTTATCACTGCAGTACACAGAGTAAATAAGGGTTTTTTCCTGCCTGCAATCTGTATATTTTTTGGTATGCACGGAAAATGCAAGGAATAAATGCTCACACTCTGCATTACTATATATGTATACAGTTTTTCTTATGTGTTGGTGAAATACAGTAAACAGTATTTGTACATAGGTGCCAAGCAACTCTATACATGGATGCCAGTGTAATTTTGGTCTGTATTTTGCTATTCAGCCTGTTACCTGATAGACAATAGTCCAGGTGGTATATTTACTAAACTGCAGGTTTGAAAAAGTGGAGATGTTGCCTATAGCAACCAATCAGCTTCTAGCTGTCATTTTGTAAAATGTACTATATAAATGATAACTAGGGCCCTGATTCATTAAGGATCTTAAAATGAGAAGTATCTTAATAAAGTCTCCTGGACAAAACCATGTTACAATGCAAGTGCAGCAAAATAGTGTTCGGTTTGGCACACAAGTTAAATACTGACTGTTTTTTCTTGTAACACACAAATATCAACTTTAAATTTCAGTGTACAAATAAGCTAGCAAGTATTTGTGTGCTACATGAAAACACAGACAGTATTTGACTTATGTGCAAAACAGAAATCTAATTTGCACCCCTTGCATTGTAACATGGTTTTGTCCAGGAGACTGAAATAAGAAGTTTCTCAAGTTAAGATCCTTAATGAATCAGGCCCTAGAATCTGATTGGTTTCTAAAGGCAACATCTCCACTTTTTCAAACCCGCAGTTTAGTAAATATACCCCCAGAACTGCACAGAGCTGCATCCATCCTTAGTGTGGAAAAGTGCAGCGGGACAGTGACTATAACTGAGCATAATTATGCTTGTAACGGGCCCATAATACGCTAATGGGACTATAGTGTTTTTGAAAGTTTTGTTGGTGAAAGAAGTATTATTATCAGTTGTCTTATTATGCTTTTCTTTCTTCCATGTTGTTTTTATCTGAAAATTGTTTTACAGCTGTTTCACCAATTAACTAGTAACTTGTATTCGTAATTGGGCATCTTAAAAGCAGGTGTTGTTTTCTATTTGCTTTCTAAAAATTGATTATCTTGTAAATTTAACGGTTATGTTATAACCCCTCCCCCCCTTTCACATCTCTGTCTCATAGTAAAATTTTTGCCCCCACATGTAAAAAGAAATATAGATTCCACAGTTAAATGATATAAAGCAGTGATTCATAATAAGTCCCGTTTATATTGAATTGTTTAGGCATTTCCCTGCTTGTACATTAGTAAAATAGGATTAAGCAACTTTAAATCTTAAATGAGAAATATTAGTAATAAAAGTGTACCTATTAAATTCTCAGAGTTATATCCATTAAAAACACTAGTGATGTGATGTGCACAAAGCAGTATTGCTAAAAAAAAAAAAATGCTTATTCATCAATGTGAAAGCCTATAAGGTGAATGAGTGAATAAAATAAACAATCTTGTGTCTTTTATTAAAGATTGCCTTTTATGGGAAAGGTATATTATTATTTCATTATTACATTAGTCATATATTGCAAAATGACTTTTTTTTTAAATTTTAAAAGTAAATATGTGATATTCTAAACAAATGTTTGCATATTATGTTATTTTACATATGTAATATTTTATTTTATTTCAGTGTGTTAACAATGTACTAGCAGATTTACTTCATAGTAGATTAAAAAAGTAAAAAAACCAGAACAATAGAAAAGAAGAGGACAGTTATGAAACAGACTTGTGTTATTCCATGCTTAAATATGTATTACAAAATAATGAAATGACAGCATTTTATGTGCTTCCTATTGGTTTGAAGTAAATTTGTGCTTTGCTTATGTCTTTTAAATAATATGTATTATACCTTTATGTCCTGATTGTCAGTGGTGAAACAGCCTCGCTGATCTGGGGAACCATTCCAACATACCGTTGCCGTTGGAAGGCCTGCTGTGGTTTCTGCTTTTCAAACTCGCAATTCTTGTTTTTTTGTTTTTTTTATAATAATAAGAAATTTTATTATTGCATATTCTTTCTATCTTTGCTTGTTTAATATATTATTTTCAATTTTCTGCTTTTTGCTTATTTAACATATAAAAACAGCCAAATATATTCACTAAGATGATGATGTAATAATAATACTTAATTTACTGCAAAGTTTTAAATAGATGAAGCAAAGTATAATAAATAGAAAAGTAAAAACAGTATATATGTGAGAGGATAGATAGGTACCTGCTTTAGGGGCTAATGTAGAGTTGAACTCAAACTGCATATTCAGTGTATAATAGGCTTTTTTACTTCCTTGCATACCCACAAAGCTCTAGTTACGTTTTAGGACATATGTATATATATATATATATATATACAGGCGCGGGCTGGCAGATATCAGCCCGGGGGAGCACAGGCGGCCGCATCACGTGTCACGCGATGTGACCGCCTGTGTGCTGACGCGGCCGCATCCCGTGTCATGGGATGCGGCCGCCGGTAAAAACAGGAGATAATTTATCCAGGTGGCGGCCTACCGCCTAGCCCTATCAGCGGTAAGACTGCCACCCGTGGCCCCCCTGGCACCCGGACCAGCCCGCCCCTATATATATATATATATATATATGTATATATATATATGATAATGATGATGATGATATGTGATGACTGTGTTGCATCCTGCACTTACGTTCCCTTACGATGGAAGAGGCAGAACGGAGGAAGGAGAGGGGGTGTATAGGAGTGTTGGAGCAAATGCGACTTCTGTAGACTGAGATTCAGACGTATGTGCCTGACTGAGAGACAGTAAAGTTGCGGGGGCTCGATCACTGTATGTAAGTTACCATGACCATCAGCTTAGATGCCCCTAGTTCACCATACCCGTGTAGGATGTGTCTTATTTTGGGATGATGAAATTGAGTCCAACTCTACATGAGACGAATAGTGAGTAATTTGCACAGGCTGATAAATGACATTTATTGTTTTACCGCATCATGGAGACTTTTACAGAGGACAGTGCTAGCTGTGCTACCATATTATTTGTGAGATGCTTGTTATAGTAAACCTTCAGCCAGCCTACCCAAGCAGATAATGATGTTACAAGGAGACAGTTGTCTTTAACAAATGTTAGAAGTAGAAGTTAGAAGTAGAGGTTTTAACATCATCAAAGTGAAAGTGTGAATATATTTGAGCTGCCAAAAGCTTTCTTTCTTGTGGGTTTCTCTGACCTGTGTCTAACCTGTCCTCCTTTGCTTAACTGGTATAGGTGACTGCTGCTGCGGGGACAATGTTGGTAATGGAGACTTAGTCACAGAGGGAGGTGAGAGGATAGATCCTAGAGGTCAAAGACAGAGGCGACTGCGAGATCCATGTGATCTCCTTTTGCTGGATAGAAACTCTGAATTTGCATGCATGTCATATTTGGTCATTCACACCATAGCATGTTAGCCATTGTTGGAATTTGTCTATTCAGTGTTGAGCAGTTTTGAGCAATCTTTTACCCCGAGCCAGATTCTATTACGGCAGTTTAATTCAAAATTATTTGAAGAATGTCAGAGTATGACAATTGTTTTATCCTGATAATACTATTTAATAAAGAGATGCTTGTGGCGTTAAATTCACGTGGTTGCTCACTACTGTTACAAGTGATCAAGTTTAAAACCATGAAGATGACAGCTTCTCTCAGCCTGCTTGCTAACTCGTGCACAAGTCGTTTATTATGGCTGCTATGGACAAGTCATCTGTTGTGTGTAAATGTGCCCAGTCATTGACTAACATAGCCAATAAAGCACATGTATGTTCACAAGGTAACTGTGTAAAATTGTCTGTAGCCAATAGCAACTAGTCATTTTTCTAGTACAGTTTAAAAGTAAAACAAACATCTTTGTTTTGCACAGTTACCTGTGTAACTTTTTTTGTAAGTGCCACGCGGTGTGTCATAAAGTCTTCTTAATAAATTATAGCACATTGTACATTATGCTAAGAGATGACAAGACAATTTATCCTGGTATATATTTTAATGGACAGTATATTGCATTTTTACAACTGCAAGGCGTACTTACGCTTGGTCGTTAAAGCCAAAGCACTCAAAATGTATACAATTAAATCCTCACACTTGCTGTTTTGTTCATTTTCACAAGGGTACAACTATTTAGTTATACCGCATAAAAGGCTGCACAAAAAACTTGAGGTTATTAAAAAAGATTTTTAAATTTGATTAATATATAGTGTAACTTGAATTTTAACCAAAGTCTGCGGTGCCCCTAAGCTTCCACAAGATGGCAGTACAATCCTTACACAAAGTATAACTTACATGTAGGGCCTGAGTTACTAAGGCTTGTTTTGTTAAATAAAGGCTTAGTACAGCCTACGTTTTAGGGGAGTGAACAGAATAGGGAATGGGAGGATGAACGTAGGCAATGTACAGTAAGGACGTTCCCTGCACTGGAACGTCCAAGTCAGCTTCGGTGCGCTGAATTCACCCGTGTCTCCTGCACCAGCACGGGGTCTAGACTCAGAGCGGTAACTTAGAATTCTGACCCCTGGGGCGAGAAAGACAAATGCCGCCCCCCTAACCCTCAATTTTAACCAAATGAACCTCAAATACTCCTAAACTGCGCCCCCCTTGAGCCTTGCGCCCTGGGCGGTCACCCCTATCGCACAGTCCTAGTTACGGCCCTGTCTAGACTACAGCCGCTGGACCTAGCAGCACTAGACAGCTGTAAAAGATAGATTTTAAAAAGTGTGGTGTCCCCCCTCCAAACAATATTAACCCTTGTGCTCCCAGCCTAGTGCTGATCAGAGCAAAATGGGGGAAAGGGGATGTTTTACTCCAACCAGCACTGGGCAAGCCAGCTGGGACAGTTGGCACTATAGCAGGGGTAACCCAGCTCTGTGTTGAAAGCTTTAGGGCTGTTCCCACACCCCTGAGCTGTGGGTGTGGGGTAATAAATGGTTACAGGTCAGAGGAAAATCAGGAGGACAAACAGCGTGGGGTCCCCCCTGATTCTCCTCCAACCAGGGCTGGTGGCACTATAGCAGGTGAACCCGCAGCAGGGGATCCCCCTGCCATGATGCCAACCAGTCCCAGCCTGGTCAGCACTGGTCTAGATGCCCTAGGAAGTTGGGGTTTGCAAAAAAAAAATGTGCGCCCCTTCCCCAGTGATACCCAGCCCCCTGCTGAAAACACTAGGGCTCTTCTAACACCAATGTGCGTTGGGCATGGGGTAATAAAGTGAATAATGTAAGTGTAAACACTGTTTTAGTTTGTAGAACTATAGGTTCCAACAAGCCCAGGCTGCCATTAACAGTGTGGGTATGATGGTGCTTGTAGAGCTACACGCACCAGCATACCGATGGCAGCCAGGGCATGCTGGCACTTGGAGAACCACAAGTGCCAACATGTCCTGACACTCAGGACCCGCTGAGCCATGAAGTGCCACAAAGTAAAATTTAAATAAACCACACTCCTCGTGCATACCATATATACCCTCATATTAAAAATAATAAAACCAGATATACTAACCAAAGTCTGTGTTATTCATCTGTAAGGGATCAAATCTTGTAAGCTTTTGATCCAATAGGCTTGTGTCCCCACACTGTCCTCTGACCATTAACCAATTATTATCCTGCACCCATTTCACAGGGGTGTGGGAAGAGCCCTAGTGCTTGCAGCACAGGACTGGGTATCTCAAGAGGGGAGCCCAACTCCCTAGGGAATCCAACCCTTTGTCATTATGGCAGTGGGACCGTACGCTGCGGGTTCCCCTGCTAAAGTAGCAACAGCCCCGGCTTTTTACTAGTGCTGGTTGGAGTAAAATCAGGGAAACTCAACTCTTTTTTCCTCCTTGGTTTTGCTCTGACCAGCACAAGGCTGGCAACACAAGAGCTAAGGTCATTGGGAGGAGGAGGTAGCACGACAAGTATGATCCAGGAGCTGCCGAGAGAAGGTGGGTGTGCAGGGGGCGGGGCTCCGAAAATCACGTCATTTTATAGCGGGGGCCAAATGCCGCCATTCTCGGTGAATCGCGGCATTTTGGACCTAATTCTGCCCACTTCACTTGAAAGTGGGCAGATGCGGCAGATTGCCATACTCTCCCAGTAGTCCGTGAGACTCCCCCGAATTGCTGGAGTCTCCTGGACATTCCAGGAGAGTTGGCAAGTATGGTATTGAACCAGCGGTATTGGCTGCTACAGGAGCTGACAGGTACGTACGTTTCCTGCAGTGTCCTGTGCAGTAGAGCAGAGAAAGGTGTGAAAACACACCTGTAGTCAACAAGGAACATATATTGAGATCCGTTCATTGTTGACTACGGGTGTAAGCAGAGCCTATTTGTGTGCAGTTTTGCTACTCCCTGCAGATACGTGCTTTAATGACTCAGGCCTGTACAGTCTAGGTATGGGCACATAGCAGAATAATTAGCTGAAGGTTATTGCATTTTGGAAAAAATTCTTGACTGCAGTTCAAAAGTACAATTGAAAGTCCTTCAGCAGAAAAGTATATTTTTATTGTTCTTTGTTTACTTGTTAATGTAATTAACTTTTACCTTAGTTTATTCATCTAAACAAGTAATATATTTAATCTTATTTTAGCTTGTGCACTTATACCACCATTTTTATAATCCGGAATGTATGTACAGTTGGCAGCGCTTCTGCATTCATCAGTGGTTTAATCACAGGACTGGTCAGTGTAATGTAAATTCACCATATTTGTCCATATACACCAGTGTTCCTTTGAATCACAATTTTAACCAACATTTCAGTAGCTTTTGCATCACCCATCCAATGCATGTTATGTTGTTTCAATTGCTGCATCCAAAATTTACCTGAGTTACTGTAACATATTGTCATTCTCCAGAAATTAACTGATGTGTGTCTTACCAGGCCTGACCTTGCCGTGTATAATTGCTGGGGAACCAGGTGATCCCGGAATTCCTGGCGACTCTGGAAATCCAGGTATGTAAAGACATTGCATTCATTCTTCACGGCCATGAGAACGAGAAAACACAGTTTATCAGCATCTCTCAAAACATTACAAATCTAAAACGTGCAATGGTTTATTATAATTATTATACTGTAGCCAGCATATTAAACTGAATGTATTAATGACCCTATCTGCCACTTAGGTCCCAGAGGTGATAAAGGGTACTCAGGCATTCCAGGGCAGAAAGGATTTGATGGTGCCACAGGACAACCAGGCAGTCCAGGATTTGGTGGATATCCAGGACCACCAGGTATGAACCATCTATGTTTTCAGGTTTCACACAAGTGACAATGGATGCATTTCATTTCCTCACAGATCTGAGGGTCATATTGTTGCAGGATTTACAGGACCACGTGGAGAAGAAGGTCCTTCTGGATATCCTGGTTTGGATGGCATTGCTGGACCTCCAGGAAAGATGGGAATCCCTGGCTTGCCTGGTGTGAAAGGAGCACGTGGTGAGGTATTGGGTGCTGAGCCTGGTGCTCCAGGTGAACCTGGAAGACCTGGAGCGATAGGAGACAAGGGAGTTCGAGGAGACCCTGGATTTGATGGGCAGAGAGGTAATAGAAAACTTTGTGATTGAATTTCATTGGAGGGGTTTGCATGGTTGTAAAAGTTCAACGAAATTTGCAATCATGTGTATTATTCAATATGACAGCTAGAGTAGAGTTCATTACCCAATTGATAATGATCATCCCTTTCTATTTTGGTTCTGTGATGGTAAATTCTCTTCCTTGTTGTACAGGTTTAGACGGACGACCAGGGCTGATGGGTTCTAAAGGTGAAAGGGGAAATTCAGGTTTCCCTGGTAGTCCAGGTACCAGAGGACTACCTGGATTCGGAGGCGCATTTGGCACGAAAGGGAAACAAGGACCTATGGGAGACCTAGGACTCCCAGGGTCACCAGGTATGGTAAACAATGTTTATAAAGTAGACACTTATTTATAACAATAAACCCTGTTCTTCATTTGGTAATGTTTTTTAAACTCTACTGAGAAAACAATGTATAACAAGATATATATATGATGCTGCAAGCGGAACTGTGGAATGTATTACAATAGAATGTATATCTGTATCTCAGGTACGATAACATAACTGTTTGGTAAGTACATCTATCAATCACATGGCCTGCTTCAATGTCATGTATTATATAATCTACAGGGAATAAATATAAGGTTTATTTTCACACGCACTGACTTCAACCTTTCACTAATCCAAAAACCAGTCTACAACTAGCGATTTTCTAGAAAGCAGTATAAAATGGGTACATTTTTCTTTAAAATATAAATATGACCGATATATATATATATATATATATATATATATATATACATACATGTGTGTGTGTGTATATATATATATATATATATATATATATATAAATATATACATGTGTATATATATATATATATATATATATATATATATATATACACATACATACATGTGTGTGTGTGTATATATATATATATATATATATATATATATATATATATATATATATATATATATATATATATGTTAGTTAATGTTTCATGTCTAGTTACTTTTGGTCCAGTGAATCTAGGAAATATCATCTACAGAGATGTGTTTTCACTTAAATCTATGTTCCTGTATAGAACAACTGACTGTGATATAATTGTGCTAGCACAAATGTGACATAAAACAGGCTCTTGTACATAGGGTAAGGAACCTTGGTGCTAATAGATTTAAATGTAATATCACGTTGGGACAATTTCTGACTTTGTTGAGCCATACATAGATGCAGAGGATCATCAAAGAGGAAATGTTTTGAAGATGAAGGATAAGTTTTTATTTAAAAATCTTCACATTGATCGGAACTGTTTACCTCTCTGAACATCGTAGGAGCTTCAGATAGTCTGGTTTAGGGGGGTCGTGTTTAAGCTCAGTGAAGATCGAAGCTGCATGTTAATGAGGATACTATCCCACATCTCTACCCCTGCACATCTAAATTTCTACTTCTGATTTGTAATGATTTTCTAACACTGATCACTAACCAAAACTCAATCAGGTGGCTGAATACAACCTCCAATGAAGCTCACATACAACACCCATCTTCTGTTTTTACCATCTCCTTACTTGCGCGGGGTGTTCTCGTAGTGAAATGATTTAATGTATCTCTCGGTCAGCATTTTCCATTTCACCGTCTGCTATCTTTCATACATTTTGTCTGTTTTTCCTTCATCATGTCTTTTTTCCAAATACCACCAATCCTCCATATTTTGATGTCATACTCTATGGTTTCGACTTCTTCACATAGGCTGCCAAGGTGAGAAAGTGCTCTGTAGCATAAAAGCAGATGGACTAACAGCCCAGCTTTTGATGCTGCGGGCATTGAATTGACCATAGGTGACACCCCTTATTTTTTTTTTACACTGCTTCATAAGAACCATTGTGTGAAGTGTGCTCATGTGTTATGGAAAAGAACAATATCTACACTGAGGTTTAAAAGGCTATTTGACATGTAAGAACATTGGCTGCTACAAATTGTTATTCTTGATGCAAAGCAGTATTTCACACTTTGGGACCATGATCATTAAGCAACCTTTTCCACCATAGATTGGCATGTAGGTTGCCATACTGACAGCAGCTGTGATAAGTGATGGGTGAGAGAAGATTTTCTGTTAAAGGTTGTTTTCATGAATGTATCTCCGTTACAAATTACAGGTGCTCAATTAGTAAACGATTAACATAAATCAATTTTTGAAGGTACATTTTAAGTAACAGGTGGTTTGTAAAATAAATGCAGATGGACCTGTAAGTGACTGCAGGGTAATGCTTTGCAGATTTCTTCAGATGTTTATAAACTTATTATTTGCAAATCAGTAAAAAGTAATGAAAAGGAAAATGATAAGGTTCTAAAGGAACTACGAGGGTCTGTATGGTTCCACTTGTTTCCTGTTTAACAGGACATTTATTGCATGGCTACATGCTGCACTATATATTGTCTGCATTATTCTAGCATTTATGGCCTCATTAATGTAATTAGGTCCATGTGTATTTACGTTATATTACGTTACATTATTATAGATAGTGTTCTGAGCTTTATGGCTAGCTTTACTAAGCTGCGGGTTTGAAAAAGTGGGGATGTTGCCTATAGCAACCAATCAGATTCTAGCTTTCATTTATTTTGTACTTTCTATAAAATGATAGCTAGAATCTGATTGGTTGCTATAGGCAACATCCCCACTCTTTCAAACCTGCAGCTTAGTAAATCTTGCCCTTAGTGTTTTATCTTCACTGCACAGAAGGTCAGTACACAAATGTGGATGTGTGTTAATGAGTGATATCACCAGATAGCAGGTGGTGTTCTACAACAGTAGAACAGATGGCAACACTTGTAGCTAATAGTGAACATTGATTCAAAAAAGCAACATTAATTCAGCCTCTTAGGGGCATATTCAATTGTTAGCATTACAGCCTAAAGTAAAGTGCCCCGCGCACTATTACCGTCTTCACGGTAATAGTACGTCTAAATACCGTTATTACGGTACTTTTCACGCTGGATTTCAGCTCGCGGCTCAGGGAGCTGCGAGCTGAAATCCGGCTTATATTACCGTAATAACGGTAATACTTTTTCCGTAGCGGAAAAAGTAAACAATTGAATATGCCCCTTAGATGTAGATTTATTAAAGCGTCTAAACAGGAAACGTAGTGGTGTGGCCTATAGCAACCAATCAGATTCTAGCTGTTATTACTGGAGAGTGAAAACTATCAGCCAAGTTCAGCGGTGCAGGCAGAATACATAGTGAGCGTTGATCACAGCAAATACCACAAAGCAGTGGAACATCTATGCAGCGTTCAATGGAGCATGAAGCATACAGCAGACGATGAGCCACAACTATTACCACATGGCTGTGGAAAGAAATAGCGGACGTCAGCAATGCAGGCAGAGTAGATAGTGGGAGATTATCACAGCAGTTACTAGTAACGAGTGGACCTGGTGAACAGAAATCAGTGGTATCCAGGTATGCAGTAGACGATGAGCCACAGCTATTACCACGGAGAAGTGGAAACGATCAGCGGTGCGTGCAGAGTAAGTAGCGGGTGTTGGTCACAACGATTACCACTAACGAGTGGACAAGGTGAGCAGAGATCAGCATTATCCAAGTATGCAGCAGACTGTGAGCCACAGCTTTCCACAGGGATGTGGAACGAATCAGCAGTGATCAGCGGTGCGTGCAAAGTAAGTAGCGGGCGTTTATCATAGCGATTACCACTAACGAGTGGACAAGGTGACCAGAGATCAGCATTATCCAAGTATGCAGCAGACTGTGAGCCACAGCTTGCCACAGGGATGTGGAACGAATCAGCAGTAGTCAGCGGTGCGTGCAAAGTAAGTAGCGGGCGTTTATCATAGCGATTACCACTAACGAGTGGAACAGGTGAGCAGAGATCAGCGATATCCAGGTATGCAGCAGACGGTGAACCACGGCTTACCACTGGGATGTGGAACAGATCAGCAGTAGTCAGTGGTGCATGCAGAGTAGGTAGCGGGTGTTGATCACAGCGATTACCACTAATGAGTGGACAAGGTGAACAGAGATCAGTGATATCCAGGTATGCAGCAAACGATGAGCCACAGTTTACCACAGGGATGTGGAACAGATTAGCAGTAGTCTGCGGTGCATGCAGAGTAGGTAGCGGCATTGATCATAACAGAGAGGAAGCTGAAACAGGCCAGGTGTAGACTCGAAGAACCAGCAATAAAAAGGTGAAAGAAGGAGCTTTATAAAGGAGGAATTACCAATTGCTGAACAGGCCAAACACAGGTGAAGCAAGCATAGGTGCAAACCGTTGCTGACAGCCTGCACAATGAAGAGAATTAAAGTGAGAGTCAGTGTATTGAGGCTCGGTTGGAGGTACCCGGAGAGCGGTGTATGACAATACAACAGGTCTTGATCGTGGAACAGGTAACACAGAATACCAACTGAGGTGTAGTGAACTACAGAGAACTGATGCACGAAGATCCCTGAAAGCGAATAGCTTGAGGATGGTACCGATGATGAGGCACGAGGTTCTTGCAATAATACCACAGGTCTTGATTGTGGAACAGGTAACACAGGATACCACTGTGCAGACAGGAGCCAGAGAGAACAGCGTCCTAACAGGTATGGAGACCTGAAGATCTGACAACTTGGTAGAGAAGCAGGTGCTTTAAATAGACAGAGCTGACAGGCAATTAGCCAATCAAGAGAAAGCAGGAAGTATTGAAAAGACCAGGAGTGCACATGCTCAGGTCAGACAAGCAAGTGAAGGCAGGGAGTGAGAACCAAGGGAAGCAGGTAAGAACAGTGACCAAAATGCAGGTTAGCTGGTGCAATGTGTGACAGAAACCCCCTTTTTAAAGGTGGGCACCGTACACCTAAGACCTAGCTTTGTTGGGACACATGGCATGAAATTTCTTGACCAAAGATGGAGCGTGAACATCAGAAGCATCCACCCTGGGCCATTCCTCAGGTCCACATGTTCAGATTGCTGAACAGCCAGAGGAGGAGACATATTCTTATCGGAAGAAAACCAGTTAATGATTAGAGGCTTGAGGAGCGAAACATGAAAGGAATTCAAGAGGCGGAGTGAGTTAGGAAGCTTGAGTTTGACGGATACTGGGTTGATGACCCGAACAATTCTTAAGGGAATTCTGACCACAGAATTCTGAAGGGTCCGGGGGGCAAACTTCATGGGAGGGACTCCATAAAGAAGTGGTGAACTGCAGAGAACTGATGCACTAGGATCCCTGGAAGTGAATAGCTTGAGGACGGGACCGATGATGAGGCACGAGGTTCTTGCAATAATACCACAGGTCTTGATCGTGAAACAGGTAACACAGGATGTCGATGTGCAGACAGGAGCCAGAGAAAACTGCGTGCTAACAGGTAAGGAGACTTGAAGATCTGGCAACTTGATAGAGAAGCAGGTGCTATAAATAGACAGAGCTGACAGGCAATTAGCCAATCAAGAGAAAGCAGGAAGTATTGAAAAGACCAGGTGTGCACATGCTCAGGTCAGACCAGCAAGTGAATGCAGGGAGTGAGAACCAAGGGAAACAGGTAAGAACAGTGACCAAAATGCAGGTTAGCTGGTGCAATGTGTGACACCACCTTCCAGTATTTGACCCATATTATCCACTTCTTGCTGCAACATTAATTTTTAAAACACAAGAAACAAATACTTTTGATTAGAAATAGAAAGAAGTTATATTTCTGGCATGGTAGGGGTCCAGCTAATAGAGAGGCATGCTATGTAAGTAAAAGGCCTGAACCCTAAACTGCAAATTAATAGTTGTCTCAGAGACAGGGAGGGGGGGCACCGACAATTCTTTGTGTGTGTGGTGCTAGCCAGGAACAGGTTCTTCTCCAAAAACCTCTAAATGTATACATGTAAAGCATATTAAAGGCTATCAGCTACCAGTTAGTGACTCGTCCCCATGAGGGGTATGTCTGCTGCTGTAAGCACAGAAAAGAGCATGTGTTTTTTGCTGTGTCCTACTCTGTACTTTCTTTTTGTGCCAAATTGTTATTGGTAATGATATTATTAGACTTTACCAAGCAATAACGTTTGAACAAAGCATATTCCAGACATGGCAGCATGTGTGTTTGTCAAGTTCTACTAAACATATATGTTTTTTAAATAAGTAACGTTATAGTATAATGCCCCTTTGTCTGGGCAATAGTATAACAAACCCACATGCTCACTTATATAAAGCATTGCCATGATCACAGTATTCCTATTGTGTAGCTTAAACAATAATCCCACTGCCTCTGTGTTTAAACCCAAATACTAAGAGTCATCCATATGTTTTCCTTAGTGAAGTAGTATAGAAAAGAGAATTGTATGGGTGTATTTTGTACATAGATTACTTTTACTGTGTTGTCAACTTGTAAAGTAAACACAAGTGTGATCATTTGCTCTGCCCAGATTTTGAAATACTGCTAAGTTTCTCAAGTATTAGATTCAACTTACCACCTTGCTATATGTGTGTCACCCTTTGGACAATGGTTCAGATAAAATGTTTTTATTAACACGTTTGGTATTTTTGACTCACAAATCAATATGGAAAATGGAACATCATAAGGGGTTTCACTGCAGTCAGTTGTAGTGTTTAGGCAGTAACCAGGGGCGTAACTAGACATTTGTGGGCCCCATAGCAAAATTTTGTGAGGGCTCCCAGGTACCTCAGGGGTGAATCAATCACATATACACATGGGGCTTTGACGGGGGAGGCAGCCCTTCCCCCCGCCCAGCTGAAGGCTCCGTAGCAGCCACACCCCCTGCTACTATGGTAGTTACGCCCTTGGCAGTAACCCTTGCAATAGGTAATATGTTGTTAGAAAACTAATGCTTTTGCAGCTAATGTCCCTCTTGCTAGCAAATTATGAGGCTTATTTGTTAGTTGATATTTTCAAAAAGTGTTCTGCTGTTCATCTTCTATCTATCAGGACTGGTGGATTCTTCAGTTTCTGTCAGTTACTTGTCGTCCAGAATCGATGGAAGTTTTTTCTTGTCCTGCTCTCTGATTGGTTCCAAATTTTGACGTTTCATATATTCATTTCAGGTTTTCCAGGAGCAAAGGGTATTCCTGGAGATAGGGGTTTACCTAGCAGAGCTGGGATTAAGGGTAGCACCGGTCCTAATGGAGATGCAGGTCGTCCTGGAGACTTAGGACCTCCCGGACCTCCAGGACCAAGTGGCCGTGATGGCCAACCAGGATTTGCAGGAGTTAAAGGTTGGCACTTTAATACAATTTAATAGCTAATGTATATAATGATGGTTATGTCCTGCATTACAAACAGTATATACTATTACTAAACGTGTAACCATTTTTCAGGTGATAAGGGCTCTCCAGGTTTGCTAGGGTTTCCTGGCATGCCTGGTCCACCAGGGTCCCCTGGTGGCAGTGGGTTTAAAGGATTTGATGGATTGTTTGGAAGAGATGGACTTTCTGGAGTTGATGGGAGAAAAGGAGAACAAGGTAAATAATATACATTTCATATCTATGCAAGCAATTTTTTGAGTTCTCCAGTTCTCCCCATGGAGATAAAGGGGCCTGCTGTACGGGGATCTAGCGAGCTGTGGGCCACGGTTCCCTACTCCCCGCACCGGAGCCCACAGCTCACTACTTTTGCCTCTGGTATGGCTGAAATAGTTGGCGAAACTAATACTTAAATTTCCTCTTCCATCTTTTACTGAATATGCTTTATCTTCTAAGATCCCTTCTGTAATTTTTTTCACCAAAGCTATTTTATCATCAGTCTTTTCTTTAATTGTCGCCGCTTTTGGATATGACAGAAATTATGATGTGTGCATTGGATACATTTGTATTCAGAGTCAACTAAAATATGTAAATGATGTAAAATTAATTAATAAAGTAATAAATAAATAAACATTGTCACCTAGATCAAACCTTATTTAAGTTTTTGAAAACACAAGTGCAGTTTTATGGAATTTACAAATCAACAATTATTATTATTTTGTGCAATTTTCAAACTACTAATTGCCGTAACTATCCCTCAGAGTATGCGTCTGTTGGAATGTTTCATGTATGTATAAAGATGAGAGAAATTTCTGTAATTGTAATTTCTAGGCATTAGAGGTGATCTGGGCCCACCTGGTCCTCAGATACCCGTGGATCTAAATGTCCTGAAAGGAGATCGTGGTACCCCAGGAAGAATTGGACAACCAGGGTTCCCTGGCCAAAGAGGTAACACTAATATTAGTAGTAACAAGTCATTGGCAAGCATTGTTATGGTTTGTGTAATTATCATCTGAATTAATGTAAATATTAGTATGTGAGACATCATCATCAGCCTTTTATATTAAATGAACATTGCCATATATTTACGTCAATTTAAGTAAATATTCATTTGTAGATAGTGATATGGAAAATATACTTGTTAATTGATTGGATTGAAAGTGTATTTATTTCTTGTATAAGCAAACCTTGTGTCAGTGCAGGCTGTTTCAGTTTTAGATGGCAAGGTTCTTTTCCAAATCATGATCCTAATCAAACAGTGATTGCATTTAAAAAGCCTATAGCTATATTCTATTCTTCTCTTATTTCATAAAGCACTGTTGTGCTGTGGAGACGAAGATGCTGCAGAATTTAGGCAAAAGGGTTCAGTAAAAAAAGTTGTAATAAAAAATTATTATTATTATTATTAAAGGCAAACTTGCCTTTACAAGCCTTCGCCGCTTTAAATTTTCAATGCAAAGTCGCCGATTTCCGGCGAGTTGAAAAAATCGGAGCATCATACATTTACCCCATGGTCTTGTAATGGCGAATCCTGTAAAGGAACCAAAATAAACAAAGAAATGTAGTAACCTTTGTATCAGAGAGCTCAGAGCCAATAAAACCAGGACTGTGTCATCCACAGAGAGAGTCCAGTGCACTTTGGAATATCCTATGTTTATTCAAAATTAAAAAGCCAATGGTTCAATCACGATATAAATTAATAGAGGCGACAGTGGGAGCCCTTTTGCAACAATAGAGGGCCAGAAAGGAAGCCTAGAGTATAAATTCTAGAGCTGGGGTCATAATACATTGATAGAAATAGTGGTATAGATGATACTTATATCCCATTTTCCCCACAACTTTCCTCCTACCTTCTCCACTTCTGCGTTAATATGTTTTAGTATTGCTAGTACATTTTGTATGTTGCCCATTGCCACACTGCCTATAATATACCCCACCGATCCTTTCCTATCAATACTGGAATATGTATGGCAAATTTCTGTACCATGATCTTTGTCAACAATTCATTTCTTGGTTCAGTAAAGAAATGAGTAGATAAAAACCTGCACTAGTGGATCCTTACTGTGCCTTGGGAGTAATCAATTAAGCAGTCTTTCCCAACCTACCTCTTCCAAGATAATTGTAAATAGGACCTCTAGTGTTTCATACACTTCCTCCTGCAACAGTTGATAAAATCCCAACAAGTATATCAGGGTCTGTCGCTGAGATCATTGGTTAGACATGTGTCTGTGACAAAACAGAAAGTTATTTGGCTGAAGCTAAACGTACATGGAAAGACAAATATAAAAGCTTCTAAACTGCATCACACTGCGTCTACGATGTGCTCAAATTGAGATGAATGTATGTTTTCAGCTGCTTAAACGTGAAGCAAATGCACTATGAAATAAAACAAGAAGCATTGAAAAAAAAGCTAGCTAAATGCACGTAAAACGTATGTAAACGTGCAAATATACAGGGGCAGATTCAATTAGCCATCATTGGCTGTACATTTTTACTGTTTATACTTTAAAAAGTAACGCTCACCTTTGCTTGCGTCTCTATGGGGCACCAGCAAAAGTGAGCGGATATCTCACTAAAAAAATTGCCACGTGGTGTCTACCGGCCATTCCAGGAGACTACACAGCAATTTTTTTTTTTACAATTGAATCTGCCCATACAGTCTAATTTGGTACAGTAATTTTTATTGATTTTATTTTTATTTAATTTACTTGCATTGGAAAGGTATCTTAAACACTGAATTCTAGTTCCAGTGTGTATGCAGCCTTAGTTTGTAAGCTCTAGCGAGCAAGGTTTTTACCTTTTCTTTCATTGTATGTTCTGTTCGTGTATATTTAAGGAACTAAATATGTTAGTAATTATATAAAGTAGTAATATGTTAGTATTATATAAATAAAGGATAATAACTGTATTTAAATATTCACAGGCGATAAAGGCGTTTCTGGTCGCCCTGGATCACCTGGGCTCCCTGGTTTGCCAGGCTCTTCAGGAAGAGAGAAAGGTCTACCTGGAGATCCAGGATTGCCTGGTTCATTTGGGAGGCCGGGTAATCCTGGGCCAATGGGAGCACCAGGGATCATAGGATTTCCTGGTATGCCGGGAGCAAATGTAAGTTTTCTTTATTGAATTACTGTTTTGGGAGTGTGTGGGGCAATTCAACAAACGATAATTCTATTATCATATTTTTAATGTATAGCTCTGAATATGATAGGGTATACAAGTTGTTTAGTTAGATAATGTTCTTAGTTATATTGTATTTAATATTTGTTCTGATTCTGCCTTGTTGCTTATAATAGAATAGAAAGCCAATCAGGGGCAGAACTACAATGTTTGCAGGGGGCACATTGGTTATTAAGGCTCCCTCTGTCATCTTCTCAGCATGAGGGCCGGTGCATGCACAGTGAATGGGGGCCTCCAGTGGGGATGGACATGGATGCCATCCCCCCCAATTTCGCTGTGAAACCCAGTGATTGGGCGCTACGTCCCTGTCTGTTACACTCTAAGATAAAGCTTGGGTGCTGTCAATGTTTATTTATTATTGTTTATTTGTATAGCGCCACCATATTACACGTCACTTTCCAGAGAATATGGAACCATTCACATCAGCCCCTGACCTCTTGGAGCTTACAGTCTTAATTCCATAAAACACTCAATGGCCAGTTTGTCAGGAGCCAATTTACTGATAAGTATGTTTTAGAACTGTGGGAGTGACCCAGAGGACCCAGAGGAAACCCATGCAAACACAGAGAGAACACACAAACTCAACACAGACACGGCATGTGTCAGAATCGAACACATGGCCCCAGCGCTGTGAGGGATCAGTGTGTCATTGTACCAACTCTCAGGTGTATAGAAGTATATATTTCATATGTGATGTGGAGGAGAATTTATCTCAGTGATCTAATTGGAAACACGTCACTGTTTTTCTTCTCAGAGAAGTATTGTCACGGGCACTAGGAGTCTTTACCCAGGGATCACCAGATGGTAGGCTTACCAGAGCAATGTAGATGGTAATAGGGTACTCTGGTAGCTGGGTGATCACGGAACATGAAATGATGGCCGATGAGATGCTCAGGAAAGTCTATGACTAGCAACACTGGTAATAATGAGGTAATGATACACAAGGAACTGTATGGACAAGGACACGTGAAGGTAGTCAGTGGTCTGCGATAGCAAGTTGTACCACTGCTATAGTGAGGAGGAATGTCCAACAGAAACAAGGAGGTGATGAGAGTCAGCGGTCTGCGGGTAGCAAGTTGTACCGCTGTCTGAGTGAAGGAATGGAATCCAAGTGGAGGTATCCAGGTAGTCAGTGGTCTGCGGTAGCAAGTTGTACCACTGCTATGTGAGAGGATAATGGAACAGGTGATACCGGAAACAGGGATCAGTGGTCTGACATCAGCAAGTTGTACCACTGCATATATATGTGAGGAGGTGCACGGGGGAAGACTGCAACACAGGATATACACAGGCACTTTATACACGATCCACAGTAATATGCACAATATAGGTATATATATATGTAAATGACTGATCAGGTCTGCAATCTAGAAAGTCTCTTGAAGTAGTCCAGCACAATGATAACACAGTCAATGATGGCAATAGACTCAGCGGATAGCAGACTCCAGAGAGAACCAAAGACAGTCCAGCAAGATATGCAATACACAGCACAGTCAATGAGAAGTATGCATACCGTGGTTCAGCAGTAGCAGTCAGATGGGATTGCAGCGGTACCTGAGCGGCTGGAGGCCGACTGGATAGGAAGTCCCTGGATAGGAGAAGCAGCGGTCTAGCAGGTGCAGCGCACAGGTGAGTAGACCGACAGGGACACGAATCCACAGGAGTCAGCAACACGTGGAACTGGACTCATAGGAAACCCAGGAGAATGGAGATGATCCAGCAGAGGGTAGTAGAAGAGATACAAATCCAATGCTGACAGGAGGGTAGAGGCCAGTGGAACACGTGAAGGCGTGGAGAGTGGATCAGCAGGAGATGGACGATAGCGCTGACCACAGCGGCAGGACTCAGCGGCACACGGAGGTAACCAGTAGCAACCACAGGAACCAACAGCGATGGGAAACAGGAGTGCAGCGCAGGGCAGGAGCTGTAGATCACGAAGTGTAGCAGATGGTAATGAAAAGCGGCAGTCTCGAGGAAGTCACAGCAAAGATGAGATGAGAGTGTAGTGCACGGAGGCAGCGGATAGTAATCAGCTGGCAGTCACGATGTTGAACACAGGCGAGTTGCAAGCAGGAGACTGTAGTGCACAGAGGCAGCGGATAGTAATGAGCAAACAGTCACATTGATATAAAATAACGTTGAAGTGGTGTAGAAGACTGTAGTGCACGGAGGCAGCGGATAGGAATCAGCAAACAGTCATGATGATAAAGTTGATGGTAGAAGTGGTATGGAACCACAGTAGTAGAAGTGGTTTGGAAACCACAGGAATCAGCAGCACTGAATACACAAGTAATACAGGAACACCTTCAGAGACTCATGAGGAATGAGACTCCAAGATCAGGCAATGTGGTAGTGACCACAGGTGCTTAATATAGGGAGGTTGCCTGATCTGCCAATTAAGTTAAAGGGGTATACACTGAAGTATAGAAAAGGGCTGCGCATGCGCAGACCCTCAGGATGGTGGACGGCCACGGTTCCTAAATGTCCGGGAAGAGGCACTCACGGTCCGGTGAGTGACAGTACCCCCCCTTTTAAAGGTGGGCACAGAACGCCTGGAACCGGGCTTGTCCGGATTTTTGGAGTAAAACTTCTTCAATAGGGCAGGAGCATTAAGATCTTCAGCTTTGATCCAAGAGCGCTCCTCAGGACCAAAGCCCTTCCAATGAACGAGGAAGTGGAGGACTCCTCGCGAAATTTTTGCATCTAGTACCTCGGTAATCTCAAAATCCTCCTCCTGATGGACTTGAACTGGCTGCGGAGCTGAGGGAGGAGTTGAAAAACGGTTGATAATAAGAGGTTTGAGCAAAGATACATGGAAGGCATTAGAAATCCGAAGACTCTTAGGAAGAAGAAGTTTCACACATACTGGATTGATAACTTGAATGATCCTATATGGACCAATAAAACGAGGGGCGAATTTCATGGATGGAACCTTCAAACGAATATTTTTTGTGGATAACCAGACACGATCTCCAATTTTTAGTGGTGGAATAGCCCGCCTCTTCTTATCAGCGAAAGATTTATATTTGACAGATGTCTTCTTCAAACAGGTTCTAACCTGAGACCAGATATTTTTAAAGGTCTGACAAACAGTCTCCACCGCAGGAACTTGGGTGGGCGGGAGGGCAGGAAATTCCGGAAAAGACGGATGGTGACCGTAGACCACAAAGAATGGAGTTTTGGATGATGACTCATGGTACATGTTGTTATGGGCGAACTCAGCCCAAGGGAGTAACTCTACCCAGTTGTCTTGATTGGCTGATGAAAATATCCTTATAAAAGTCTCAAGATCTTGATTGACACGTTCGGTTTGTCCATTGGATTGTGGATGGTAAGAAGATGAGAGTGCTAATCGTATGCCCAAGGTTTTACAAAGGGCTCGCCAGAATCTGGACACGAATTGTACTCCTCTATCAGACACAATCTCAGATGGACATCCATGGA
Organism: Mixophyes fleayi; assembly: GCF_038048845.1. NCBI lineage: Eukaryota > Metazoa > Chordata > Amphibia > Anura > Limnodynastidae > Mixophyes > Mixophyes fleayi. The sequence continues at coordinate 51,512,725 of NC_134410.1, forward strand.
TACGGAAGATCTCTTTAATGAAATGTTCAGCCAGGATAGACGAGGAAGGCAAACCAGACAGAGGGATGAAATGAGCCATCTTCGAAAATCTGTCCACTACGACCCAAATAGTGTTATGGTTCTTACTAGGTGGTAAGTCAGTAACGAAATCCATACTAATATGGGTCCATGGTTTGGACGGAATGGGTAGTGGTCGCAGCAACCCTGCTGGGGTTCTGCGGGAGGATTTGAATTGCGAACATAATTCACAGGAAGCAATGAACTCTTTGACGTCTCTCCTCATTGAAGGCCACCAGTAACTTCGAGAGAGGATCTCAAAAGTCTTGTGTTCACCGGCGTGTCCAGAAAAACGAGAGGCATGGAACCACGAAAGGATTTTCCTCCTTAGAGTAGGAGGCACGAGGGTCTTCCCAAATGGTAGCGTTTTGGTGGATGAAGCAGCCAGTGAGATACATTTGGGGTCTAGAATGGTATGGTTGGAAACCTCTTCTATATCAGAGGACGTAGCAAAGGCTCTAGATAAGGCATCAGCTTTTTTGTTCTTGGCAGCTGGTTTGAAGGTAATTATTAATTCAAAACGGGAAAAGAAAAGAGACCATCTTGCTTGACGAGGGTTCAAGCATTGGGCAGACTGGAGATATGACAAGTTCTTATGATCCGTGAAGATCGTCACCGGATGGCGAGCTCCCTCCAACAAGTATCTCCATTCCTCTAATGCGGCTTTGATAGCCAGTAATTCCTTGTCTCCGATGGTATAATTCTTCTCTGCGGGTAGGAGACCCCGAGAATAGAAGGCACAAGGGTGGAATTTTTGCTGTTCCGAGCGTTGGGAGAGAATAGCTCCTAAGCCCACATTAGAGGCATCTACTTCTAGGAAAAAAGGGAGTGTCACATCAGGCTGACGAAGGATTGGAGCCGAAGAGAAGGACTCTTTTAATGTTTGAAAGGCTTGAATAGCCTCAGTAGACCATTGCTTAGGATTAGCCCCTTTATGAGTCAGGGCCACAATAGGAGATGCAATGGAAGAAAAGTCTTGAATGAAGCGTCTATAGTAATTGGCAAAACCTAAAAAACGCTGGATGGCACGAAGAGTAGTTGGCTGGGGCCAATGTAGTACAGCATTTACTTTGTCAGGATCCATCTTCAGACCAACTCCGGAAACAATATACCCCAAGAATGGAATCTGGGGTAATTCGAATGAACATTTTTCTAATTTACAGAACAATGAATTTTTCCGTAGCCTGGAGAGGACTTCTGCCACATGTTGGTGGTGAGAAGGCAGGTCCTGTGAAAAAATCAATATGTCGTCCAGGTAGACGACGACACATACATATAATAAGTCCCGAAAAATCTCATTGATGAAGCCCTGAAAAACAGCGGGGGCATTACATAGCCCGAAAGGCATTACCAGATATTCGTAATGCCCGTCTCTGGTGTTAAACGCCGTCTTCCATTCATCACCGGAACGGATTCTGATTAAATTGTAAGCACCACGAAGATCCAACTTAGTAAAAATACGGGCTCCCTTAATGCGGTCAAATAGCTCAGTGATCAACGGAATGGGATACCGGTTCTTGATAGTAATGGCATTGAGTCCACGAAAATCTATACAAGGGCGTAATGATCCATCCTTCTTTTTGACAAAGAAGAACCCAGCTCCAGCGGGCGAGGTGGAAGGTCGAATGAACCCACGCTGGAGGTTCTCCCGTATATATTCAGATGTAGCTTGAGTTTCAGGTAACGAGAGTGGATAGACCCGGCCTCTGGGAGGAGTCTTGCCAGGAAGAAGATCAATCGGACAATCCCAAGAACGATGAGGAGGAAGACGTTCAGACTGAGCTTTATCAAAAACATCGGTAAATGAAGCATATTGAGGAGGGAGTCCCGGTGAAATAGCTGAAATGGAAGCTTGCTGTACCTTGAGAGGAATGACTTGGGAAAGGCAATGATGGTGACATTCAGGCCCCCAAGACGTGACTTGAGGGGTGCGCCAGTCAATCTGGGGAGAGTGACACTGAAGCCATGGAAGGCCTAGGACAATCGGACTTGTCGTAACAGGAAGAATTAAAAACGATATCTCTTCATGATGCAGAGCACCAATCTGAAGGGTTACTGGAGACGTACTCTGGGTGATGAGACCGTTGATGAGACGTGATCCATCGATAGCCGTCACAGTAATGGGAGTTTTTAAGGTAATCATTGGTAGAGACCATTGATTAACTAACGATTTGGAAATAAAATTTCCTGCTGCTCCGGAATCAATCAATGCCTGTGACTCAAAGGTCTTGGTAGCAAAGGAAATAGTCACATCAAAAGCGCAGACTTTAGATTTCATAGACGATGGAGAGGACTCCAGGGACCCTAACTTCACCTCTCCAGAACTAGTTAGGGCCTGGCATTTCCCGATCTCTTAGGGCAGGAGCTGAGGACATGAGTGGAATCAGCACAATAGATACAGAGTCTATTCTTGACTCTTCGTTTCCTCTCCTCAGAAGATAACTTGGAACGTCGAATCTCCATGGGAATCACAGCGGGTGACACTGGACGAAATTGAGGGTTAGAGCGAAAAGGTGCTTTAGCAGAAGTCGTTTTCTCAGCCTCTCTTTCACGAAATCTCATATCAACACGATGGCATAGAGAGATCAAATCTTCAAGTGACGAAGGAAGCTCTTGGGTAGTCAGTGCATCTTTAATTTTATCGGAAAGCCCCTGCCAGAAGGCGGCAACTAGGGCTTCAGTGTTCCACTGAAGTTCAGAGGCTAAGATCCTAAATTGAATGACGTACTGGCCTACAGTATGAGATCCTTGTCGCAGACGGAGGATGCTGGAAGCAGCGGAGGTCACACGACCTGGTTCATCGAACACACTTCGGAATGTAGAAATGAATTTGGCACTATCTTGTAATATTGGATCGTTCCTCTCCCACAGAGGGGAGGCCCAAGCCAGGGCTTGTCCTGAAAACAAAGAGATAAGATAGGCCACTCTGGAACGATGGGTAGAAAAATTTTGAGGTTGGAGCTCAAAATGGACTGAACATTGGTTAAGGAAACCCCTACAAGTTTTGGGGTCTCCATCGTACTTTGACGGAGTAGGCAGGTGAAGCGTGGAAGCTATAGACACCTGGGATGGCAATGGGGAAACGGAGGAAAGCACAGGAGCTTCAGTAGTAGCTGTCACAGTCTGTCCAGATGTTCCTTGGGAGGTTAATGACTGATAACACTGAAGTAACAGCTGTTGGCGGGCATCCTGTTGCTCCACACGGCTAACCAGATGTTGCAACATCTCTTTGGCGGTAGGTTCCACATCTGGGTCTGTCATGGCCTGATCTTACTGTCACGGGCACTAGGAGTCTTTACCCAGGGATCACCAGATGGTAGGCTTACCAGAGCAATGTAGATGGTAATAGGGTACTCTGGTAGCTGGGTGATCACGGAACATGAAATGATGGCCGATGAGATGCTCAGGAAAGTCTATGACTAGCAACACTGGTAATAATGAGGTAATGATACACAAGGAACTGTATGGACAAGGACACGTGAAGGTAGTCAGTGGTCTGCGATAGCAAGTTGTACCACTGCTATAGTGAGGAGGAATGTCCAACAGAAACAAGGAGGTGATGAGAGTCAGCGGTCTGCGGGTAGCAAGTTGTACCGCTGTCTGAGTGAAGGAATGGAATCCAAGTGGAGGTATCCAGGTAGTCAGTGGTCTGCGGTAGCAAGTTGTACCACTGCTATGTGAGAGGATAATGGAACAGGTGATACCGGAAACAGGGATCAGTGGTCTGACATCAGCAAGTTGTACCACTGCATATATATGTGAGGAGGTGCACGGGGGAAGACTGCAACACAGGATATACACAGGCACTTTATACACGATCCACAGTAATATGCACAATATAGGTATATATATATGTAAATGACTGATCAGGTCTGCAATCTAGAAAGTCTCTTGAAGTAGTCCAGCACAATGATAACACAGTCAATGATGGCAATAGACTCAGCGGATAGCAGACTCCAGAGAGAACCAAAGACAGTCCAGCAAGATATGCAATACACAGCACAGTCAATGAGAAGTATGCATACCGTGGTTCAGCAGTAGCAGTCAGATGGGATTGCAGCGGTACCTGAGCGGCTGGAGGCCGACTGGATAGGAAGTCCCTGGATAGGAGAAGCAGCGGTCTAGCAGGTGCAGCGCACAGGTGAGTAGACCGACAGGGACACGAATCCACAGGAGTCAGCAACACGTGGAACTGGACTCATAGGAAACCCAGGAGAATGGAGATGATCCAGCAGAGGGTAGTAGAAGAGATACAAATCCAATGCTGACAGGAGGGTAGAGGCCAGTGGAACACGTGAAGGCGTGGAGAGTGGATCAGCAGGAGATGGACGATAGCGCTGACCACAGCGGCAGGACTCAGCGGCACACGGAGGTAACCAGTAGCAACCACAGGAACCAACAGCGATGGGAAACAGGAGTGCAGCGCAGGGCAGGAGCTGTAGATCACGAAGTGTAGCAGATGGTAATGAAAAGCGGCAGTCTCGAGGAAGTCACAGCAAAGATGAGATGAGAGTGTAGTGCACGGAGGCAGCGGATAGTAATCAGCTGGCAGTCACGATGTTGAACACAGGCGAGTTGCAAGCAGGAGACTGTAGTGCACAGAGGCAGCGGATAGTAATGAGCAAACAGTCACATTGATATAAAATAACGTTGAAGTGGTGTAGAAGACTGTAGTGCACGGAGGCAGCGGATAGGAATCAGCAAACAGTCATGATGATAAAGTTGATGGTAGAAGTGGTATGGAACCACAGTAGTAGAAGTGGTTTGGAAACCACAGGAATCAGCAGCACTGAATACACAAGTAATACAGGAACACCTTCAGAGACTCATGAGGAATGAGACTCCAAGATCAGGCAATGTGGTAGTGACCACAGGTGCTTAATATAGGGAGGTTGCCTGATCTGCCAATTAAGTTAAAGGGGTATACACTGAAGTATAGAAAAGGGCTGCGCATGCGCAGACCCTCAGGATGGTGGACGGCCACGGTTCCTAAATGTCCGGGAAGAGGCACTCACGGTCCGGTGAGTGACAAGTATATACTAGAGGAAAGGGCATTGCTTATAATCTCAGTGCAGTTATTTGCTTTTAATATTAACAAGCTTAAAGAAAAGAAAATGTTGGACACTCAGTTAATCATGGTAGTCTACATATAATAAGCCATTGTCCGTGTACTGCACCACCTAATCACAACAAGGTTTTTTATTGCATTACATATATTCAGGTCTACCACTGTGTGGCTGCAAATGTATTTACATTTATATGAATGTAAGTTTTATAGAGTGTAATGGCGCATTAAACTGTAATAATACATTTTCTCATTATTTAATATTGAGAGTGGGGGGTAACAACATCTCTTATAATGATAATGTGTAGTGACCCAGCATCTCAGTAATAAATTTATACCAAAGATCTAATCTTAAACATCTGTGTCATTCACAGGGCGCAGATGGGTTCCCAGGAATACCAGGCTTTGCTGGCACCACTGGTCGATCTGGCAGCAAAGGTGACTATGAAATCAAAATGATTTGTATATAACTTGTATCTATAAAAAGAGGAAATATGTGGTTAATTAAATATATTTTTGTTACTGAGCTACAGTTGGTATATTGTATATTAAGTGCTTTATTAATAAAGGGACATTTGTCCTTGTCCACACCTTTAACATTTCTAGTAACTGAGTCTGGATATGGAAGGCCTTAAATTGCTTCTATTCCAAGCCCTTTGGAGACCCCTTGTTTCCAAGAGGGACAGGGTTTCCACTTTTAAGTAAATTGCATAACTGGTTTGACCCTGGATCAAGCAAATACATTTGTAGAAAAGACAAAATACTAAACTAACCTCAACTTAACCTAATAGTTGTATTAGCCCAATTTGGAAATTTGAATCGACCCTAAGTGGTAACCATAGTGCAACATTAGTCCAGGCCTAAAGCAAACCTAGGACTTACCTTTAAATCTTGCTCAAACTTTAAACCATCCAACCTCAAGAGAGACCTTGTTTTCCCCCAAAACTACAAAGTAAGGGACACTGCTCTTTTATCTTGATACACTCTATTTTGGAATACTGTTGCAAATTACCTCTAAATGATTTTTGCTCTGGGTCCTTGATATCTTAAAGCAACCCTATAACGGTACCCGAACATCACAGATTTTCCTACTCACCTCTATGGGGTGTGAGGATAAATCTGTGATGTTATATTGCCACAAAGTGCATTCCAGAGGCACTCCACAGTACATTGCAATGAATTTAATCCCCCATTCCTTTAAAATTGGGTGGACTTATTAACCGAGACATAACATTGTCAGTGGTGTATAAATAGACTTTCTATTCATATACCATCACACCAGTCTTTGTTTAGATAAAAGCAGAGATTCTGTTTGGTTATATATATTACCAAAAGATCGGGTTAGTGGTACATCTCAAGGGGTTAGACGGCTGCATTTCACACACTTCAGCCAGATAAATCACACCATTCCAGTGTTTTCAGCTCAACTAGCCTCAGTTGGGTCTATTTTCCAGGCATAACAATAAAGAAACAGGAACACCCACTCTCCTGTGAAGGACCTTGTGTCCCACAGACATACAAAAACATAGAGGTAATTGGTCAACATTTGCAGTCTCTCAGGAGGCTGCTAACCTCCTCCTCAGGTCTGAGAGAGAGTGAGGACTCTGCCCAGCAACATTTTTTCAGAACTTTGCAGGTGCAACTCCTGATTACCAGCAACTTGCTAGCTGGTTGGAAAACCTGACATGGACCTTATAAATGGAGCCCATCCTTCTCTCTCCATTTATACCCCAGGGACCTTTACCAACTTTTCCTAAAGCCAAACACACTCTCTGGGAAGTTTTTCCCAACCACAAATAATCTCCCTAGGGCTTTAGAGCATGTAAGACAGAAAGCCTGGGACATATATATCTGTGATTTACCAATTTCCCAGTGTTTTCTGTCACAATATTTATGTTATAATGTGTTGCTATGCAACTTTCATTCATAATAGGCTTTAAAGAGCATATATCACCTTGATTCCACCCGACAATTGATTCATGGTTGTATTGTGTAATATGGTCAAAACTATATATCAAACAAGGTGTTTTTGAAGCACCATTTGTGCTTGTCCATCTTTTGCTTTGTATTCAATAAACAGGCTTCTTGCAGCACTTTACCAGAGGTAAAGCATTATGAATAATCAATTTTCTTTGTTCATTAAAGGTGACCGCGGGGAATCACTAGGGCAGCCTGGTGCTCCAGGACCCAAGGGAGAAAGAGGAGATCCAGGAGGTCCAGGTACTATTGAAATATATTTCCCATTGATATGAAAAAAAATAATTTTCAATTTGTCTGAGACAGACCTAAGCAGTATCACTGCTGAGTGATCTAATTAGATTGAAACAGTCTCCAACAAGGGAACATATTGTGAACAATTGAGAACAATGCAATACATTTATATTGGGAAATGTACTAAGATACGATTTTGTTAAAACATTGGTTTTTCAATCATTGGTTGGTCTGTCAGATTTACTAAAGGAGGAAAAATAAGAATAGTGACCTAAACAAGCACTCCAGGTACAAATAAGTAGAGAATTAATACATATTATTTTTATTGGTATGCATTAAAAATGGTACGTATATATATACCACACAGATAAAAAAGCGAAATATAAAAAAGATTGTAGTGTTGAAAAGTATAGAATTTAAAAATAAGTTGACCCTGTGGTGGAGCCGATAAGAGTTTGTACTATTTCCAAAAGGAAAATCACTGATATACAATCTCTTGTGGGAATGTACAACACAAATTAGTCCATAAGTATCGGAATAGGATGGCAAGAATTGAACATATTCTGCCTAGTGACAGCGTGTCACTTATATAATCCTCAGTATATAGTGTTGTGTATAGTATAAACTACAGATGGCAATATTTGCCTAGTGTTTTCCCCACGTATAGAGATTTTATCGGATTACCATATGAATTAGCAGTTATTTAAAGTTCATAGGATACGAGCCTTATTTATTGTATCAAGAGATTTGCCAAATATCTGATGGCTAATTCACATTTATGTGCACCTACTTAGGCTAATGAGTAGTAGCTCTAAGAGTAGCTAGGTAACTCATGTTTAATAGGTAATCACTATAGCATCAGTCTCCTCATCAGAACGCTAAGTCGCTGGTAGTCTGTTCCCATATAATATTTCATTGGTCTGCTATGTTGGAATAGCGAGTATAATAGCGCTGGTGGAATATTTGTGGAGGAATCTGAGTTAAGCATGTTCTGCCTAGTAACAGCATGTCTCAGTATTTGGTGTTGTATATAACATAAGCTGTGAATGGCAGTGTTTGCCTAGTATATTCCCACCTATAGAGACTTTATCAGGTTACCATATAGCTTAAGAGGTATTGGAAATTCATGAGGTACAAGCCCTATCCAATGTATCAAAAAGTTGCCACGTATTTAGTGGCTAATTATCATGTGTATACACATGCTGGGATTAATGAATAGTGGCTCTAAACGTGATCTAGGTAACTCGTATATAATAGGTAATCTTTATATCATCAGTCTCCTCATCAAAGCGCTAAGTCGCTAGTAATATATTCCCATATAGTAATTCATTAGTCTATTGTACTGGGATAGCGCTAATAGAATGTTTGTAGAGGAATCTGAATATCAGTTTGTTAGTTTGTATCAGCGGCAGAACGCCGCGGTCGGCTCCACCTACTTCCGGGTCTGACGTCACACGACGTGACGTCACCCCGACGTACGTTTCGCTATTGCTTAGTCATGGAGATTTACTAAAGGCCAGACCGCTCATAAACCACTTTTTCATGGATAGAGAGACTGCTCTTGATTGGCTGCCTGTCTATTAAGGCGGCTTACTGGAGCTGAACTCATTTGGTGATACAAGTCCTTTTGTTTGTCGGTTTGTTGCCAGTCACACCAAACGGCCAGATGCACATGGCCATCTTTAATTCAAAACTATCAACCTCTAAATTATTTTAAACTGTCTAATCTCTATATTACAAGACTCTACCAATCTGATAACCGCTAAATTACTTCAATTAATGACTTCTCTGACATTAATAGGGCTGGGGGCAGATTATCCACTATCCAAGGTTCATTTTGCCACTTCTTTTTCTGTTTGCAGGTGGAAGAGGATTTGATGGGTTTCCAGGAGATGTTGGGTCAATAGGAAATCCAGGAAGCCCTGGACCAAAAGGACTTGCAGGAGAATATGGCCGTCCAGGACAACCAGGTATTCTGTTCTGTTTATTTTTATTCAAAGCACCTAGAACCATGTTGTAAAGTGCTTATATACTGTGGCTGAGGCGACATCCATGATGACTCCTTAATGACTCAGAGTGAACGTCTGTACTGTGGGGTGTTGTAATACGTCCTGTAAGGAGTCAGTGGGGAAGACATGGAGTTATGTGGAAGAGTGATACACTCCTGATGGAGATTGAGAGTGCAGGAGCAGCAGTAAGTGTTTACATTGAATTCCAGCAACTGGTCTCATAATTTCTTGGCGTAAGCAGGTTTATTATGCATTTTAATGGATTTACATATAGTATTTTTTATAGTATCAGTACCGTGTCATTTATATGAGACAATCCAATATTGTGGGGTTTTGCAGTTAGCCGAAGCAATAGGTAAAACAGTGAAAACCTTGCCTAATGACTATGCTATAATTTTGAAGTACAGAACAATAATCAGTCACTTTGCTCATTTTCAGGATCTCCAGGGCTGCAGGGATTTAGAGGAAACCCTGGGCTTGTAGGAAACCCAGGTTTACCAGGATCCCCAGGATTTCCAGGGCCTGTAGGCAGTCCTGGTGTTAAAGGTAAAGTACATCCCTTAATCTTGTTTGTTGGGTAACAACACAGTATTAGTTACACTTAACTGTAGAATAGCACCATGCGCAGTAATGGTACCAAGTGTTTCACTTTCTCTAAGCAGACAGCAGCTCTTGCTTTGATGTTGCTACTCTTTTTGTTGTTGTTGTTGAAATGATGAGAGACTACAGAGGTTAACAAACTGTCAGTGCTAAGGTCCTCACACCATTAAGACTTGTACACATGGGTCTGTTGTATATGTAACCCCCTGTCACTGTGTGTGTGGTCCTGGGATGCAGAGGCGGGCAATGCACTTTTCTCTTCCCTGGCTAGCTCACTGCCATGAGTATAAATGACCAGAGGGTCCCCACACATGTAGGTTTTCAGCAATGTATCTTTAAGGTGTCTCAATGATTTGGGTGCCAGACCAGCTCTATCAAAATAAATGCTTGTTCTCTGGCGTTCTATGGGGGGACATTGTGATACAAAGGGGCAAAGTAGGTGGTCATGGATTCAGGAGCAGTTAAATCTGAAAGAGCTGGGAGGACAGCTCAACCCCTACTGTGCCAATCCCAGAGGGAACTCTCCTCAGTTTATTTTAAGTGCCCTTAGGAGTCGCGCATGCTTTTAGGGCTCTTGCCCTGGCTTTTTTATTTTTTTTACCTTTTAGTTTCAAGTTTAACTTTTCAAATTTGCGCTGGCTCTGACATCACTCCACCCTGGCTGTCATTATCTCCTTAGATAATGTCAGCCAGGGTGGAGTGATGTCATTATCTCATACCAGCATTATGATGCTAAGCAACTGTTCCTGATGTGTCTCCTCTGGGTCCTAGTGCTGGGGCCACACCTTCAGTCACTGGGAGGTGTCAATCACAATGGCAGAGGGGACGATACATATGTTTGGTCTGAGCTACATTCATCGTTTGGTGAACTCGGTTTAACCAGTGTTATTAATATACCCTTTAGATAATAAGATCCTTAGAACCAATTCACGTGGCCTTCACTTATAGCAGCCCCCTTTCCTGTAGAACACTATCTGTTTTCCAACACTAAGATAGTGACACTGGGTTATCCTGCGAACGACACACCAAGTTTACTAACAGGTAATATCCAAGAACAAGGTTAGTCAGGCAATGGTCATAGGATGTCAACCTGTCACGACTCCGAACGGTTTTGTAGATCCCTTGCCTCTGTCTATATAGGACTTGCCCAGGAGTGCGGAGTCTAACGGATAGGAGGTATTCACCAGGGACCCCCACAAGGGGATATGGACTCCGCTGCTCCTATTCCGCAGGTCGCGGTCTCCCAGGCAAGAACTGACAGAGGGTAGTGGAGGCAACACACAATGAAGCGGTGGATGTGGTAACACAGAGTTAAAAGTTCAAGGCTCACTGGCTTCAGTAAATGTAGTAATAAAACACTGGATATGGTAGTAAGGTTGTAGAATAGTATATTGACTGATGGTACAATAGAAATGGAAAAAAAAATATATATATATATATATATATATATATATATATATATATATATATATATATATATATATATAAAACGGCAAATATGAATACACGGCAATATGGACACAGGCAGGATGCAGATCACATTATGCTACTTCATAGTTGGTAACTCTTGACAACTGCATGGGATGAGTAAAACAATAGTTCAAACATAAAGGTGACAAACGGAGAATGCGTGGATCCAATAATGTAACACACGGCAGATAAATGTGAATCACTGGTCAGCAATAGTCCCGAGAGAATAATAAGGTAGAACAGCCGATCCAAAGACAAAGATGATTCTACGTAGCCAGTGGGTTACAGGTATCACGATAATCCTCAGAGTAGAACAGCAATAATCGTTGAACTAATATGTTCTACTAGTAACAGTCCCAAATGATGAGATGAACAGAATACACATCAAACAGGACGAGGAGTATCCAAGCCGAGTATAGAACTGCAGATGACTGATATCTTCCAGTAATTAACTTATCAACGGAGAAATAGCACTGTTGAGTCAGCCAAGTAAAAGCAGAAACTTGAACCGTAGTAATTCAGCGGGCAGGTTAACCACAAGGAAAGTCTCAATAGAACCCAGCATGAAAGTACAATAACAGGTGTGCTGGATTAACCACAGTGTAGCAATCAACTCACAGTGGACGTTTCAACATGCAGGCCCGATAGCAACCGAGGAGTTCAGCAGACAAGCGTGGAACTACAGGTACCAGATACATAGTTGTAGATTGCAGAATTCCAGCAAGCAGGTAACAGCAGCGAGAAGTTCAACAGGGCAGCATGGTACTACAGGTAACCGGTACTATGGTTGTGGATTGTAGAAGTCCCGCCAGCAGGTAACAGCAGCGAGAATTTCAGCAGGGCAGCATGGTACTACAGGTAACCGGTACTATGGTTGTGGATTGTAGAAGTCCAACCAGCAGGTAACAGCAGCGAGAAGTTCAGCAGGGCAGCATGGTACTACAGGTAACCGGTACTATGGTTGTGGATTGTAGAAGTCCAGCCAGCAGGTAACAACAGCGAGAAGTTCAGCAGGGCAGCGTGGAACTACAGGTAACCGGTACTATGGTTGTAGATTGTAGAAGTCCAGCCAGCAGGTAACAACAGCGAGAAGTTCAGCAGGACAGCGTGGAACTACAAGTACCAGGTAATATGGTTGTAGATGCAGAAGTCCAGCAAGCAGGTAACGGTAGCGAGAGATTCAGCAGGGAACAAACGGGAGGTCAAGTAATGGCAGCCAGGACCAAATACAGACTGAGTAACACAAAGAACAGGCAATGAGCCAAGGACCATGGATAGTTTACTTAATACTCCAGAGTCAATGAGAATCGAAAGGAGGTTCCAGCAAGGCAGTCAAGAGCACCTGTGTAAAGGTGGTATCTCAGAAACAGGAATAGGCTCAATCACAGTTCCTAGAGGCAAGTCACAGTGCCGGCACTTATCTATGGGACCGGCGTGTGACACAGCCATCCAAACTGAATCGTTGCAGACAAAGGTCAAGTGCAGGCAGCGGTCAAGGTAGAATTCAGATAATAAGCTATGTTCAAAATGCAGGTGGCAGACAAAGCGAGGTCCAATAAACAATCTAGGTCAGAGATAATCACAGTAGTAAGCACAGAGTTCAGCACACTAGGTCAGACGATTTAGACATTCCTGTAACACAAAATTAATCTGCACACTCGTGCTAATAACATGAAGCTGAGCTGCTGCTGCTGTTTGACAACCAGCTAGATGTCGGAAAAATAGTAAGATAGAGTAGGGACACTGGTTGCTATTGCTAGGCAACCAACTGAGCGAGTGGCGGCACTCACCACCGAATCTAACAACCATCACTGCAGACAGGGTTAAGTATACCCAATGAGGCATACAAAAGAGTATTCAGAATGACTGCTGAAAACACCTATATATACAGACCTCAGGAGACAGTGTGCTTCTTCCTTTGTAATTTTTAATGAAAATAATTTAATGAATCAAGGTGCTTTTATTTTTTACATCAGGTTCTACCCTCTTTTTTCCATACATATTTTCCCATATTCTTGAGTTAAGGAGAGACCTGACCATTGCTTTGCATTTTTAGTGATCAGGAATTTCTTCTTTTCAGGTGTGGGCACTTGTTCTCTGATAAATCACTAAAGATCAGGAGGACACAGACCTTCCCTACCTGATTCATGGAAGGACGTACATTCATTTCCGTAGCGTGTCTTGCGTGAAATAGCTCTGCGCATGCACAGAAATGGCCCTTAAGTAAATGAACCTAATTGCATGCAATTCATGTCTGAACGCAAATAACACTTACAACTGCCTACGACTTGAGGGGCAGAACAAGGGAAGGAAGGCGTTGACTATCATAGGCAATGTGCTGAGGGCATTCCCACACAGATGCGGATGATTTAAGTCCTCTTGGGTGTACGCTTGGTTACAGCTGTATTATATGCACCTACAGAGCAGGTGTAAATGCCGACTTATAGTGATGACAGACACGGCATAGTCTTTGTTTTATAAACTACATGTATAGCTAGCACGGAACACGTGTTTGCAGTTGAGATAGGCTATAAGGCTATAAAAACACATTGTATGTACAGTAAGCATTGTAAGCATCTTGATTTATGTATAGAATGTAAAAAAAATATTAATGATTAAACTGTTATTAGTTGTTAATTTATTTTATAATACAATATTTTTTAATGCATTTTGATGTGACCTTTTATTGCGCATACGCTTGTGCATACACTGCAGTCTCTTCTGTCTGTCTACGTAAGGCAATTACTGTTTAGGCAGAGCGTACTTCCATCCATTTTCAAATCGCAACGCATCTTGAGATTCATTTGAATAAGGTCAGAAATACACTCAAGTTCCGTGCTCTTTTTTAAAAAGCAACTTCCACGCAAACTGAGTCCCAACATGAATCAGGCCACTTGTTTTTCAAAAGATATGTAGGTTGAGGTATTTTAGTCTATGGTTGTTATGTGTTGCTTCCCTGTTAGAAAGATATGTTAAGTAAAGGAAGGATGAGCCTGATGTTCAGTAGTGCGCTGTCTCCTTAGGTTTGAACATAACCCAATAAGTTATATCTCCAAATGGCTTAGGATAATTTTTCCCATATTTTCTCCTTCAGTAGTAGCTGGGTTTATGTGTCATCCCTAGGAGTCAGGGCACAGTGAAAAAAACAAACTTCTCCTTCACCCTATCCAGTTGTCTGTTTGACTCGATTGCCACAAATATTTTAAGAGAAGCAAAGTTTGGCTCTGGCATCAACAAAATCAGCTTGAAATCATTGACTATTGTTTTTGCTGGACTCATGGTTCAGAGACGCGCCTCTCGCAAACCCTGGCCGAACCTAGATCAAGTAACATTTGTTATTATTATTTTTTCTCATTCATCCACTCTGGGGGACACTGCTACAATGGGGTTGTATGAGGGTACATGAGTTGGCACTTAAACAGTTAACTTACTTTGCTGCTGACTCCTCCCCTCGGCAACCCCTACCAGCCTCATTATAGTTTAAGTGCCCAAGGAGTTGGGCTGTCTGGTACTGTGTCCAGTACTTGCAGCTATAGATTAGTGTAGTTTTATTCTTGTTTTTCTTTTCTGTTTGTTTTATTAGAAGTGAGGAGATGTAAGTGCTGCCGGCAGCGCTCACATCTAGAGGGGGACGCAATAGCGTTCCATGTTGTGGTCTGGATGAGTCGGAAATTTCTCACTAAAGAGGGAGATTTACACGCTGTGACAGCCGCAGGATTGCCAACTGTAACAGTTTCCTCCCGTCAGATCCGCGCTGCCTTTGGCATAGAGCGCCAAGCCCTGTCAGGTGAGTGGCCATTAACCAGAAGATACCAAGTCCCCTGCTGAGGCAAAGGGGGGCTTGGATCTCCGTGGCTAGGTCAGAAGGAGCAGAGCCGGTCAGAGCATTAGGGAGAGACTCTGTACATCGGTGGTAGTTCCGGAGGGAGATTACTGTCTGGCTGTGTCGGGAGGTGACTTCTGAGAGGCCCCCCTCAGCACTTGGTACCTTCCAGAGCGGGAAGGATTCGCGTCAGTGCTCAGTGTATCTTGATGGACACTCTGCGGTGGCTGACTCCCTCCCACTGCAATTGACATCCTTCAGCTAATTCCCCTGAGGGGGTTTATTATTGTATAACTTTCCCAATATTTTTATATAGGAATTTGTTATCCTCAGTTTTATCACTTAGAGTTTTATCATAGAATTCTCTAAGTGAATAGTCACACATCACTATTTTATATTTGGAACACATAAAATAACAGAGTTCTTAATGTTTGTGGGCATTAGCCAGGAACAAGCAAGTAATACATTTTCTTTTTCTGTGTGGTGTTTTGCTTTTTTGACATTTGGTCTGATAAAGGCAAAAGCAATAAAGCAAAGTTTTATGCTTGATTTAAATAGGCTGCCAAACTTCTGGTGGGTCAGCAGGACCAGGGGGCTGTGTGCGCGCAGCTTGAAGTGGGAGCTGGTGGAGCGCAGGCACAGGGTGTCCCTGCAGTGACAGTGGAGGAGCCAGCATGGGTTTCCTCGCTGGCACAGTCTGTATCTATGTTAGTCCAGCTTATTAACAGACAGACTGACACCGCGGCCATGGCAGTAGGGGCCCCTATGGGGTCAGGTCCATCTACCTCGGCAGATAATGGGAGGGCTGTTTCACAGATTAATGAAGGAGGCATGTCTCAGACTGCTTCTAATACCCCTCAGTCTACCCAGGCAAAACCAGCTTGGTCATCTTCCCTTGAAAAAAGATTGGACCGCTTGAATAGGTTGTTAGACTCTCCAAGTATGGCGACTCCTAGAGCCAAACGACAAAAATCCTCACACATTTTTTTCCCTATCAGATTCAGAGGGGTCCTCTGAAGAAGAGGGAGAAGTGATTGAGCATTCAGACTCTACCCAGTTGGGTGATTGGGACGAGTCGGTTAGGGACCAGGGTGTTCAAGATCTGGTTATGGCAATACGTCAGACCTTGGATCTGATAGAACCAGAGGAGCCGGGCCCTTCAGACCGGAGCTTCTTTTCACATAAGAGACCTAAGACTGTATGTTTTCCTTCCTCGGTGGAGCTCACAGAGAAAGCTGAGGCAGCTTGGAAACAACCGGATAAGAGATTTTCTGTTCCGCGTAGATTTGCAAATCTATTCAGATTACAGGAACAGGAAGCAGCACGCTGGGAACAGGTTCCCAGAGTAGACGCGCCAGCCAGTAGCTAGGTTGGCTCGTCATACCACCTTGCAGGTACCCAGTTCGCCTGTCCTTCAGGACACCATCGATAGAAAAATAGAGAGTTGGCTATTTTTTCTGCTGCGGGTTCATCTTTTAGACCCATGATTTCCTCTGCATGGGTTGCTAGATCCATGGAATCCTGGTGGTTGGTTTACAGGATTCAGAGCTTCTCTCGTTAGCCATGCATTTAAATGAAGCATCAGGTTATTTATATGAGGCAACACAGAACTCAGCCTCCATTTCTTCTGCAGTATCTGCTGCAGCATTTCTGCTAGAAGAATCCTTTGGCTTAGGGCCTGGGATGCAGATATGGAGTCTAAAAAGTCTTGGGAAGCCCTGCCTTATTCAGGTTCTGTCCTTTTTGGACCCGAATTGGATGCCATGATCAGTCAGGCTACGGGAGGGAGGAGTACTTCTCTGCCTGTTAATGCACCTAGAGGCCGAGCTCCTAGGTTTAGTTCTTTTCGACAGTCCTTTTGGGGTAGCCCGATTAACAGGGATCAGTCTACCAGTAGAGGTAGAATGCAGGGTTCCCGGGGACAGGCTGTCAGAGGCAGGGGATCTTATTCTAAGAGGCGCCCGGTCCTCAAAAATTCGGACAAACCCTCTGCATGACTGGGTCCCCCCTCTTCCCGCCGCAGCGGAGGTAGGGGGTTGCTTACAATTGTTTCAGGATCAGTGGGTGGCGACCTGTCAAGACAAATGGGTCTCAGGAATTATATCCAGGGGATACATCTTGGGTCTTTCAGCACCCTCTCCTCAGCATTTTTTCACACGCCTCTTCCGAGAGATCCGGAAAGAAAAGAGGCCATGATCAGTTCAGTCACCTCTCTTATTTCCGCTGGAGTTATAGGTCGTGTTCTGGAGTCTCAATGGAACAAGGTTTTTACTCCAACCTTTTTTTGGTTCCGTCCGATTCTCAACCTGAAGGGACTGAATGAGTTCCTTCGGGTGAGTAAGTTCCGAATGGAATCAGTGCGGTCTCTTATCCAGGGGTTTTTAGCGTCAATAGGTATCAAGGACGCTTATCTCCACGTTCCAGTTTGGGAAGGACATCAGTCTCTTCTTTGGTTTACTATGGGAAGCTCCCACTTTCAATTCCGGGCTCTGCCATTCGGACTTTCAAAAGCGCCAAGAGTATTCACAAAGATTATGGCAGTAATGGCGGCTCACTTGAGAAATCTGGGGGTGAATATGGTAACGTATTTAAACGACCTGCTCCTCAAGGCGTCGTCTCGACTAGTCCTGGAACAACATCTGTGTTTCACCATTCGGATCTTGGAACAACACGGCTGGATTATAAATTACCCCAAGTCTCAGTTAGTTCCTTCTCAGAGAATGATATTTCTGGGACTTCTAATGAACAACAAGTGTCAGAAAGTTTTCCTTCTGAAACCCAAGGCTTGTATGCTAAGGCAGGCGGTAAGGAGACTGCTGCTTCATTTAAGTCCATCCATTCTTTTAGGTATGAAACTTCTGGGACTCTTGGTGTCCACGTTCAAGACCCTGAGAGGGTATATGAGATATAGGCAGTTCCACTCTCTGAGATTCCAATGGGACCTTCTGAGGCAGTGGTCAGGATCACCTCTTCATCTCGATACTCAACGAATGACCCTTTCAGCGGAAGCTCATCTCTCCCTTCTTTGGTGGATGGATCAGAACCACCTTTCGCAGGCCGAACTTTTGTTTCTTGGTCCTGGACTCTGGTGACTACGGACGCCAGTCTTCAGGGTTGGGGAGCAGTTGTCCTCAGTCTCCGTCTTCAGGGTCTATAAACAAGCAGGGACCGCCTCCGGCAGATGAACATTCTGGAATTGAAGGTGATGCTTCTGGCCCTTCAGGGAGCGCAGTCTCTATTACAGGGCAGTCCGGTACATCTCCAGTCAGACAACGCGACTGCAGTCGCATATATAAACCGACAGGGAGGACCAAAGAGTGCGGAGGCCATGAAGGTGACCACCCAGATCTTCACCTGGGCTGAAGACATTGTGCCGGCAATCTCGGCGGTGTTCATTCCGGGGGTTGAGAATTGGGAGGCGGATTTCCTGAGCAGAAATTCGTTCTTTCCCGGGGAGTGGTCCCTTCACCCTCAGGTTTTTCAGATGTTGGTTCAGAGATGGGGTCTGCCGAATCTGGATTTAATGGCATCCAGACACAATTGCCAAGTTCCCAGGTTTTGTTCCAGAGCCAGGGATTCCCAGGCGGTAGTGGTGGATATCTTGACAATGGACTGGGACTTCCAACTGGGATTTCTTTCCGCTGATTCCCATGATTCAACGGGTTCTCAGACGGGTTCGTCTGGGAGGTCTTCTGGTAATCCTGGTTTCTCCGTTCTGGCCCATACAAGTCTGGTACACCAACATTTTGCAAATGGCGGACGAACCGGGTTGGGCACTTCCTCATCGTTCCGACCTGCAAAGTCAAGGGCCATTTTATCATCAGGATTCTCAACGACTGGATTTAATGGCGTGGCTGTTGAGGCCGGTCTCTGGAGATCCCAGGGGTTTTTCGGAAGTGCAGACCTTGATGCGAGCGCGCAAACCTTCTTCAGCTCGCATATACCACAGGGTATGGCGAGCTTACATTAAATGGTGTGAGCGGCATTCTTCCAGAGTGGACCTTTTCAAATTATCCCGTTTCTTAGCTTTCCTTCAGACAGGTTTGGAAGCAGGACTTAGGCTGGCTTCTTTGAGGTTTCAAGTATCTGCTCTTTCGGTATTCTTTCAACGTAGACTGGCAGTTATACCGGATGTTCGTACCTTTTTCCAGAGAGTGTTATGGGTTTAACCTCCTTATGTTCCGCACATGGCTCCTTGGGATTTAAATATGGTGCTAGAGGTTCTTCAGATGGCTCCCTTTGAGTCTTTACGTTCGATTGAATTCAATTGAATTGAGACTTTTAACATGAAAAGTTGTTTTTTTGTTGGCCATAGCGTCTGCGCGTAGGGTGTCAGAGTTGGGTGCCCTGTCATGCAGGGCCCCATATCTAGTTTTTCATGAAGACAGGGCTGTCCTTAGGACAGTTCCGTCATTCTTACCTAAAGTTGTGTCAGGGTTCCACATTAATCAAGAAATTGTGGTTCCTGCTTTTAAAGGGGTTTCGTCCTCATCTGAGTCTGCTTTTCCTGCATCCTTAGATGTTGTTAGGGCATTGCAGATTTATGTGGATAGAAAATCATTTTATAGAAAAACAGAATCCCTCTTTATTTTATATTATTCTCAAAAGAGGGGTTGGCCAGCCTCCAAACAAACCATTGCTCATTGGATCAAGTCCATGATTAAGCAAGTTTATGTAAGCTTAAACAGACCTGTGCCGGCGAGATCACTGCTCACTCCACTCGCTCTGTGCGGGCATCTTGGGCCGCGCGACATGGGTCTTTTGCGGATCAACTGTTTTGGGCAGCCAAATGGTCCACTGTTCATACCTTCACGAAGTTAATCAGTTTAATGTGTTTGCGTCGTCTGACGCAGGGTTCGGCCGCGGTGTTTTGCGGGCTGAGCTATCAGTGTTCCCTCCCTTAGGGTGCTAAGGTATGTCCCCATTGTAGCAGTATCCCCCATAGTGGATAAATGAGAAAATGGGATTTATGTACTTACGTTAAATCTCTTTCTCTGAATCCATCTGGGAGACACTGCGTTCCCTCCTTTTTGCTCTTCTGCTCTGTGGTCTTGGTTGATTGCTCTTTCCTTGGGGCTTTGGTATCAGACTGAGGCTGGTAGGGGTTGCTGAGGGGAGGAGTCAGCAGCAAAGTTAGTTAACTGTTTAAGTGCCAATTCCTACACCCTCATACAACCCCATTGTAGCAGTGTCCCCCTGATGGATTCAGAGAGAGAGATTTAATGTAAGTACAGAAATCCCATTATTTACTATAAACCTTAACTATATTGCATCCCTCTCGCCTTTTTTTATTCCTGTACGCAGCCTGTTTATCTGTTGTATAGAATTGATAAAATTGTTGAAAACCAATAAAAAAGAATATTAATAAAATAAACCTTAGCAACATTGTTTTATCCCAGTGCTCTTTTATTTTTTTTTATGGTTTCTCTTTTCTTGTGTTTTTTATAATAAGAGGATAATATATGTTAGGAAGTAATTTTCCTTTTTTTATTTTTATTTCAGGTTTTTCTGGATTTCCAGGTCTGGATGGATTAAATGGTTTGCCTGGTACCAGGGGGTTACCTGGAACACCTGGTAATTATTGTTGATAAGTTCATTAATTTATTCCATATATTCAATTTGCAATTAAATTATACATTTCAAACACTTATGAGGAAGCTGCAGTCCTAAGTAGAGATGCTTCAATTATTTTAAAATGTTTCTGGAACCAATCCACTGGAAATTCTCACACTTTGTATCAATTAAAAGATTCAGGTTATATATATGAACCATGTGTACTGGTTCAAAACAGTTTTCACATGGTTGAACACAAATGGATACATTTGAACACTAATTAATGTATTTTAACGTTTTTGATGTGAGCAGCAAATTTAAAACCACAAGAACGAATTGAAGATTGGACTGCGAATGGTCGAACCAGTGAAAGCCAATGAAATTTCGAACTAGTTAAACATTTACTAGCATTTCTAAGTCATTTTATGTTTTGCTAAGTGAGCTGTTAATAGTTACAGTATCTGGGGATACTCTCATATGTCCAGATATGTATAATAGATAATGCAAAGGCTTGACATTGAGATAACCCATTGAAATATATATATATATATATGTATGTATGTATGTATGTATGTATATATATATATATATATATATATATATTGTTTAGAGTTATTCTCCTAAAACTGCTGAATTAGAGCTTACTAATTACATTCTCTCTAATTGCCGAAGCCTTAGCCTGGTTGTTCCTTTTCATTATAATATACAGTCCCAGCTGTATTAGACTACAGCTGTAATTGTGGGAATGAAAACCTGGATCGCGTAGTTTTCTCAATAAATGCTTCCTACAGATGGCCAATAATGAGTTAAATTGGGGCAGCTGTCTCATGCAGCAAACTTTGAGAGGTAGCCAGAAGCCTAACCAGAAACTTGTGGGGTCACCATATATCAATTTTGTTGGGAGCCACAAGGTTTCTAGGAAAGGACACCCTACCCTCTCCTCACTTCAGCTGCAGGGTCAGCAGCCCACCCCTTCTCCGCTCTGTGAAGCTCAGCACTTCCTGCTCAGAGATAAAGGGCACAATTCTGCTCAGAGCTGAGCAGAAATTAATTTTGAAGCCCCCTTAGATTGCTGGTTTCTAAACTTGGCTTTCTGAGGCTTCAAATGCTTTGCGGGGCCAGAGGTCACACAGTGCGGACACCGCACTATTGGTATGGAACCTAGGCAGAACAGGTGGCAGCTACAGGGGGCCCGGCAGCTGAAGCGCCATGATGGCCCTATCAGTAAGTATTTTAAAATGCTCAATTTCTTGGTGCAAAATTTGCTCAGTACACTACAACATGTGTTTATGTTATCATTCAGGTAAGATATTAGAAAAGCTTTATTTAATTTGTCACCTCAGGCAGAAAAATGGTTAAGTACACACCAACCAACTGTGATTTACTGCCCAACAAGGACAGTTGCTAAGCACAAACGCACAGTAATAGGAGAATTTAAGATTAGGTCAGCTGAAAATATTTGCAAAACTATATTAACCATTTCATGACTGTATGTTTTCCCACTTCATGACCAGATGAATGATCACATTTTGGTGATGTGATTCTTCCACAGGGAACACCTTTTTTACTTCTTATTACTCATAAGTCAGTTGTATACTGCCCCCCCATGCACCCCAATAAAAGATAGTACTTCCTTTTGGTACCATAGTGAAATATTTGTTTTAATATTATTCCATGTGCGTTGTATAGAGATGATCTGGCAAAATCAGGAGAAAAAAAATCCCTTTTCCATGATTCCCAAGTTACTTTTGCTAAAATATTGCTGCCCGAGATGTAATAGGTTAGTTCTCCTGAGTATAGGGATACCAAATATGGCTTTTTTAGACAACATTACAGCGTCTGCCATCGTTGTAAATGTATGCATTTTTGCTTACAATGTTTTTGGGAGTTTTTTAAACTCCCACTGATCTGTAGCTTCATGTGGGCACAATGTACCCATGTGTATAAATTCTTATGCTGGAAGTAAGTGGTGACCAGGCAGTGGTTAGAACCATTTGGAAAGTTTTGGGACAGCCATCATTCTTTGTGCATGACTGTCATTGATTTGCATGGTTTTATCTTGCAGGGGACAGGGCTGTGGCTGGAAGTAACTTGTTTCATTATTAATTTATTTATTATTATTTATTAAATATATATATGTGATTTAAGTACCTTTTTGTGCATTTTATTTTATCTTTGGAGACCTTGTAGAGTGAGAGGAAGGTCTGGTGGACGTCCTATGCACAGTAACACTGTTTGATATAGTGTTATATAGATCTAATAAGTAATAACAGCTTACATACAAGCCACAATTAGATTCATAGGGAGTAGATTTATCAAATCTTCTAAAAAGGAAAATTGGAGGTGTTGCCCATAGCGACCAATCTGATTCTAGCTATCATTTATCTAGCACATCCTATTCCTTTTTAGAAGGCGTTATAAGTTTATCCCTAGATCTAGTAGTGTAAGGGGGGATTCCAATCCCCATGATGTGCCACCACTGAGTGCCTCAGGAATGGTCATGAAGGCACTGAGTGATGTAACAGCACAGATTTTTCCTCGCCCACATAGGGGTGATGTTCAGGTACTGCAGTTCAGTACACGATAATGAATGCAGCCGGACATAGAGTTGATGTCCAGCGGGCAATATTCCCCCTTTAGTATCAGAGTAGATCTGATCTAGACTTCCCCATCACTTCTAAGGGACCCCACACATCTGAAGGAATCACAGTGATATCATTGTGATGTGACTGGGTTTCCTCTCTGTACTGAATGTGGAAGTGCTAAAATGTTTCCTGGTTTGAATATAAAGCTTGTATTAAGTGTTCTGTTCTGGTGAATGAGAGGGCAGAAATCGAATCAGTTTCTTCCCATTCTGTGAACCTTGAGCTGTAAACTGCCCTGGTCTGTTTATCTACACCAGCTCAGTGGCATGTGCCAACCATCCCAATGTAGATACGCTGCAGGCAGTCATAAGCTGGGTAAGGTGGTTTGGAATGCATTATTTTGGTGATTTTACTCTTCAAATACCGCCTTTGTTTTATTTTCAAATAAAAGGTTTAAGTGAAGCAGGACGTCCGGGGTCACCTGGACTTCCAGGTTCCAAAGGTGAAAGAGGCTCTTCCACCACAGTGCCTGGACAACCTGGATATAATGGTCCAAAAGGCAATAATGGAGAACCAGGTAAGACTATCTCTTTGGAAACTCATGTAATACATAAACTAGCACTCACATTATACCGTAACTTCACGTGTGGTCTGAATTTATATTCATGCTGTATATATTCTACTTGTTTTTGGTTCAGCATCCACCATTTCATTTCAGTTTCCTGTATAATACACTTAGAGTATTGTGCAGTAAAATTATAAACTGACCTCAAACATGAATTGGGCTTTTTATGTGTATAGTTGCAACCGACTGGACAGTTTTCTCGACTATAAATCATACACATGATATATTATCTTAGTTCTGAGATTCCAATAGCTGAACATCCTTTCAATTTAAAGCAGCAATCCCATATAGATTTCCTTTTCTTTAGATAGCAAGTTAAGTACATTTTAGGCATGCATTTGATAGTGATTTGTCTTAGATATCCTCCTACAAATCATTATCTCCTTTTCAAAAGCTCTCTGGTTGACACACAAAGATAGCTGACAGACACAGTTAATCTGCGCTACATAGATACAGGCTTATATCACTCAGTATGTCATGTGATGGCAGAGTAGGGACAATGATGATGTCCGCAATAAGGTGTTATATCGGATCACTGAGCATATTTGTTTTGCAGAAGAAAAATCCACAAAGTAAAAACATATTTGTCTGTTCTCTTTCAGTTTTCACAATTATTTTGCTGCAAGTCAATAACAAGTACAAGTACAAGCTTATGTATTCATTTCCTGAACGGTTTATGAGCCACCCTACAGTCAGAGCAAATAGATGGCTGGATGGGTGGGCTCTCTATATATTTAATTCAATTTAAGGAAATTTAGTGTTTATTGGTCCTTAAAGGTCTCCCTGTAGTGGAGGTGATCAGTGTTCTGACCTATATACTATAGTAGATACTACACAAATACAGAATGACGGTACCGTCTACATGTCACAGGCATGGTGAGGAAACTCTCATAATGTGAAACTTTAGACTCCATCTATGGGGCCGATTCAATTCTGCCGAGAATAACGCGGTGTTAGCAGGTTTACCGTTAATATGGTAAAACTGCGCATAATTACCCTTAATACGGTAATTTCAACTGTGGATTTTTGCTCGCGGGTCCCTGAGCTGCGAGATGAAATCCAGGATAATATTACCGTATTAACGGTAATACTGTTGACACCGCGCTATTCGCGGCAGAATTGAATCAGCCCCTATGACTGTAATATTATTGTGAAAAGTACTGGGAAATGTATCAGTATAATTAGCTGTCTCATTTGAGGTGTACACGTCTCTTTCTTTCAGATTTTGATGACTCAAATATATTTTTCCCTTTATGTTCTACATTGTTAAGTAAAGAATATGTGTAGGACTTATCTATTACTATGACTTGTAGATAAACTGAATAGATATAAATAGAGGAATACCACCTTCTTTATCTTAGAAAATTCCACAAACTTTGTTAAAATTTCTCTGCGACATCAGAGTACCCTTGTACGGAGTACACCACAAAAATATATCTACAAAAGAGTGTTCAACATAAGTAACATATTTATTCCATCTTCCATTTAGAAGGTACAAGGATGAAAAAATGCTAGTCATGAGGAACATAAGGAACATGTTCCTGTCTGGAGATGTTAGAAATAGACAGCTCAGCACAGATATTGTTTTACACGGTACCTCAAAGTACCTCTATGATACAGATGTCTCAATGTGCTTCACGGAGACGATCAAAATGTGACATTGCATTTCATTATTGCTTGTTGTTTCCAGCAAAATTTTCCCAAGTGACTGCTCTGCAGAATTGGCTCTCCATTGGCTGAGCGCAAGACAAAGCTGCCTTTTAAAATTGTATCTTGTTACAAAAACAATCAAACACTTCTTACGACGCACATTACCTTTAAAGTGTACTCGACTGTCACATATTCTTAATGGTGGCTGCCATCCATTTTGTGGACTGAACCAATATTCAGTAGAATGCAACAGAACTAGTGATATCACTAAGGTATGATGCACATTGTGCTTCAGGCCTCATTGATGTCACTATTTCCTACTGAATTATTCGGTATAATATTGCTCTACAAGTTTTCGATGAATATTTAGTATATGCTATACAGATGTATATTATACCAGAGAAGAATAATGTATATGCATATGGAATATAAATTATGTAAACCTTTCTGGTGTACCATCGTTCTGTTTGCAGCTAACATTAACACCTAAAACATTGTATTTTTCAGGCTTTCCTGGTGTCCCTGGGCCTCCCGGACCTCTTGGACTACCAGGAGCCACAAATGTCATACCTGGCTTACCTGGAGACCCTGGACCAGCTGGGAAAGATGGGGAGTCAGGTACGCTTCGAAACCTGATCATCAGTTACATTCCTCATTTGTTGTTATGAGTAGCTGTGTATTGTGATTATTACATATAGCATTATCATTAGTAATGAAATTTATTTGTATATCAATACAATTTTATTACCAAATAAACCGCTCCAGAACAATAACTATTTGGATATAGCTATACATTAAGGAGCAGAAAATAGATAAGTTGAAAGGGAACAGGAGTCAGTTGAGAAGGTGTGAAAACGAAGGCAAGATGCAGATATAAGCTTAACTCAAAGTTCCATGGAGAATGCCATGATGTCAGAGACTTAAAAAGATTACACATCTTTTTCTTTTAATCAAATTAAAATACTACAACAAATAATTCAGTAATAATGTAATCAGTTATAATGCTGTACAATGGAAACGTATGAGTAACATAATATTCAGGAATTTAAAAAGAAATTTTACAAATCGCTAAACCTACAGAGAGACATAAGAGAAAGCTCTTCAGTAGCCAAGGATGGTAATGTGAACTCTGCAGCACCTCTAGGCCAGGTACTATTCTTTCCAAGGTGGATTATATACAAGGGACTAGTGTAGGTGGTTTAATGAACCATAAACCCCAATAGAACCTGTTTATTAGTGTCTGTTGCATTCAGGCAATACCTGCTCACAGTAAAAATAAGCTACAGTCCTATGATAGGTTGTTTTGCTCCTCATGTATTCTCCATCTTTCCTGTTGTTTGATTTTGGTGACCCCAACCTCCACTGAGTGCTTGTGCTGTTAATAGCAGACACCTGTGATACAAAGCAGGCTTCTCCTCTAAAATGCTCAGTAGGAGAGAATGAATTGAAGCTGTAACTAAAGTCAAGGTTAGTCATGAAGGTACACTTTGTAACCGTATATCTGTTAGATAATGATTTCAAAGTGCTGATTGCTTCTGTGTCAATGAACAGCTTGTATTATTGACACATATATGTAAATAAACACATTGTCAGCTAAATTATGTGTGCTAGTATTTTCCAACATGTAGGCAGCTACAAGCATTGCTCATGTTAGTGTACTGTAAACACTTAAAAAAACTACAAGTATTAAGTGGATCTCTGAATATATTTAATAGGCTCATTGCCACAAAGTATTCTCATGTTTTTATTAAATGTTTGTATCTTTTCAGGACTGCCTGGCCGTCCTGGCCCTCGAGGTCCCTCTGGTCCAGCCTCCAATCAAGGAGATACGGGAGATGCCGGATTTCCTGGATCACCTGGTAGAGCTGGTGGGAACGGAGATCAAGGCATCCCAGGAAATCCTGGCAGCCCTGGAGCCCCAGGAGTAAAAGGTGAATGTTTGTGTGGAGTTTCTGTGTGTGGTGCCTGCGGGGCAATAGTGTCACGAGTCAATTCAATGTACAATAGTTTATGAACACGATAGGTTAAGACACTTGATTGAACACTGTGAAATTAAGGTTCAATTGCATGTACAGCAGACATGATGTGTTAAGAAACTCAACTGGGGGTGTAACTGAGGTGGAAAAAATAATAACTGCGCTTGGTAAAACATGATTTCACTGTGGGGCCGGAGGTTCAGGTGCCCACTCTGGGTCTCAGGCAGCCCAGCACTGTGTAAGTCAATCAGCAAATAGTAATAACAAATATCATAAAAATATATGAATGAATGACTGCAGTTAATTATAAATGTACATTAGGCTCCCACAACAGCCAAACAAGCACCTCTGTGGGCACGAAAACCGAGTGTGAAGCAGATTGGGGATGTGCATTAAACACTTAGAACATTTATAGTGTCAATGACCTATAGGAGACTCTATATTCATAGTATAAAAATCCAATTTTTCCGGAAGGGGGGGAATGAATTGTGCAGGTTTGGAACTCTATATATTTTGCTCTGTGGCACGACTGGTGATGCTATGCATTGTTCTGTGCAAAAGAGATATGGTTATGCATGATGGCCAATTTAGGTCCTAAAGGCTGTGTCCCTTTAATTCCACAATGGTGTAAATTCCACCCTGACTGCGTTTTCCAAAAACGTGAATACATATATCTCTAGTGCGTTTGTTTCACTTAAAAAGCTGTAAGCTGTAAACAGGCACCTGAAAGCAGAAATATTTGGTAACTCCTATGTTGTGTAATATTTAATAAGATCATTTTAATTCACTGAGTAAGGGAACATTAAAAACAGAATCTAGTACTGGAAGCATTGGTGCACTTGCTTAGTAATGAAAAGTTACCCAAGATGATGATAAGATATGAATATATGCCCATACTATTCAGTGATTGCCAGTATGTTTCAGTTACAGAATTCTATAGTAACCATATCCAGGAGTAGACTAGTGTAGAACACATTTCACAGACGTTATACTGTAGATCATCAACCTTGGTCAGAGTCCCTGTCATACTGTACCTGTGACCATCACTTTATATTTAAACAGGCTTTATTAACTTCCTAGATGCCCTAAATATCAAGCTTCTGGATTATTACTGAAAATTACTCCCATTAACTATCAGTCTGTCATCGGGATCAAGGAAAATAGAAATATAGTATTCACTAATGGACAATCACGTAGCTTTTTTTCCTAGTGCTCACCACCTTTTTTTGCCATTTTTTATTCTTGCCCTGTTTAGGTTTAAGGGGTGATCCTGGTTTCATGGGGGGTCCTGGAAGAGAAGGTCCTCTCGGAGATTTGGGATTTTCTGGACCAAAGGGTGAAAAGGGGAACCCAGGTGAGTTTTTTGATATACAATGCAAAATCCTTGTAATATATAGTGCAATTTTCAATTAGGGGAACTGCAACTTTTTGAGAACTATTTTTATACATGTAATTGAAGTTCCTATTTGTATCTGTACAGCCAACGTTGTATTTATTCAAATACAAGCGGCTTTCATTATACTTTTCCATTTTAAGCTGAATATAAGTATGCTCTGACTATTTGTTATTTGCTGTATGTAGACATACAGAAAGCAGTGCAGGATATGCACATTCATATGTACAACACAAAGTCCCATGAGAACCCATGCAAAAAAATATATTTTATAAAACTAATTTACAGCTATTAATGCTATAATTAATAATAAAAATATATGTTTTGGTATTTTTAGCTTTTTAAAACCAGGATGTTCTTAATGCGTACTTTACATAAAATGTATTTTTATAGATTCTATATATATATATATATATATATATATATATATATATATATATATATATATATATATATATGTGTTTTCATCAGGGCCAGTGCTAGCATGTCGGGCGCCCCCCTGCAAAAAATAAATTTGCACCCTCCTCTTTTATAAATTATTTGTTCACTCAATAATGCTTTTTCTTTTAATATAAATCATATAATACATTTTAATAAAGAGAATAATACAAATAAATACATTAAACAGCAAACATGAATTGCTTTATGAATAATATAAATGAAGAATATGTATTCTTTGTAATAAGATTTAAAAATTTTGGCAAATTAGTTTGGTTGTGCACCCTTCATCACACGGTCCCCCTCTCCTATACCACACGCTGCCCCACTCTCCTACACCACACGCTGTCCTCTTCTCCTTATACACATTGCTGCCCCCCTCTCCTCCACCACACGCTGCCCACCTCTCCTCGATTACACGCTGCCCCCCTCCCCTCGATTACACGCTGCCCCTCTCTCCTCCACCACACGTTGCCCCTCTCTCCTCCATCACAGGCTGCCCCCCTCTTCTCCAAAACACGCTGCCCCCCCTCTCCTCCATCACACTCTGACCCCTCTCCTCAACCACACGTTGTCCCTCTCTCCTTATGCACATTGCTGCCCCCCTCTCCTCCACCACACGCTGTCCTCGTCTCCTTATACACATTGCTGCCCCCCTCTCCTCCACCACACGCTGCCCCCTTTCCTCCACCACACTCTGCCCCCCTCTCCTCGATTACACGCTGGCCCCCTCTCCTCATCTACATTGCTTCCCCTTTCCTTTTTCAACCTTGCTGTCCCCTTCATTATTTACTTACCTTTCAATGACCTTCTTTCCTTCTCTTCTCTTCTTCTGTCTTCTTCTCTTCAGTCTTCTCTTCTTGGCTCGGTGTGCGGCTCTTCTCTGGATCACGTTGGATGTGTCCCTGATTAAAAAAATAAATTAATTAATAAATAAATCCTGTTTGCCATTTTTTTTATGAAGGTATTTGAACCTGTGGATTGATATGAATGAAGAAGATGTATTCTTTGTAATAAGATTTATATTTTTGGCAAATTAGTTTGGTTGTGCCCCCTCCATCATACAGTGCCCCCTTACCACACGTGCCCCCTTATCACACACTGCCCCCTCTCCTCCACCACACGCTGCCCCCCCTCTCCTCCACCACACGCTGCCCCTCCTCTCCTCCACCACACGCTGCCCCCCTCTCCTCCACCACACGCTGCCCCCCTCTCCTCCACTACACATTGCTCCCCTCTCTTCCACCACACACTGCCCTCCCTTTCCATCATCACTCGCTGCCCTCCCTTTCCTCCATCACTTGCTGCCCCCTCTCCTCATCTACATTGCTGCCCCCCTCTTCTTTTTCAACCTTGCTGTCCCCTCCATTATTTACTTACCTTACTATGACCTTCCTTCTTTCCTTCTCTTCTTCTTCTCTTCAGTCTTCTCTTCTTGGCTTGGTGTGCTACTCCCCTCTGCGCGCTCCTCACTGACAGTGTTGGGACGTGATCACGTCACACCAGACACTGTCAGTAAGAAGGGAGCAGAGGGGAGGGGGAGGAAGGCGCCAGCGGGTTTCTTTCCTTCTTTCTTTTTTTTTTTGTGCTTGGCGCCCTCCGCCTTGCTTACCGCGTTCTGCCGGCCCTGATCTACATTATCAGTTGTATCTTACACCTGCTTTGTAACCCGTGCAATTGGTACAACTAAAATCATATTCCTACAACATGTCCTGAACTTGCAACTGACACATCTACGTAGGCACGCCCTTAATGTACATTGCCTACATCTGTCCACCCCCTCCCACCCCTATTCCGCCCTTCAAGTCATAGGCAGTTGTAAGTGGCAGTTGCGTTCGGACATGAATTGCATGCAATTGTATTCATTGGCGTAAGTACTGTTCTGGCACAAGCAAATGATGGACTTGCGTCTAAAGATGACTCAGGCCCGCAATGTTCAGTCTTTATCTTCTTGGCCTAATACTGAGTAATGACCTTTCCATAAATTGTGGTGATATTTTCCCCATAGGTTTCCAAGGTCCTGTAGGACTTCCAGGTCCACCTCCATCTGATGATTTTCAAGTTTCTATAGGAATTCCTGGTCTGCCTGGAATTAATGGTTTTGATGGGGAGTCTGGAGAACGTGGCTTACAAGGAACACCAGGGCCACTAGGTAAGGATAAGAAAAGCTTTGAAACATTTATGAATTGCGTTAATTACCTGTACATTAAACTTAAGCTGCCCACATACTATAAAATGTTTGATGATCAATTTGGACAAATCCGCTATTGTGAACGATTGTGTGTGAAGTCATTGTACCTAGTCAAAATACAATCTGACCAGCTTTAATCAGGTATGATTAAAAACTATGTTTACAAATGGCGGAAGGCACAGAGTGTTTGAGGGTCATCGCTCAACATGGAAAAATAAACGGACATGCTCTTCACTGCAATCTTGCAGTTCAGCACGACTTCTGAACAAACAGATCATTGCAATATGGCCATTCACTTGTATCGCCACAATTTTCTATGCAATGAGGTGTTTGTGGATTCTTTTCTGTTTTGCTGATGATTTTTATCGGTCCATGTTTGTCTGTTGTACTGTATCTGTTTTCTACTACTGTTTCTTCCCCTTGTTTTATGTACAGATAACAATGCATGTTACTTTTTACATTAGGCGGAAAGGGTTTTTCTGGCAGACAAGGGCAGATGGGAAGGAATGGGTCACCAGGTACTCCTGGCTTCATTGGTGATCCTGGTGAACCCGGAACTCTAGGACCTCCTGGATTTGAAGGTAACTTTTTAAAGGATGAGAGGTATGATATTTGTTGCAGTTCAGGAATTAGAGTTTGGCATTATAAAGGAAATCTGTGAGCATTTCTATTCCATGAAACTTTTCCTGTCCACAGATATGAAGGCTCCATGTCTCAGACCCAGCATATCTGAAGATACCCGCTGTTGTGTGTCGATTGTAATAATGTTACTACTAGGTTCCATCTTCTTGAACAGTAGTGTCCAGCCCCTTCTGAAGTTTGTTAGCCTTATCTGAACTAATATATATATATATATATATATTAGAATGGACAAAAGACAGTTCTACATGAAATACCCTGCACATAAACTTCAAATAATTGAACAGAAACCTGGCCTTATAGTCTAAAAAATGATGACACTGGCAGGTACAGTCATGTTGACATTTGTAGGTTGGGTCAGGTATGGGTCATATGCAGCATGTTAGGGACAGGTGGGGATTTTCTGATTCATGGATCACTAGAGATTACAGCACTCTGTTAGGCTGGTGAAAGGTATTACAACCCATCAACAAAATTGAAGATGTCCACCCATACAATATAATTTACTAGTAAACTCACTCCTCACAGATGTTAGAATTGAAGGGGTCTGATGCCTGGCATTCTTGTCTTTTCTGGGGATACCCTCCCAGCTGATCGCTATTTCTCCAGGCAAGAGAATTTTGAAATTGCATTCATACATTGCAACTTGAAGTGCCTAAGCTACCAAGTTCACTCTGCACCATTTGCATTTCAACACAGCCACAGTCTGCACCGTCACAAGTAGAAACCATCCAGGTGACGCCTAAGATGTACTGTCACAAAAACTTTCACTGAACAACACGTGGCACCTAGGAACTCATGGAACACTCAGTGCCATTGAAAAGCAGATGCAACCGACTGAAACAGAAAGTTTGCACTGTAAAGTGAGCATTGTCTGTATTGCCTGCCTCTAAATCATGGTGAGAGATGCGGGGAAAGGCATGTGTGCTTTCTCTGCACCCATCCTGGAACCTACCTATATATAATTAATTGTCTAACCTATCCTTAATTCAATCTGTCGCTGACCTTTCCAGGAAAGTTGAACACACCAAGCCATACATACTTTTAGGGGTACACCAATTGGACTTATGGGGACAGTTTCAGATAAATCTGTAGTGAATACTTCCACTACAGATAGCAGCAGGAGGTTGGCAAAACTGACGATCAAGATGTGGCCAACAACAATTCGACAGCCCAGTTAGAATTCAACGAATTTCTTACTGCAATTGACATTTTTGATAGCCTTAAGCAAAGCAGTAATTTTAGACCTGAATATTGCAACAAGCACAGACAACGTGCACATTCCATTTTCAAGAAGCAGACCCTGTGACCGAGCCAGCTCTTTTACAAATTGGTTTTAGGGAAATGAACAGACCCAGACAAATGTATTTTGTGCCTTGTGGAATTTTTTTAGTCATTCCCCATAGTGACTCGAGTTGTGAAAACATTTCTAGCAGTCAATCCTCTGATTTCACTACTTGGCTGATGAAGTTGACTTTTAAGCAGGCATAAAAACACCTACAAGTTTACTAATGGTATTGTTAGGAATCTGATCCTAATTTGTATCTGGCCTGTTGTACCCCTATGTGACCAGAGGGGCTGCTGTTTTGCCATTGGACATTTCCACCTCGCCTGCAGGAGTTAACCTCCTTCCCTGAGCATCACCTGCACCTGTTCTAATGCATTATATACCTGCCCCAAAGATTGCTCCTTGCAGGTCATTAATTGGTTGCTGCTTCCAGTCCCTGTCAGTACTCCTGTGAATTGTGCCTTTTATTCTCCTGATTATATGATTTTTACTTGTTCCACTGTTTTGCACCTTTGGCTATGAACCAGACTCTGGCTTCATTTGACTTTTCTCCTGTCTACTTCCTGGAATTGTTTATGGATCTTCCGACTTCTGACCCTAGTGTTCCTGACTCTCCTTTTGCCTAATTTTACCTTGGATCATCTGGTGCCTCCAGACATCCAATATATGCAGTCCACTGTCTAACTTTAAAACCAGGATCTCCAGTTCTCAGCCTTATCTGGCAATTCAGACATCCAATATCTGCATTCCACTGTCTAACTTTGAAACCAGTCTCCAGCTTCTTAGCAATACCTGGCAATCAAGACATCCTTGTACCTACACTCCATCTATTATACCTGGACACCAGTACTTCTGCTTCAGTGGTAACCAGGTAATCCAATCTCCTTACACCTGCACTCCCTCTCTTATACCAGCATTATCAAGTCTTTAGTTCCTGTTTGGTCCAGTGTGCCTTTGTATCGTGACCTGATTCTGCCAAATACATTCTGGTTGCTCTCTACCTGGTACTGTGAGCTGTTTACTCAGTCAGACAACTGCCAGACTATTCTGTATAAACCTCTGCCTGCTGACTGTCTGAGTTCTGCAATACATCCTACCATCATTACCTTTTGTGCCTATGGACTTGTGATATCTGTATTAACATTGACTGCCTTTTGATATTACCTGTGTGATCTGGGTTTAAAATAAAGATACTCTGTTTGCATTAACTACCAATACTTTCTGTTGTTTTTATACTGGGAGCCTTAACAGGTATGGCCTGGGAGAAACTAATACAGCTAACTTTCTATATTCTGGACGTGACATTTTATTCAGAGGGCATGTCATTAGACTCCACCAGCTCAGCAGTAAGAGCTACTTTTTTATGGGAAGGCTCTTTTTGGGCAGGAGCTGGAAAAGAACATCAAGGATGCCAGATGTGGAAAGAGCCTCCTACCTGAGGGTAGACTACAACAACCTGAATTCCACCTTAAGAGTTCCTTTCATTCTTTAGGGGACTAGTTCTGGAACCAGTTTTCTCAGTCCTAAACCAGCTCCTCAGGAGCATTGCAGTCCAAGAAGACAATGTTCACTGACACAGGCAAGACCAGTGGAAGTCTATGGGCTCTGAGGCAGTAGACATTCACTTGCTTCTCTACGATGATGTCTCTTCTCACTCCATCTCCAACCCCTTGGTTATTAACATCATTTGTAAAAGATACAGGATATCATTTTCAGAAAATTCTCCGAACCAATTCTTCCTGTCCCATGTTTCCAAAGTCCTCATTTGCAGAAAAGTCTTTCTCTGTACTATGAAGGGCTTTTGGACGTGGCACTTGTATAAAGTAT
This sequence comes from Mixophyes fleayi, assembly GCF_038048845.1. NCBI lineage: Eukaryota > Metazoa > Chordata > Amphibia > Anura > Limnodynastidae > Mixophyes > Mixophyes fleayi. The sequence continues at coordinate 51,548,125 of NC_134410.1, forward strand.
CGTTACTTGTGTGACAGAAGCATTGGGAAAGGGGCAAGTTGAAGGTATATATGTCCCAGGCTGTCTGTCTTATATGTCTTTAAACCACAGAGAGATTGCTGGTGTATGGGAAAGATTCCCAAAGAATATTTTCAACATTAGGAAAAACTGGTTAGAATCACTGGGGTTTAAATGGAGAGCAAAGGGAGGGCTCCATTTTCAAGGCCCAGTCCCTGTCTTCTGATCTCCCAGTCTGACAGCAGACTGATTCATTTTTGCACCTGAAAAGTGTGTTTAAAATGATGTCAGATCAAGCTCTCTTAGACCTGGGAAGGAGGTTGTATGCCTCCTGAGAGACACTGCAAATGGTGACCAGTAAGTTGTGTATTTTGTATGTGTATGGCACACAAGGTCCTTTAAAGGATAGAGGGTGTTCCTGAGTGTTTAGGTAGTGCCGGAAAGGCAAGGTGTTTATTTTGAAATGTTCTTTATTTTTTCTGCTTGATAAAACTGGCTGAGACCATTTGTACCAAAACTTAGAACTTATGTTACTTATCTGGTGTTGTACACTACCATATACCCCAAGAGATGGCAACTGTTCCCCTAACCCAGTTACACTTGGTATATTTTGGAGGACATGGCACTTAAATATGTTTAAGTTTAATGTTTAAATAATGTTTTGGATTGCACTTATTGGGTGAAAATAACTAAGGGAAGAATCGTGTATTTTGTTTTCCATTTTACTCATTATATGCCGCCTGTAAACCTCATAAAGTCAGATAGCATGTATCTGTTATGAAACAGAACAATATAATATTTAGTTGGGTATATTAAGGAATAAAACTGTTACACCACCACAATGTAAAAAGAAGAAAAAGCATTTTTGATATATTTGGAATATTAAACACTATAAAATCATGTGATCTCTTATCTAAAGACACATTTAAAGAGCAGAAAGTAAATAAATGCTGGTGATAAGTGATTTTGATCATCAAGTGCACTGCTAAACAATTTAAGAGGAATTTAAGTGTTGAGAAAGACAGATGTCATTTTTAAATGTTATAGTAGATTTTAGGCATTACCAAGGAGTTATATGACCATTAAAAGTTGCAGGCCAAGTGTTTTTATAAAAGATACAAAACACCTAGGTTACTGCTTGTGTCCTTTTAAACTATTTTGTGTGGTACATATTCCATATTATGAGGGATAATAAATACTTATACTATTAAAACTCACTAATTATAAGTGATAAAATCCGGCTGATTATAAGTAATGTTCATTACTCACCAGTTTTAAAAATATATTTGACATATATTAGCTAGGGATGTGCACCGGCCACTTTTGGTGTCTCGTGTTTTGTGTTTTGGATTCGGATTTGCTTGAGGTTTTGGGTTCGATTTTGTTTCGCAAAACACCTGACGAAAGGTTTTGTTTCGGATTTAAGGTTTTGGATTCGGATTTATTTTGAAAAAAACATAAAAAGTGCTAAAAACCAGTTTTGTGTTTTTTTTTTTTCACTCCTACGCTATTATTAACCACAGTAACATTCAATAACAATCATTTCCACAAATTTCCAGTCTATTCTGAACACCTCCCAATATTGTTTTTAGGCCAAAAGGTTGCACCGAGGTAGCTTGAGCACATAATGCCAAAAAAAGAGGTACAAGATGGAATTGTTCTGGGCTCTCCCTCCCACCCCTCGCGAGATTCGACGCGAGACTTGGACGACAGAGCCTCGTTTTCAATTTTTTGCCCGCCGGAAATATCCGAACAGTGCTCAGATCCCGTTCGGATCCGCACTGTTCGGGTGGGCTCGGATTAGCGGAATCTGAGCCCGCTCATCTCTAATATTAGCATTAATTGTCTATTATGTAATGGTCACTGCTGAGAGATGCACTTATCAGAATTGAGATATCTATGTTTTAATCAGAAGTAAAACTACCTAGAAATATGTATTTTGTAGAAGAATTGACCAACATTTGGAAGATTAAATCCTGCTGTTTATTTATCTTTTTCTTATATATTATATTTGAAACTTGTTTAAAGAATAACCAATCCTACATACATGAGATAAAATATATGTGCATTGTTATACAACCTTTGTTTAGCACATGGAGAAACTATAAATCATAGACAGATATGTATTCAATACTTCCGCATAAATACATGTTTGTGCAATTGTCCATGGCCGCAGGTTCCCCAGGAAAGCAGGGTGCGGTCGGACTACCAGGTATGCCTGGACGGAGTGTGAGTGTTGGGTACACTCTAGTGAAACACAGCCAGGCTGAACAGATTCCTCCATGTCCAATTGGCATGAGCAAACTTTGGGATGGATACAGTTTGCTCTATGTGGAAGGGCAGGAAAAGGCTCATAACCAAGATCTAGGTGAGTAAATAATCAGAGTGGTGGCAGCGTATTCCTATTGTAACATTAGCTAATCTAAGGACATGAGTCCAATAATTTAACAGAAAAAAATTGATTGTTACTGGCATAGTAAAATAACATAAATCAAATAAGTGTATGATTAATTATAGCTTCAATATTAGCAATGTGATGATGCAGTTGGAGTAAAGCAATAGGGAAAGTCTACCTCCTTAAAACGAATGACCATCTATTTCACATTGATAGCAAATTGACAGCCTGTGTCTACTGCTCCATTTCCATCACTCATGGGTAAAGCATGAGTGATGTTTGTGTTTTATGAAAGCTGTATTGGATCTCAATGTCAGTAAGTAAAACTGCATAATAATGAAAGAAACCTAAAATAAAATGGTGCATAATGTTTCCTATAATGTAAATGTAAATGGTATTTATTTATATGATCCAAAGCTTTTTGATGATGGATATTATCATTATCATGGGTATGGTTTTCCTTCTAGTACTTACAGTGTGTCTTTAAGCATTAAATTGCTGAAATTTATATTTCACTGTCACTTGTATATAATTTCCATAACAAAATCACTTCTTTACCATTACTCCATCCATGCTGAATGGGGCCTTTTATCTGTCTGACGTCTAATATCTATAATAATTTACAGAACAGGATGCGCTATTTATTATATACAGAAGTTTTCCTAGTGAACACTTAAGTGATGACATCAGAACTCACCATTTACAAATATACAGTATATTAGCATGACTTGTGTATTATACGCTGTATTATAGCAGTAGTCACAGTGATAGTGGACATGGTGAGTGACCTCTCTCAGTGTAGCTTGGTGTATTGTAATGTAATGATTTCTGGTTGGGTCCTGGCAGTTTCCAGACTTTCTCTGCTTCCTGTTCCTAGGTCTCGCTGGTTCCTGTTTACCTCGATTTAGCACCATGCCTTTTATTTACTGCAACATCAATGAGGTTTGCTACTACGCCAGCAGGAATGACAAGTCTTACTGGCTTTCTACTACGGCTCCTATCCCTATGATGCCAGTGTCCAACTCACAAATTAGAAACTACATCAGTCGCTGCTCTGTGTGTGAGGCTCCTTCCCAGGCAGTCGCTGTTCACAGCCAAGATAACACAATCCCACAGTGTCCCGAAGGTTGGAGAAGTCTCTGGATAGGATACTCTTTTCTTATGGTAATTATGCTACTGTTTATTCTGCTGTGAAAAGTGTACTTTTACTGTCTCAAATGTTAAATAGAGAGAACACACAGCATATATAGTATGTGGTCAAGGGGGTAGGAAATAAGGCAGTCACATATTTGAACTCCCTAGCACCTAGGTAACAGATTCATAATTGATGTTATCAGATGAAGATATTTTGGCTATATGAGGGATGAAGAGCCTTTATGTGGTCTACAGGAAGAAGTTATGCTTGATGCAAAATGAATAGTTGTATCATTTTGTTATTAACTGAAGGGGACTCCAAAAACATACTGGTAGGTTAATTGGCTGATAACAAAATTGACCCTAGTCTGTCTGTGTCTATCTCTGTCTCTGTCTCTGTGAGTCTGTGTGTGTATGTTAGGGAATTTAGACTGTAAGCCCCAAGGGTTCCTAGAGAGACGGGAGGGTGTCAGGGCTCAGGATCCCAGGGGAGGGGCTCTGTATTTTTTCTCCCAACACTCTCTTCACATGTATATTATTATTTTAGTATAAAAAGGTAAATAAAACAGTTTTTTTTTAGAAATTGCTCCTCTATGGAAAGGGGGCACTTAATATTAATATGCTTCATAAGCCTTCACCCCCTCTGCATTGGGAAAACTTTCACATTCTTTCCTGGCAATCTATCAATGTTTGTCCTCTCTGTTACCTCACACTTAGTTGATGAACTTATATGAGGAGGAGCACATCTGCTTAGTGTTTCATCATCACCCCTAATCAAAGTAGTATTGACGTCCAATGGTTCCCCCTTAGAGCTCTGGTGCTACTGCAATTAGAGGTGATGATGAAACCCTGCACATCAGTGATGAAATCAATATAGGAAGCCAGGGATGGAGAGCAGAAAACCATATTCATCTACGTAAGGGGGGCATACTTTCAGAAATGACATGCCATGGGATGTACCACAAACATTATTTATATAATACATGTATATATAAGCTGTAGGCCAAATGCTCATAGCGGTCTTTATGCTTTAGCTTCCTATTTAGAGCCTGTGTTGAATAAAGCTATTAATTGTCATTTCTACAGCACACAGCTGCCGGTGCAGAAGGTGGTGGTCAGTCCTTGGTATCCCCTGGTTCGTGCCTGGAAGATTTTCGGGCCACTCCATTCATTGAATGTAATGGAGCTAGAGGAACCTGCCACTACTTTGCAAACAAGTACAGTTTCTGGCTCACGACCGTGGAAGAAGCACAGCAATTTGGTGGTGCTCCCCCATCTGAAACGCTGAAAGCTGGGCAACTTAGAACACGTGTGAGCCGCTGTCAGGTGTGCATGAAGAACTTGTAGCACAGTTACTATACCAAGAACTCCTTCACTTGATTTCCATCTTCGGTCAATGTATAGAAATGGCAAGCGAGCTGTCCAACCTGATCCATGGAGCTTGGAGATGACAACAAGGCACTTTCTTAGGGGATAGCAAGAATATTTTCTGAAAACTCATTAGTTGAATGAATGAGTGAAAAGCCGTACAATGAAGTATGGACAGATACATTTTGCAAAGTAAATATTTTAAAAGAAAAATGGTGCTAACCTTTTATTTGTATTTTTTGTCTTACAATGATATATTATTCATGGCTACCTCAGAAAGGCCTCTTGCAATTTCAGATCTAGGGTACGATACTCTCACATCTTCTATTGAGATTCTGCTCTGCTTGGAATATTTGGAAACCATGAACTTGAATACGGCTTTTGTTTTGATCATTTATTTTTGAAATGTTAAACTAAGCAATTGTATTGTATTCAATTATATGCTTGTTAAACGGCAGCCTGGAGGTAGATACAGAATCTAAAGTTATAACATCCTAACAAATGAGAAGCATCAAATTTAAAACAGACAAGACTTTCCTTTGTTCATGATTTACAGCAGCAGTTCAGGCTTGTCTCCCATGTCTTTTATTGCAGAGAACATGTTCTGGTATAACTTCGTACTAAGGATGCCTGTACATTTCCACTGTATTAAATAAGTATTTGCTTAAAGCATGAATATAATGTATAACAATATATTGTGTTTATGTATACTACAGCAACATATACTTTTGCATACAAAGGATTGCTCAGTGATGGCAGTGAGGGCTCATTCACACAGTGCTCCGTGTGCGGCTTGACAATGCTGTCTCAATCCGTATCACATTAGAATACAGCTGACATTATAGTGACAGCATATTTCAGTATGGACAGAGATGGTATGCTGGATTCCTGCTCTATTTTGTCTGTGTTGTCAAACCAGACAAAACTGATGTATGATGAGTCAAACCTCATCACTTACGCAGGACACGTCAACGTCAAAGATGTGAGAAAGCTTTAAATTGATTAATCAATAGTGTTCAATAAAACTTGCAGATTTCGAAAATGATTGTGATAGAACACTATTCTGCTAGCATGAAACTGGTGATAGCTTGTGTTACATTAGCATCATCCCCATATATTCAGTTCCAATTTACATAAGTGTCCTTACCTCCTGGGATGAAATACATATTTCGTTATATTTTGTTGACCACTAGAGCCCAGTCTTTCCGAGGTAGCCTTGGTGCATTTATTTTGTAATTATAAACATGTCTCACAGAGAATTCTCTACAAGCTAGGAATAACAGAGTGACATATGTAAATTCTAGTTTATAATATGTGTCTACTAGTTAGTATTTTACTTTATATCATTTTTATTCCAGAACCATTTGTATTGTATTGCATTATAGCAGAGATATTTCTTTGGGTGCAGTTCCACATTCAGGACTACTCAGATGAACCTCCATGGTTCTCGACTATGCAGTAGAACATATCGTCAGTCACATAATGTATAAGCATATGAACAATGCCATGTAAGGGAAAATTGAACAGAAAGATCTGGAGTGCACTCATCCATTGTATAAATTTCAAATAAAGCTGATCCCTAATTAAAATGATGTCTTTAAAGGCTAACTGTACTTTCATGGAGTTTTTTCGATAAGTGGTTTAATGTGCTAAATAGAGCCTAAGAGCCTGATTTAGTGTTGAACATACGCCATTTGCAGAACATAAAAATGCACTTTGTCACACTGCACATGCACAAAAAAAATCCATACGAATTCACAGATACAAGTAACATCGTCACCATTTATTTATATGGCGCCACCAATTCTGCAGCACTGTACAGAGAATATTTGTCATTCTCATCAGTCCCTGCCCATTGGAGCTTACAGTCTATATTCCCTACTACACACACACACACACACACACACACACACACACACACACACACACACACACACACACACACACACACACACACACACACACACAGACAGACAAAAACACAGACTAGGGTCAATTTGTTAGCAGCCAATTAACCTACCAGTATGTTTTTGGTCTGTGGGAGGAAACTGGAGCACCCGGAGGAAACCCACGCAAACACAGGGAGAACATACAAACTCCACACAAATAAGGCCTTGGTCAGGAATCAAACTGATGTCCCCAGTGCTGTGAGGCAGAAGTGATAACCACTGTACTGCCCCTGTGTCTGGAAGGTAGATCCAGGGGGGTGTAGGTGCAAGCTCAGTACAGTAAAGGTAGGCACAAATAAGTGTAGGAAGTCCCCTGGGGATGTGGTATAGTTAGATTTGACTGCATCTGCAGATACACCGCTTAGGAGGCATATCTTTTGCCCATAACTAAGAGCTGGTGTAAAAATACAAAATGATGATAAAAGCATCAGCGTGTATCTTTACTGTTAAATAAATAAATTGTGGGGTCGTCCTTTGTAAACCTGCCAATTCAGCTGAATTCCCAAAAACATGAAGTTTCCCCTTCTCCTGCCTCATCTTGAATAGCACTGGAACTCTTCCTGGTTCCTTGGGTGCCAGGGTACTATATATAGTCCAAAAAGATGAAATACTATTGTAGAATTACAAGTCCCTGCAAGCCCTGGTAGCCATTGTTTGCTTCTCTGTGCTGGTGCCTATGGAACTATTACATAGTTTTTAAAACATTTTAATTAAAATAGAAACACTCCAAATCCTTCGCGTATCTTTTTACTATTGCTCTGCTAAGAGCAAGATGTGCCAATATTTTATGGATTTTCTTCATAAATTCCCTATAGACTACTTCAGAAAAGAGAATCATCTGAGGATTTAGGAGTGCAATAAAATGGTAATATTTGGAAAAATCACATCAATAGTAATCAATAGAGAGATACAAACCCGTCACATATTATTAGTACATATATCCGCAAACAGAACATTGTTCTTTAGTCTTATCAGGGCAAGAGAAAATTAAATAGATGGTTAAATACAGATCACAGAAGACACAGATTGCTCAAATCAGATCGGTACTGGGTGCCTAGGTGAAAACATTCTCAGCATCATTAGATAATGATGGTAGTCCGTATCTAGAAGAGGTCCATCGCAACCAAACCTTCTAATATTTCTGCATTGAGTACCTACTGATATGAGTATACTGCTTGCTTCCTATCAGGGGCGGATCTAGACTTTATGTTTAGGGGGGGGGGCGATTTTGCATAATCACGCCCCTCCTTTGCTCTGATTGGCTGGCCTGCGTTAACCCCGCCTTCTGCCCGCGATTGGCCCCGCCCCCTCCCGTTGTGGTCACCGGCTGGGACCACTCTGATTGGCTGGCCCACATTTAGCCCCGCCCCCAGCTCACGCTTAGCCCCGCCCCTCCCATTTTAATCGGCGGCTGGGACCTAGCTTTTTGCTGCTGGGGGGGGGGGGGCGAATGCCCCGATCGCCCCCCCCTGGATCCGCCACTGCTTCCTATTGGCTCATTCACCAGGGCAACCCAGCTATTGAAGGATGGGCTCTTTCCTCTCAATCCATGTCCTAGCTAAACCACTTTGGCCAGGGCCATCAAGTTAATCATATATTGGAAGGCTGAGTTCTCCAATAGGAGATTGAATGAAACTTTAGAAATACAGGTTTTAGGATATAACAAAAAAATTGTAATACCCGTTCTACAAATGGCTTCCACCATAGCTACCCAAAAGACCTGTACTTCAGGACATGTCCAGAGTAGGTACCAAAAGGAGGCTAGGTCCAACTCGCAATTAGGGCAGTTAGAATTAGCACTTCTCCCCAATTTGTGGAGTTGTACAGGAGTATAGTAGAATCTATTCAATATGATTAATTGTATCTGGTGAAATCTTGTGGAACACGTGGCTACTTTGGCAAAGCCAAGCATGAAACTCCACTCTTCCTCATTTAATTGTCCAAAGCCTGCTGTCCATTTAACCTTGAGGCTCAAAAGGAGGAATAGTAGCATATAGTATTGAGGTCGTTTTAAGGAATCCCAGCCAATGCAACTGTCTTTATAGGAGTATGACACAGCAAAAGAACATTGCTATTAAATTGAGTCTGAAGAGCAAGTCATTAATATAAATAGCCAAAAAAATAGTTTATTAGGGACTGCAAAGTCCATTTTAAATTGCTCAAAGGAATTCAGGTATTTGAGTAAAGCTGGACCTTTGGTGTGAGTTCAAAATTACACCAGATTATCAAAGGTCTCAAGTAACTTAGGCTGGGTACACACTACAGAAAATGTAAACTCTGTGGAGACATGGTCATGAGTGCATACACACTGCAGAATCGTTCCATCGTTGAACAAAATATTTAGTCCATTTATAAAATCAAATCAAACCCCACTATTATTATTACTATTATCATAGATTTGTAAGACGTCACAGTGCTCCGCAGCGCTGTACAGAAGGAGAAACGGCATGCATAAAACAAGTACATACTTTAAACAAGGTCATACAATGCAGACATAAAACCAAAGGGTATGGAGGACCCTGATCATTAGAGAGCTTACATTCTAAGTGGAAGAGGACACAGTTGAAACAAGTGGAGTGAGTATGGCTTAGAGTGGAGACTGGGGCAGCTGTGAGGGTGCATTAGTGTGAATAATATCATAGGGTGGTGGTTACCAGAGACGAGACAAGGCGCAGGTCAGAGGTAGATCTAAGAGGGCTGGAGGGAGAGTATTTTAGATGAGATTTGCAATGTATGAAGGAGTGGTGTTGTTGAGGGCTTTGTAGGTAAGGGTGAGTAATTTGAAATGGATTCTGGAGGACACAGGGAGCCAGAATAGGGATTTGCAAAGTGGTGCAACAGATGTAGAGTGGTGAGAGATGTAACCTGAAAACCTTGTCACAAAACCTACAATTTCAAATGCTTCAAACTGACATCCTACAACTCTGTTCTCAAATAACACAGGTATTTCCTTTATTACATGAATTGCTTAAAAGCTTAGTATTTCTTTCATGTGGTTGTTGCCCAAATACCAGTTCTGGAGCAACAAATTATTTTTCCAGAGGAATTGTGCAGACTGCAATACATCCTAAAGAGACTCTGCCTGATCCTAAAGACTCTAATAGTGCAGCACATGTGCTAGTGCCTGTAGCCTCTACCTTTGACGATTCCAAACTGACCAACCACCCACATCTTTCATTGTCTGAGGAGGAACACATACTCAGAAGGCTTAGCAATCTATGCCTCTACTGTGCCAGCCTAGAAAACTTCTTAGTACATTGTCCGCTGCACAAACTCAAGTCACCTCCTGGTTACCCCAAGAGTTCTTTGGACTCAGGAAATAAATTCAACTGGTCCGTAAATCAGCTTTTAAGAAAGTGTTCCACCAGCCAACTCCAGAGAGAGGGTCCTGCCCTACCAGCCAGCTCCAGAGAGAGGGCCCTGTCCCTCCAGCCAGTCCCTGGAATGCCTCATAGTACTATTCATCCCAAGCCTCCAAAGTTGTGTGCCCAGTCGGGGGTTTCTGCCGAGTCGTGTGCTCAACCCAAGCTTTCCAAGTTGTATGCCAGTCCTGCCTTTCTACTAAGTTCTGTGCTCAACCTGAGGGCTTGGGCTGAGCACATATCTCTGGGAGCTCAGGCTGAGCACACCACTGGGAAGGCCCGGACTGGGTTTAAAACATGGAGAGCTCGGATTAAGCATATATATCTGAAGGCCCGAGATGAGCCTGGACTGGGCAGATGACTCAGAAGGCCCAGACTGGGCACACGACTCAGAAAGCCCGGACTGGGTACACTACTCGGACGCCTGGACTGGGCGCATGGACGGCTTGGATTGAGCACATAATAAGGAATGGACAGCACTTTGAGGCACCTCTGACTGGACAGCACTTTGAGGCAGCTCTGAACAAATAGCACCTTAAAGCCACTCTAACTGGATAAAGTCTTGAGGCATCTCTGGCTGAACAGATCTATAAGCCATCTGTGGCTGAACAGTCTGGTAGTATGGGACCCTCTCTGAAACATTCTTGTGGGATGGAACCCTCTCTGGAATGCTCTGGAGGGACAGGACCCCCTCTGGAGTGCTCTTTAGGAACGGGACCCTCTCTGGAATGCACTGGAGATACGGGACCCTCTCTGGGGCAGGCTGGAGGGACATTTTAGAAGCAGGTATAGAAAACAATCCCAACTTGAATCTGTTTTCAGAGTCCAAAGAACATTTGGGGTAACCTGGAGGGGATTTGGGACTACAAAGCGGGCACTGCACCAGGAAATGCTCTGAGCTAGTACAATAATGGCATAGATGGTTGGCCCTTCCGAGCGTGCAGTCCTTCTCAGACAATGAGGGACGTAGGTGGCTTGATGGTTTAGAAACCTCAGTGGTAGGGGCCACAGGCATTAGAACATGTGCAGCACAATTAGTATCTTTATAAAAAAGTAAAGAGTCTGGAGGATGTACTGCAGTCTGAACATTTTCCTTGAAAAAATAATTAGTTGCTCTGGAACTGGTATTCAGGCAAGAACAACTCTGAAAGGAAATGGAAAGCTATTTAGGCACCCTAAGTAACAATGTAGAGATTTGTGAAATTTTAGAGCTGTTGTAGAATGTCCACCTGGAGCATCTGAAAGAGAGGAATCTCAGAAGCAACAGTAGACACAGTCGTTGGATGTCAAACACTGAGTTCAAAAAGCCAAAACACTCGGAATCCCCTGAACAAGAGTAGAAGGCATGCAATAGCATGCTCAAATTTTTGGCCAGTTCATGATTTCAGGATTCCCAATATGAAAGCCATGGAGAGACGTGAATGAAATGAAATGGTTTTTATTTTAAACACAGGTCACACAGGTAAAAATGAGATATAGCAAATAATGAGGCAATTAACACAAGTATATAGAAGCAGTTGAAACAGGCTCCCAGGATACCCAGGTTATCTGAGCAACAGAAGTACTGAATACCTGGCACAACAGGTTAACTGAAGGTACAGGTTAGTCAGAGTAAGCAGGTTTGGTTGGGAAGTTGGAGACCAGGCACAACAGAATAACTACTGGTTATGCGGATTGTGCTAATCCTTTTACTCAAATGGGATGGTTTAAATAGATACATATTTTCATAATGTCATCATACTGTTTTAACAGAGCTAACGACAGAATAGGACATATTCAGACTTAAAAAGTGAAAACACTATGGGGTGAAAAGTGTTCCAATGGAAGTCCACATGATAAAACTTGATTTTCTTTCAAAGGTTGACTGAGTTATGAAAATTTATTAGATGTACACATGTAATCTGTATTAATTAGTATTGGATTGTCACTTACTTTACAGTTATGAGTATAGACACGTGCACAGATTTTTAGTGGAGTTAAATGGTCACAAATTTTTTTTTTTTCATGTGCGACATATAACGCTTTCATTAATTAAATAGTAGGGTTACACTGTTGGTGTACACATTTAACATGTTGTCATTTAAAATGTTTCGAGATTGTACATGTCACCATTACAGATTTGTTGAGATTTTTTCACTGTCAACATTATTATTTGTTAGCATTACATGTGTAGGTATTTTAAAGATGTCGAAATTCTGCATGTTGGCATTACAGGTTGTCAGCATTATTAATATGTCGGAATTATTATGTGCCACCATTCCATGTTTAAGTATTTTAAAGGTATCGCAATCCAGTATGTTTAGTTAAATGTTTGTCTACATTTTCTTCATGTCACCCTTTTATGTGTCAGGATTATTTCCGTGGTTGGCTTTTCGTGTTTGGGCTTTAGAATTTGGATTTCCACCGTTTGAGTTTTCACCGCCGTAAATATTACTATTACCGCCTTGTTTAAGTCAAATTTAAAATTGCAGACACTGTCTGAGGTGTGTGTGGCTGCGGCTACTGTCATTCAACATGTGAGGAGGGAACGAGCTACAGTATCTAATAGTGCACTGTAGTAGGCTATAGGTCTGTTACCGTAACCAAGTCATTGTGTGAGGACTCGGAAAGCCTGTTCCATTTCACCAGTGTGTTGCACTCGATCAGGCTTGGTAGAGGACACTTGCTCCTGAATTGGTAGTGCCAGAATAGAGAAACCTGGAATCCACTGCCTACAAAACTCACACATCTCCAGAGATATTCACACTTGCTGCTGGTTTTGTGACAGGGTGATGTCTATTATGGCCTGTATTTAGTATTTAGCTTTAGTCTGGCATGGCTGTAATTTGTCCTTAGCTACCTTATGACCTTTGTCTGAAAGATGCAATTATAGAAGATTGGTGTTGGTCAGGGAAGATTAAAATGAGTCTAAAATCATCAACATACTGTATCAAAACATAACCACAGGCAGGGCCGGTGCTAGGGTCGTGGCGCCCTAGGCACATTTTCAAAATCGGCGCCCCCCAAGTAAATGACTGTCATTCTGTGCCAAACTGGACATACTTACCTCTGTGCACCTGGAGCACACCTTTTCTTTCTTGGAGACCTGTGGACAGGGTGGGATTAATAATGAGCCTGATGTTGCTGCAGCTCCAGGCCTCCTCAATTAAATAGGCCCATGAAGATTAAATTAACAGGGGCAGATTGGCCAGAGGCCTTACTGGGAATTTTTTCCAGGAGGCCGGTGGTCTAAAGGGCAAGCCTCATGTGTTTATTTTTTCACCTTCTGTTTTTTAAATAAATTATATATATATTCTTCACCCAGGGGGATGGGAGTGTAAGAGCTCAGCAGCCAAGGCACATTGGACTACTTCCTGGTGTCTGTCCCATCCTCAACCACCTTAATACAGGTGCAGCATGGATCAGCAATAGCAATCCCTCCCTCCCTCCCCTTCTTACTCTTCTCTCTTCTTTTTGACACTCAGTACCTGTAGCAGACTTGCTTTCAGGTGCTGGCAGCGGCTAGGATCAGTGCGACTATGAAGGACTGCACATTCAGTAGATCGGTCATATGACCAGGGCATGGCATTAAGAGGTAAGGAGTCAACGGCTGGCATAGTGTAGGGAGAGGAGTGATATTAGTGCAGTATGGGCAGATGGGTGTTATTGGGGCAGCATGAGCAGAGAGGTGGTATTAGTGTAAGATGGGCAGAGGGGTGGTATTGGTGAAGAGCAGAAGGAGTGGTGGAATTGATGCCCTATAGGCAGAGGGGTGGTATTGGTGCAATTTGAACAGAGGGGTAGTATTGGTGCAGTGTGGGCAGAGGGGTGGTATTGGTGCTGTATGGACAAAGGGATGGTATTGGTACAATGCAAGGAGAGGGGTGGTGTTGGTGCAGTGTGGGCAGAGGATTGGTATTGGTGCAGTGAAAGAAGAGGGGTGGTATTGGTGCTGTATGGTCAGAAGGGTGGTATTGGTGCAGTGTGAGGAGAGGGGTAGAATTAATGCAGCGTGATGCAGTGTGCATTAATATGGAGAATTGATGTGGTGTTGTTGTAATCTGGGGGTGATTGCAGAAATGTGCAGAGGCTGGTGGGCATTGCTGTATTTTGGGGGAGGGTATGGCTGTAATGTGGGGATGGTATAACAGATTGTTGTAATGGTATTGCTTTGATGTGGACTGGGGTGTTGCTGTAATTTTGGAGTATATAGCTGTAAAGTGGAAGTATTGCTTTGGATTGTGGGGTGTATTGATTTAATGTGTGTGTGTGGGGGGATATTTATTGATGTAATAGGGGTGCTAATAATGTGCAAATTAGGAGAAAATTGGTAAATGTGTATTATATTAATTTAATGTTGGACCTGGTTGGGGAGCCTAGAGAGCTTATTAATTGCTCTAGTTTCCAGAAGGTGAATAGTAACCCTAACCTTTTCCAAGCAGCATGTGAGAGGTCAGAGAAGCATGTTGTGGAGTTTTGCAGAAAGTGAGGGGCATGTGGGGTCATTTTGGGGTGAGTGATGTAGGCATAAAGAGTTTGATTTCAGGCTGTTTTTTTATTCTCAAAATTAAGGGTAATGTGCAGCTTTTTTGAAGATTGGATGTATTTATATGTTATGCACTGAGTTCACTTAATTCTCGGTTTTCCATATTTCATGTCACTTTACAGTTTCAAAACAGGCCCCAACATTTTGGGATCCAGACAAGAAATGTTACAGAATGTTGTGCAAGCTACATAACAGGAATGAGAGAACAACATGGTCTACCAACAGTCTTGTTCTTTAGCCCACCTAATTTTGTTTCCCAACCTTTCTTGTGCTCTCTTTTGCTCTTTTTCTTCCTTCGACCATACTGTCATCCATCTCTCACCTGCTATGTACTACCTTCCATCTTACTCTTCCTCTTCCCTGTCGTTTTCACATGACAATCTTACCCTCTCTCTACAGACTTACGGGACAGTGAGAATCTGTTTGAAGCACACAGAGCAGACTCCAACCATTATGAAAACTACTGTTACAAAAAACTTGCCAATGTTCTCGCCCCAGCTATGACAGACATTTTTACTAAAACCTTAACAAGTTTCTTTCCGCAACGATCTTGGCCACTATCATTGTCATACCCAAACCAGGCAGAGATCTTGCTCCTTGCTCCAATTATAGACCAATTTCATTACTAAACGTTGACCTTAAAATTTATGTAAAAATATTATCAATTAGACTGAATTCCCTCATTTCCTCGTTGATACACCAGATTAAGTCAGGTTTTTTCCTTGGTCGTCAGGCCTTGGACAATACCAGATGGGACATTGACCTTATCCATTCTGTTCATGTGCTTAAACAATTATCTTTGATTATGGTGTTTGACGGTGAAAAAAGTTTTGATTGTATCTCATGGATATTCATGTCTAGGGTTTTGCTGGTAAATTCCTTAATGGATTGTTAGCTTTATACCAATCTCTGCAAGGAATAGAGTCGCTTCCTCTTCTTTTCTAATTTCCAATGAAATCGACAAGGGTGCCCCCTCTAACTCTTGATTTTTGCATTGTTAATTGAGCCATTAGCTGCGAAAATACACTCCGATAAAGCTATTTCAGGTATTAAAATAGGTAAAACAGATCACAAATACTCTTTATATGCTGATGACATTCTCCTGACTCTATCGCATTCATCCACTTCATTACCTCACCTACTAACAGACCTCGACACTTAGAGACATCTCTCAGGATAAAAATTTAACCCCTAAAAGACTAAATACTTGACTTTTACCTCACAAACCCCACTAGAACAAATTTAGCTCAACAATTCCTCTTCAAATGGCACTGAGTGTCAACATGAAAACTAAGTACTTAGGCGTCCATATTACTAAACCATATAGCCAGCTCTTTCAAGCTAACTACCTTCATCTGTTATCCCAGATCAAAAGCAATGTAGAAAACTGGATCCAACACTTCATTTCTTGGATATACTCTGTTAAAATTAATTTTTTTACCTAGGTTTCTTTACCTCTTTCAGGCTGTGCCAATTCAAATAGCCCCCTTTGTATTCAAGTTTTTACAGTACACCTCACATTTCATTTGGGGCAAGAAACATCCTAGAATTAAGTTTTGCAATCTACAGAGATCGGCGTGGGGCGGGGGGTGGGAGTCCCTAATTTTAAACACTATTATTTGGCAGTACAACGTGTTTTATGGAACTCTTCTAGTTCTATTAGTGGTTGGACCTTGGTTAAGGTGGAACGTTTGGGTATCTCATCTGTTTCTTCTCTCCTGTTGCTCTCTCGACTTAACTGCCCACAGTCTGATTTACGCCATCCAGATGTTGCTCACACACTGATGCTTTGGAATTGGACAAACACATAGTTTAAATTGGTTCCAACTCCTAGACTGATTATTTCCCTTCTTGATTATCCCAAATTTCCACCCAGCTGTATTTTAACATTATGTGAAAACAGTGGTTTTCGACACCTAAATGATATCACTAAAGCCCTCTACTTCCCCTCATTTGAAGACCTAAAATTCAATATTTCTAACAAATATTTTGGCCAATACTGACAGCTGTGGAATTTATGGAAGATGAATGACTGTACACTGGATCCAGAGCGCCTGCGATAAGTAACGGCTGTACTTATTTTATCCTCACTTGTTACTCTACTACTAATTTGCTAATGAATCGAATTGTGCTTTGAAACCACATATACGGGAAGTGGACAATCGTTATTGGACAGCAACTAGACGCTCATAACAAAAGGGACAGTTTTAAATATTTTTCCCTATTTTTAGAAAATGACAAACAGTTAAAAAAATGATTTTATCCTGAATATGATATTAAATTAAATAACATGTAAAATATAAAAATTAGATTATAATTATGTTTACTGAACATGTCATGAGGGTGGTTGTAGTGCACCAAGATCCACTTGACCAGTGATGGGTAACAAGAGGCTCGCAGGCTGGCAGCAACCCAGTGAGTCTTTATCTCCCTGTTATGTGCCCCCACCCTAACCTATTTCCTGCTTTATGTCAAGACTGAACAGGAGCAGCTAGCTCCTGCATCACGTGGGCTACACAACACAGTGAGGTCACACAGCCCATATAATCAAAGGGGAGGAGGAGCAAGTGCAGATTACTCTGCACCATGTAGTCTCCTTCCTAACTCTGTGGGTCATGGCTTGTCATAAAGGTAAGAAATATTTAAGCTGCCATTATTAAAATGTATTTCAATTAATCATTTAATTAATCTAAATTGTTTACTAGATTAGATCTGGGTGGTCACTGGTACTCCCACGCTCGGAGGTCCTGGTGGCATATTGGGTAAACTTCAGGTAAGAGCTTTAGGGAGGAATTCAATTCCCCTCCAGAATACAGCTGCAATAAACCTATTACCGTTAATATGGTAATTTTAACACAGATTTCTGCTCGCAGCTGCCTGAGCCGTGAGCAAAAAGCCGGCGTTAAAATTACTGTATTAACGATAATTATGCGCACTATTACCATAATATCGATAATAGTCCACAGGCCGCGTTACTTTTTAATGCAGCCAATTGAATTCCCCCTTAGAGTACATGTGGGATCTGAGGACATGTGGCGATCTGAAGGCACCTGGGGGTGATAAGGTAATTTTGGGACTCTTTTTATTACTGAAGTTAAGTGTAATGGGCTGTCCTATTGAAGGTTGGAGGGTCCATATGCTGCCCTTGATGTGTAATAGGTTGCCCATCATGGACTTAGACTGTATCACATGTAACATGTGTGCAGCAAAGTGTCCCTGGAAACAATTTAAAAATGTTGTTAAATATTGTTCTGACAGTAACAGTTTTTGATTTAAAACCACTATGAATGCCATTAATAAGTTCACTTGATACAAATGCTCAAAATGACATAATGAAGATGTAATAATCTACTGAATGGTATGTACCAGAGGCTGGCTGGCAAAAATTAGCCTGTATAAATGGGGGAAGGGGAGGGGGGGGGGGGGGGGGGGCGAGAATCAGCTCAGCGGCCTTTTGGGGACATTTTAAAGGATAAATAATGCAGATAGCCCAGTGACTCAGCCCAAGGTAGCCCACTATGAGACTGTCCCTGGGGGAGATACCCCCTTTCTCCCCAGCTCAGTCAGTCCCTAGTATATACTTCCATAATATCATTCTAAATTGATCACATTCTAAATAAATCCTTAATGTGAAGGTGTTCCCTGCTCTTTGCTGGCCCCTTACCCCTCCAGGAAAGACTGTCACATGAGTGTTTAATATTAAGTTGATTTGATGACAATTGTATTTGATAAACTCCTCCTTCCCCCTCTATTTCCCTGTATTTCTCTATTGTCCATCATTTATCCTTGGCCTACCACTGATTAAGTTCAACTTGTTTCATCATTATTTTATGAGAATACTCTCTGTTTAGCTTTTGCTTCTTGTCTCATTTACAGACCAAGGGGTACAGTTACTAAAGTGTGGGTTTGAATAAGTGGAGATGCAACCTATAGCAACCAATCTGATTCTAGCTGTCATTTATTTAGTACACTCTACAAAATGACAGCTAGAATCTGACTGGTTGCTATAGGCAATATTTCCACTTTTTCAAACCCACCGTTTGGTAAATATACCCGCAAGACATTATGGGGCATATTCAATTGTCGCGGGTTTCTGTGGCGTTAAAACTAGTCTCAGGGAGCTGCGAGCTGAAATCCAGTAAGAAAACTACCGTAATAACGGTTTTTCCGTTGCGCAAGATTTTCGGTGTTTCAGCCGACAATTGAATATGCCCCTATAACTTACATGTCTTTTTTAGACTGACCTATTTCATATCCTTCACAAGCCTATTGTACTCCTGTAATGTAAGGATTGCTCTAGGTAAATAGATGAACCTAACTATTGTAACACACTAAGAAAAACAATGTCTAACTTACTTTATCATTTCAGCTTATAGTTTGTCATATTCTGTACAATAAAAGGATAAATAAATGAACAACAATCAATGATGTGGTAAAAATCTAAAAATGTTTTTTATGTAATAATTTTAACTGGTATTTATATAAAATAATATTATATTAGTTCTAAGGTATTAGTTATAGTTCATTGCTAGTTTCTATAATGACGATCAGTCATCATCTATAACTATTACATCATTATTGAATGTGCAGTCTCTGGATTGTGTAGACTTTAGAAACTCTTTAGTTTTCTTGGTGCCAGCAGTACAGTAGGTCACCTCCTTTAGTTTTATATAAGGAATCACTGTCACATCAGCCACATTCATTAATATGGGAAGAGTATTCTGAGGTCCTACAGACGTTCCTCTAGTGTAGCTCATCTGGCCCTCAATTAGCCATGGACTTGCCGTATGTACTGAGCTCTCTTTCTGACCAAATGCTGGGAGTGCTGTAGCTGTTTGTGCCATCATATTGCTATGTCCATCTCCTATTTGCATCCAGTTTAACATTGTTGGTCTGTGGTGTTGTCTCTTGGTTTGATGCATGTATATAGAATCAGGCACTTTTTTCCCAAATGTGATATCTGGATGACCAAGGACTAAAGGGAAACTTTGACAATGATTTCCAGGTGTGTCTATTTTCTGTTTTTTGTATTGGAATAGTTCAGGTTGTGGGTAGGACATCAGCTCTTCCTTGATGCTAGAGAAACGTCTCTCTGTGTCTGCAGTATTGGAGGGTACTTCATACATTTTTAGGTCACGTGTGTCAACATTTGTACAGGGTCTCTTGAGATGACCAGAGCTGGTGCTCAAAGTCATTTGATAGTGTTGATTCTCTCCATTGTTCTTATTAGAAACTGACGTGAACTTAGAAGAATGTGGATCTAATTTATGTTCACACAAACTGAGCGACTTGGAATTATTGCGACTGTTTTGGATGGAGCCTCTGCCAGGACTTTGGGGGAGAATATATTGATGTGATGATGGGGATGAGGGACTATTTCTTGTTGGCTTCACAGATGATGTAAGTCCCTCTGACAGCTCATTTAGTTCTCTTGAATCTGTCCTCTTTCTTGTCTTATTCTTGTTTTCAGCGTTCTCTTTTTTTCTTCTGTTGCTCTTTCCTTTCAGTTCTCTGTACTTGTGATTGGGGGAAAGGGGTACACTTTGTAAATCCGTGTTATCATCCTGTTGTTGAATCTGTTGGGGTTTCTCTGCTGACAACACAGTTAGTCCATAGGCTTCAGATTGGTGTTCTGTCGTCTCAATGAGCTGAGGATATACAAAGAGTAGAAAACCATCATTGATTTTGAATGAAGTTGATGATCTCAATCTTGGAAATAACTAGTTAAGGCATAAATAAAGCTGTGGTTCTCCAGCTGATGCAGAATTACATGCATCAAAATGCTGGCACCTATATACATCTACATCAATTAGAGAACCATGGGTTACCCAAGCCTGCTGTAAGGAATAAACTGTTATAAGTTAAAGCATTTAAGTGTCCATTTCTCATCTTCAGTGGTGACAAGTTCTCATCTAGTTCCAGTTCATGATTGAGGGTTTGGAAATCTAAATCGGTTGGAGGATTTATTCATCCTAAGGCCAGATTCGTAAGCACTGTGTAAATGTCAGGACTTAACTGGTGTAAGTTGATATCAATGTAATTTGAACATAGTCATTAAGGCTTATTTGTGAATGTGCAAAGGTGCGGCCCTAGAGATAAAATACCGCTATGATGTCATACACCTATGATTGCGCCTATTTATACAGGTTCACATTGGGATTGGTGCTATTAGATAGTGGTGACTGCAGAGGTGTAATACTGTGCTCCATCTGATACGAGGAGATGGGGGATTGGGGAGTTCCTTTCTCAATATGAACTGGGCACAAGACAGCACTTCAATCTGCTCATATGTAAAACAAGATATATTAACATACAATAAAATATATAAATGAGCTTCAGGGGTATTTCACTATTAGTAGATGGCTGCTGAGTCCCTTTCAAAGGTCAAAATGGCATTATTATTACATATGGAGGGAGGCGGAGAACAGATATCAGTCTGTATTATCAATAAAACATCTTTTGCTCAATCTAGGTGCATTTTAAGAAGAACGGATTATTTTAATAGGCACAAATAACAAGATTTTCAGAAATTATAATATACAAATGTCATACATTTAATAAAGAACTACATGTATCAGAATACTGGAAACTATTGGAGAACCATGGGCTCCCCGAGCCTGCTTTAAGGAATAAACGTTATAAGTTATAAGCATTTTAGTGTCTATTCCTCACCTCCAATGGTGACACGTTCTCATCTCGTTCTAGTTCATCATTGAGTGCTTGGAAATCTATATCTCTGTTTGGGGACAGAATTGCTTCTAAGAATGCTGGCTGGATGATGTCTTCAACCTAGGAACAGATTCATAATCACTTTGTAAATGTCAGGATAGAGTTGGTGTGAGTAGATATCAATATTACTTGGACATAGTCATTAAGGATTAATTGTGAATGTGCAAAGGTGCAGCATGATGTCATGCACCTATGATTACACCTACATATACAGGTATCTCTTAGGGATTGGTGCTACTAGATAGTGGTGACTGCAGGGGTGTAAAACTGTGCTCCTTCTAATACGAGGAGCTGGGGGATTGAGGAGTTCATTTTCCAAATGTACTGTGCGAAAACCAGTGCATAGATCTGCTCACATGTAAAACAAGATATATAAATACAGAATAATTAATTTAAAAGATGAATAATAAAGAGCCAATGCTTCCTTACTGTTATATCATCTTACTAAGACAGAATGATTCTTCAAGGAGATAAGCATTGTAAAAGTTGCGTATAGTTACGGATCCAGAAAGGATGGTAGGCAGGACTTCCAGAGTGATATTTATGTTTTTCCAGCATCTGATTTCCCATCAGTGACTGCGATCCGGCAAACAGTAATGCAGAGCCGAGGACCATTCCCAAAGCAGAAGGAGGGCGTGCTCATTACACACCCCGCTGCCAAATAACCAGATTTCTGCAAACTTAAATTCCTGGATAATATGTGGTTAGTAAATGAACTTTAGAATGTTTTTAGAAGATTAGGTATCTTATTTTACCAAGACAAATAAAATACTGATGATCAAGCATATGAAACTACACAATGCAGATCTGGTGCCATTAGTGATCTCTATAACAAGTACTTTACCTGTGACAGAAACTCTGGCTGATCACACAGAGTCTCTATATAATGTTGAAGTTCTGTTTCAAGTGAGTCTTCTGATGGGCTTCCTTCTACTCTCTTTGGGAGCTTAACAGACTTGGCAGTGGTCTCTTCATCTACACCTGCTTCTAATGACCCTTCTGTCTCCATATTGATGTCATAGGTTTTGTCTGCTTCTACCATCTGCTGGTTAGATCTCTGTATGTTCTCTGCTTCCTCATCCTCTATGAATCTAATAAACATACAAATAGTTCAGAAATAGGATAATAAAGTAGCCATCCTGTTGTTATGCTAACTTAGGGGAAAAAACGTACTTCTTAGCTATCTGATAGTAGATCTTGCGGTCAGCTTTGGTGGTCTTTAGCCATTTGTTCAAAGTGTAGTGCACACCCTCCTGTA
Source organism: Mixophyes fleayi (assembly GCF_038048845.1). Classification (NCBI taxonomy): domain Eukaryota; kingdom Metazoa; phylum Chordata; class Amphibia; order Anura; family Limnodynastidae; genus Mixophyes; species Mixophyes fleayi. The sequence continues at coordinate 51,570,842 of NC_134410.1, forward strand.
TTTTCATATCGGGGTGGAAACGGGAAAGAGAGCGGAGTACCGGTCTGTGGATGATAACATTAGATTGTGGTTTAGTTTAATATTATTTACACAAACACTGTAGTCCCTCCAACCATGTGCTGTTAGAACAGTGTTAGGCACTATGTACATTACAACAACATTAACACGTGCAATGTGAATTGGCATAAGATTAACCAGTAATTATGTCTCATGTCTCAATGTCATTAGATTTTAGTGTATTGATATCCGACATTCTCATGACTATCGATTCAGCCCACAAAGTTATTTTACATCCACTGAAGCATGAGACAACCCTGTCACTCTGGAGAAAGCAGATGTTACATTAATTCCTATTGATAATGATAATGGGACCATCCCCACCCTAGTAGGCCTCATTGATAGTCTTCGCTGATGTTTTTTATTGTTTAAAAACTTTTTGCTATATTAGACAAGGGTCTTAGTGACTCCTGTCTATTATGCTGGAACACTGAAATGGCAACGTTGGCATTTCATGGGTCCCAATCTTATTCATTACAGATGCACCCAAAGCGAAGGTGATCAGGAGGTGCCCCTAGCTTTTCAGCATGGGGCAGGTACCCTTTGGGAAGAGAGACATGCTATTCTTTCTACTTTCCCCATAGAGGTACAAGCTTTTTGCTGACTACCCGAAATAAAATGTCCTCAGTGCTGTCCCTGGGTCCTGTTGAATTGAATTGATATTCATGAAACTTCTCTCATTCCACATCTGTCCATGTAATTTAGCATGTATAGTCTTAACCCAAACATACGAAAAACAGCTGAATGCATTCACTGTCTGTGTCATAGTTGTAAAAGTTTGACAAAATGTTACTTTGCAAATACAATGTAAAATTAATTTGCCATGAAATGGCAAAGAAAAGCAGAACTCAAAAATGCTATCATTGGTACTTTGGTCTTTTCCAGAAACACCTGTTGAAAACACGAAATTCAATTTGAGTAAAATGTATCTGTAACTTCACTCTTCTCTAGTTGATAAGCCTCATGAATAATGGCTCTGCCACTTAATAGCAGCTTCTTCAGTGTGTAGTTGACAGTTGAACTTTAATAATTCTGATTAATTTGTTTGCAATGTGCACTGTGCCTCAGTTTGCAGGGAGAAAAATATTGAGGTATGTATTGTGCAAATGTGTAAACATCACATCAAAGTCCAACCTCATATGCCTTTGTGACAACTCCCATCATTGAATTAAACTCATTAAGCCTTAATAGAATGTATTAATAAATTAATAGAATGCCAATATAAATCACTATCAATTATATAGCATAAATTCTAGGTATAAATCCATATGTCAGAAAGAAAATGGTTCATGTTTGTCAAAATTCTAGATCATACTTGCCAACTTGGGCAAACTAGCGTCCAGGAGGTGGGGGGGGGGGGGGGCGAGTTGGGGTGGGCTCCAGAATCGTGTCATTAGCCCCGCCTCCTAAATTGCATCACACAGTTTTAGCCAACTACAGCAGTGGGTGGGGCCACGATGGTGCACATATTGCATCATAAGCCCCGCCCCCGCCAGGTTCGCCTGCTCTGGGAAGAATCCCAGAAATACGGGAGTCTCCCTGACATCCTGGGAGAGCAGACAACTATGATCTAAATGTTAATTATAAATGAATAATGTGAATTCTCACATCATTTATAGATGTATATTAATACATGCACATATGTAGTGCTATAAGCTTCATATGAATGGGAATGGAAAATGTATGCTACAAAACTCCAGCTTTCACCATATACTGAAATATAGATAAAACCTAATTATCATTTATAACCTTTACATATGGTAGACAAGTGACTTGCTGGTATCCCCACTTTTGGCGGGATTAACCTGGTATCAGATGTCATGTTGCATCAACTAACTAACTGAGGCCAAGTTGAAGCCCCGCCCCTCACTTTCATTCAGTGGAAGTAGCAATTTTAAGAATGAAGCTTATAGCTGGAAGTCAGTGAATAGAGAGCTTGTATTCTCATCATTATTAGCTCATGCTACAAAATGGATGCCTCCATTGTATAACATTCCTATCAACATTTGGAAAACAAAAGTAAGAGCAAAATAAACCATTCCCCAAAATGCCTAAAACACATTTCTCCACTACCTAATGTCCACTAATATTCGGCCAACTATATCAACATTGCAGCAAAAGCACACCCAATTATCTAATACGCCAATGGGTCAGATTAGTGGAACAGTCCTGTTAAAATTGGGACATTAATTTATTTAAGAAGTATTTAGAGAAATAATGTACCAAACAAATGTATCCTTTATGGAACGGGTCATGTTAACAAATCTGCATTGATAAATTGATAGATGTATTTATAGTTAAATAGTTGCACTGATAGAAGAACTTAAGCCAAATTATCAACCAATTCAGCCCAGAAAGGGATCCTTAAAATGTCCATCAATGGGCTTACTGACAGGAAGTCAGCTGTGTAATGGAAAAATAACCCCCCCACTATTTAACCTTTATTAATCCATTACATTTGTGACTGTGCACTAAAAAAACATAAAAATAAAAAGCTGTTAGCTAACTTAATTGACGTTATACAGTATGTTATGGAATGGGAACATTTATACATTTGTGAATGTCATGAATATTCTTTCACATGAGAAGATATTACTTTGTGCCTATTTTTATGCGCTTTAGTATATTACTCACATCATGAAGCTGGACAGGGCCTCTGTGTCCGGGAAGCTGGGTACAAATCTCCTGACCAGTTTATTATATTTTTGCCAGCGTTTGAAATGTTCGTGTATAGTGTTAGTACTGCTGGAGCTAGATCTTATACCAATGCTGGAAGCATTGGGCCCAGTCCCTGGCATCACTGGAAATGGAACTTCTGGTCTTTGGCTAGAACCAAGACTCCCTGACATCACTGTGGGTGCTGGAAAATTCCCCATTGGCAAATTGAAGTTAATTTCTGGCTTTCCTCTAATCAAGTTCATGCATGACTGAGCAGGTACATTGACTGCACTGGGTATCAACCATGTTTTGTCTGCAGCAGTCACCTGTGTCAATCCTGGCATCAAAGTTGGTGTCACAGAAGCATGCACTGGTCGCAGATGATGTCTCATTCCTGGCAATTCAGCTGGTACAATTATTGTGCTGGGGTGAAGACTCCCTGGCATCAGTGGGGCTGGATTATTTACTGTCCGAGTCATTACAGATTTCCCCACTAGGCAGTTTTTGGGAGCTAAGAGGCTGTTCCGTCCAAGGCTATCAGTTGTAGCACTGTGGATAGTCTTGTTTGAGTCAGTTGGCAGAATAGTCACGCTGGTAGAGGAAGCAACACAAACTGGCCGTAGAATCTCATTGCCCCAAATTATGGTGGGTGGAACATTAGGGTTATGAACATTGGAAAGTTGTGAGTTCATTTCTTGTTTATTGATGAAAGTTATAGTGACCTTGAAAATAACAATAATTGCGAGTTATTATTTATATCAATATTCTGTATAACATAGAAAAACATTGATTTTCATACAGTATTATCAATATATGAATGTCTTTCAAATAAGTTATGGTACAGTTTGTTATCTTTAAATCAACCAAACAAAATGTATTTCTTTACATTATTGTAAAGGCTTTGGGGCATCTTAGTAACATTTGAAGATACAATTTAAATACTCAAGGTATAAAATTTTTATTGACACTCACCTGTTTTATCAATGGTACAATTGAATATGTATGTTCAGGTACTGATTTGTTTTCCAAATTGTCTAGTCCTATTGTATGTAAACCCAATTGACTTGAGCAGTGGACCATATGTGTCTGATTATAGATAAGGGGACAGACGGTATCTGTGTGTCTGGTCACCTGCACGAAGCTCACCAGATATGAGGCAGTGTGAATATCACAGGTGGGATGATGTCTTATGTTTTACAGCTAAGTTGAAAATAAACAGCCTCAGCTACTGGCATGTGCTGAGACCAGTACATCAGTTACTGGTTTATTTCCATGGGGGTTTACCTTGCCCATACCAGTGATAAATTCAAGTTTGGTTAATATATTTATACATTATAGACTTTTCCATACCAGTAAGAGATCTTTTCTATAGGTCTTATATATCATATGGTTATGGCAATAAGAGTTAGTATATAGTTATAGGAAGGATTTGGCATGATGAAAATGTGAAGGACTTTTGACTCTTAACTCTGTGTATTACTGGTCTAATTGTACAGTATGGAAACACACCAGCATGGCTGTACAGCCAAAGATGGTAAGACAGTTTGTGAGGACATTATGTAGTGCCTCTTTATGAATACCTGCAATGCCAAAATGGGGGGCGGGGGGGGGGGGGTCACAAGTCCACGGAGAGACTTAAACAAAGTAGGATTAGGCATTAAATAAATAAATAAATAAATCATTTATTGGTCCATTAAGATATAATTAGAATGAATCTACTGTAAGGAGTTACAACAAAAACACCAGAATACTTTAGTTATGGAGGAAAGAGTAGAGCAAAAAGTAGTAGACACTATAAAAATAATACTAAAATTAATATTATCAATAATATTAATAATTAATGAGACTTTACTTAAACACTTTACCAATGCACCTTATGATGTAGATAAACCAGAGCTGTACATACAGTACCACAATTATATGCTATTTATTTCAGAACAATTTTTGCTCATGTTATTTTTTTAAACCAATCTAGTAACCTACCTTTACTTAACTTATTATAAATACTTTTATTATTTTTATAATGACCATGTAGTTTTAACTCACAAATTGTAAACTACCTATTAAAACTTACCTGTATTTACACGGGTACAAAGGAAGCTGTATTTTTTTTCTACCGGTGTTGTATATTCTGTATATAAATCCAGTAGGACTTAGCTGTGGACCAAATATCTGATTACAGATGAGGAGCTGTTGTCTCTGTGTCTGATCACTTCCACGGTGCTCAACAGCTCTGAGGCAGTTTGAATATCTCAGGTGGGATGATGCGTTATGTTCTACAGCTAAGTTGAAAATAAACAGCCTCAGCTACTGGCATGTGCTGAGACCAGTACATCATTTACTGGTTTATTTCCATGGGGGTTTACCTTGCCTATACCAGTGATTAATTCAAGTTTGGTTAATATATTTATACATTATAGACTTTTCCATACCAGTAAGAGATCTTTTCTATAGGTCTTATATATCATATGGTTATGGCAATAAGAGTTAGTATATAGTTATAGGAAGGATTTGGCATGATGAAAATGTGAAGGACTTTTGACTCTTAACTTTGTGTATTACTGGTCTAATTGTACAGTATGGAAACACACCAGCATGGCTGTACAGCCAAAGATGATAAGACAGTTTGTGAGGACATTATGTAGTGTCTCTTTATGAATACCTGCAATGCCAAAATGTGCATGTGGGGGGGGGGGGGGGGGTTCAAGTCCAGGGAGAGACTTAATCAAAGTAGGATTAAGCATTAAATAGATAAATTAATAATTTATTGATCCTTTAAGAACACACATAAATATAATGATTTTACTGTAAGGGGTTACAACAAAAACACCAGAATAATGTAGTTATGGATGAAAGAGTACAGCAAAAAGTAGTGGACACTATAAAAATAATACTAAAATGAAGATTATGAATAATATTAATAATTAATGAGACTCTACTTAGACAATTTACTAATGCACCTTATAATGTAGGTAAACCAGAGTTGTACATACAGTACCACAATTTTATGCTATCTATTTCAACACAATTTTGGTTCATCTTATTTTTTTTAAACCAATCTAGTTACCTACCTTTACTTAAATTATTATAAATACTTTTATTATTTTTATAATGACCATGTAGTTTTACCTCACAAATCTTAAAATACCTATTAAAACGTACCTGTATTTACACGGGTACAACGGAATCTGTATATTTTCTACTGGTGTTGTATATTCTGTATATAAATCCAGTAGGACTTAGCAGTGGACCAAATATCTGATTACAAATAAGGAGCTGTTGTCTCTATGTCTGATCACTTCCACGGTGCTCAACAGCTCTGAGGCAGTTTGAATATCTCAGGTGGATGATGCGTTATGTTCTAAACACAAATCAAAAATAAACAGCCTCAGCTACTGGCATGTGCCATGACCAGTACATCAGTTACTGGTTTATTTCCCTGTTTTGTTCCCTTGCTTATAATATTGAATTATCACTGGCCACAATTTAGATTATAATATTATAAAAGAAAAATTAGGCTTGATAAATATATGAAGGAAATTTGACTTATAACTCATATAACTAGTCTATTTTTGGTTATTTGGTGTCAAAGTAGGACCAACTAAGACACCAATGTCTTTCTCTTGTTCCTGTGTAAATTTCAATACATAGGAAATATTAAACAATAGGGTCTCCCCGCTCTTACGTGCCCTGGGTCCCCCAAAGCCTTTATTCCAGCTCTTAGTGGGGTTCAGTATGATCTGAAAGTAGTGGGTGCATTATGTATTTGCCAGCATGAGTGATGTACTGTATATATGTATATATTTATGTAACGTACTATGTGTAAATTTACCTGAGTGAGACAGTGTTGCACATTGGAGTGTAGGAATTTACCAGAGTGGCAGCGGCACTGGCACAGAGTTGATTTATGTCCATCCTTGAGGAAAAAGACCAAAAGCTCTGCAGCCTGTCATCATTAGTTACTCATGGAACGGCTAGGGAATGGAAGGAACACACACCCCAGTTAATCAAGACCAACCCAATGACCAGTGTTACTCCTCCAAAACAGGAAAACAAGAATCAGCAACATTTTCAACTTTAGATTATTCTTAATTTGTCATAATTTGTTATATTTTATTATTATTTTCTGAAATTTAGCATACAACACCCATAAACAGTTCTCCATTTGCATGACACATTTCAGCTTAATATGTCTTAAAATGTAGCCCCTCAAACACCATGCTCCCCTCTCACAAAATTACCATGATGGAATGGGATTTATTAGTCAATCTTAATATAAGGGCACGACTGCCATTATATACACACACATACCTGATATCTTCCATATATACAGGCTGATGCCAGGTCCCCCACACCTTCAGCAATTCAGTGCTACTGAAGACGTTAAGAGTAGACTGCTAGCGATATCGGAGAGAAAGAGGGGCACTTGAGGAGACAGGCTGGGAAATTAGAGAAGTCCCTGCCCTAGTGTAGGAGGAACAGTGAAGAGGAGAGATCAGTGGCATAGAGATTGCCACCAGAGAACCCATTACCAGCAGAGAGGCTAGTTTGCTCTGCATGTGGGAAGTGTTTTGCCTGCAACCCACCACCTGTCACCGAAAAGAACGAGTAATTAGAATAATAATTTTATCAATGTGCAGTGCAGGAAAAATAACTGAATTACTCACCGGAGAGAAGCTGTGGGTGGGATCTCTCATGCTGTGTGCAGTCCCTCAGTGATTTCTCCCACTCAGCTGTTAAAGTTTAATAATTGGGTAAAGGTGGTAATCAATATTTTCTGTACACCAATATCGGTTGCGATGCAATTAGTTCGCAAATGAATAATTATTAATGCAAATAACATGCAAATAAGTTTTAACTATTTAATTTAGTAAATATAAAATATAAAGTGGTAAAGAGGCTAAATAATGTTTACAACATACAAATTACATTGAGTTTGGTATCAATCTGTTCGCAATTGCATGAGAACGCTTCCAGTGTTATTTATGTCGTGTTGGCACCTTGCGAATACTAGTTTTAAATAATATCACTTTTTCATACACCAAATAGCTAGTACACAGGAATCATGAAAAGTAGTTTATGCAGGTCTAGAGGTGGGAGCCTGAGGAAAGGACACCCGGCAATCTCAAGAAACAATGACCCAAGACATCCACCAATGTCAAGTCGAGTTCTTGGGAAGTGAAGACCCTTGACCTATGAATGAAGACCTGTGAATGAAGCACGGTGGCTAAGTGATTAGCACTTCTGCCTTACAGCACTGGGGTCATGAGTTTGATTCCCGACCATGGCCTTATCTGTGAGGAGTTTGTATGTTCTCCCCGCTTTTGTGTTGGTTTCCTCCAGGTGCTCCGGTTTCCTCCCACACTCCAAAAAAAACCATACTGATAGGTTAATTGGCTGCTAATAAATTGACCCTAGTCTGTGTGTGTCTGTCTGTGTATGTTAGGGAATTTAGACTGTAAGCCCCAATGGGGCAGGGACTTATGTGAGGGAGTTCTCTGCACAGCGCTGCGGAATTAGTGGCGCTATATAAATAAATGGTAATAATAATAATAATAATTATAAGAATAATACTGTAACTGTGTATCTTTGTGACGTAACTGCTTTTTACAACTGAACTGTATAAATTGCTCACCTCTGGCTTTAAAAACCAGTGCATTCTGATAGAAGCTTGTGTTGGTGCCAACAGGTGCAAGTGTATGTATGCCAAACTCTGCCTTTAAATTAGAGATACTCATTGACCCACATGAACTGGTTTTGGTTTTTGGTTTGGATCTAGATTAGTTTCGTGTTTTGGTTTTGGTTTTGGCTAAACCACCCTCATGTGTTTTGGTTTTGATTTTGGTTTAGAATCTGTATTTTTTTAGAAAAATTGATAAAATATGCGAAAATCACATACTTTTGCTCTTTTTTTGATCCTACATTATTATTAACCTCAATAACACTAATTTCAAGTCATTTGCAGTCAATTTTGACCACCTCACAGGTCACAATATTATTTTCATACACTTTCAGCCAAATACTGCAGCGACCTGGCTGGATGCTAAGCGCCAGAGCAATGACTCAAACACACGGTAGTTCCTGGTACATCAAGGACACATTGGCACACAGCAGTGGCAGAAAAGGAAAGATGTTTCCCACCCACCCTTATGTTCGAATTAAAAAGGACATGCACACTTTAGCAAAGCAAGCACTTCTTCCACAATAGTGCCACTCCTTGTGGTTGAAGTGCTTGGTTTGTTTGGGCCCCCAGAAAACAAGGTAACAATGGGCTTAAGGCACCTAAGCTAACAGTGATGTTAATGAACTCTACTGTGGCAAGATGTTGTTGTCATCATTCTCAGCCTCATCCTCACCCTCATCCTCACCCTCATCAGTGTGTACATCATCCTCACACAATATTAATTAATCACCGCTGGAATCCACCATTACAGAAGTCTCAGTATTTTGATGTAATTGGCGGGAAAGCCTTCCTCATGGAACTTGAAGTTCATTTTTATGAACATCATCTTTTCCACATTTTGAGGAAGTAGCCTCCTACACCGATCGCTGACAAGGTTCCCGGCTGTGCTGAAAACTATTTCCGAGTACACACTGGAGGGTGAGCAGCTTAGGCAGTACAAAGCGAGTTGGACTTTTAGACCAGACCAGGGGGTAAATGTATCAAGCTGAGAGTTTTGCGGCGGGTTTGATTAGGGGAGATGTTGCCTTTAGCAACCAATCAGATTATAGGTATCATTTTGTAGAATGTACTACATAACTGATAGTTAGAATCTGATTGGCTTTTCAAACCCGCCGGGAAAACTCTCAGCTTGATACATTTTTCCCCAGATGTCAAAATTTGGTGCTGAGTCCTCTGCAACATCTCTGGGTCTCTTGGGAAAGCTAAGTTTTTCCTGACAGCATTTGAGTGAGAAACTGAACGAGGAGACGCCGTCCTGGCAAGTAACACTTGAGCTGTCATCTTGCTCACCAGGAGCATCTTGTTTGTGTGCCAGACCACTGTCCTTTTTCGAATCGCTTTCCCTTAGACAATCACCAAAGGTCTTATTTCCCTTCTGTACTGGGAACTTACAACCTCAGACATGAGTGTGAGGGACTCACATGAGCGAGCATAGGAGGAGGATCTGGGGGAGATGCTGAACAGCGATGACTGGGAGGAAATAAGAATAAGCACTGCCTCTAGCTTTGTCTGTGTAAAGGTGAAAGAAAATGCATATAAACTTTTATATGAATGGTACCTAGCTCCTACTAAGTTGAATAAAATATTAATTGTGAGTCAAGGATTACACCTAGGCAGCAAGCTTGTGGGGTGGGATTTATGGTCATGTTATCAACAGAAATAGAAATGTCAGGCAGGAAGCTTCTGTTTTTGGGTGGGAATATTATTAATTCAGTTTTTGAAAGATTGAGTTTGAGTTGACGAGAAAACATCCAAGGTGAAATGGCAGAAAGACAGTCAGTAACGCGAGACAACCCAAAGGGTAAGAGATCAGGAGAGGATAGATAGATTTGGGTATCATCCGCATAGAGATGATACTGAAATCCAAAGGAGCTTATTAGTTTTCCAAGAGAAGTGGTGTAGATAGAGAATAGCAGAGAACCTAGGATTGAGCATTGCTTGTGGTACTCCAACTGATAAAGGAAACGGTGCAGAGGTGGATCCAGAGAAATTAACACTGAAAGAGCGATTAGAAAGGTAGGATGAGAACCAGGATAGGACAGTGGTTTCAAAACCTAGGGATTGTGGCATTTGTATGAGGAGAGAGTGGCCAACAGTGTCAATCGCAGCAGAGAGACCTAGGAGAATTAGAAGAGAGTAATGGCCTTCAGCTTTTGTTGTTATGAAATCATTGACAACCTTGGTCAGCGCAGTCTCTGTGGAGTGTTGTGAGCGAAAGCCTGACTGAAGAGAATCCAGTAGGTTGTTTGCTGTAAGAAAGCGTGTGAAGCGAGTGTAGGGAATCTCTCGAGAATCTTGGGCTACCCCCGATCAGGGTAGGAGAATGTAGAAAATGGGGTGAAAAGGTGTTGAAGAGAGGTGGAAACCTGTTCAAAATCAATAGAGTTAATATTACTGCGGATGTGAGGAGGCTTAGAAGACATGGGTAGGGTAAAGAACTGGGGGGAGAGTGAGTAGCTGATAAGATGATGATCCGAGAAGGGGAAAGGAATGTTAAGGAAATCAGAAACTGAGCATAGTCTAGAGAAAACAAGATCAATACAGTGCCATCCTGATGTGTAGTGGATTCAATCCACTGGGAGAGGTCAAGTGAGGATATTAGAGAGAGTAGTTTGGAAGCAGCATTGGAACGTGGATTAGCAATAGGAATGTTGAAATCACCCATGATGATGGTGGGGATGTCAGAGGGTAAGAAGTGAGGGAGCCATGCAGAGATGTTTTCAAGAAATTGTTGGTGTGGTCCAGGAGGATGATAGATGACAGCAACACACAAAGAGAATGGGTTAAAAATCCCAACAGTATGTACTTTAAAAGATGTGAACGTGAATGATGGGACATTTGGTACAACTGTAAATGTGGGGAGAGAAGTAGGCCAACCCAAGCTCCTTGTCTGCCTGCAGGTCTGGGGGTGTCGGTGAAGTGGAGACCACCATGTGAAAGGGCTGCAGGTGAGGCAGTGTCTGAGTCATGTTTCTGTTATTGCTAGAAGGTTGAGTTTGTTTGAGAGGAAGAGATCATGTACGGAGGTAAGTTTGTTGCAAACAGAACATGCATTGAAAAGGTCACATTTAAAGGACTTTGGAAGAGAGGGGAGGCAGGTGATGCGCTTGAGGGTTGCTGGATTTCTGTAGTGTTCAGATATATGTGTGTGGGAGAAGTGAGGTGGACCTGCATTAGGTGATATATCACCAGCTAATAGAAGCAGAAATAAAGAAAGGTAGGAAATATGAATGTAAGATGTGTGTCTTTTTAGTTTCTGGCGACAGGCTGTTAAAGTTATTGAATTTATATAGGAAAAAAGTTCATGAGTGTTAAGTAGAGGTGAGTGAAGTAATGAAGGGGCAATGTGGACAGAGGTGTGTGTTGCAGGAAGGGCAGGGCCATCTTTTCCATTGGACACGATGGGCAGCTACCCGGGGCCCCCATGGGCAAGGGGGCCCCATAGGCACGGCTCTTAATCAGAATAAATAATCCTGCAAAAGAAAAACCGGCAAAAAAAACCTTCAAGGGTCACTGAGCAAGTACATCTATCTATCTTTATCTATCTTTATCTCTATATATGTATATCTATATCTGTATCTGTATACATCTATATATCTATATCTATATCTAGGGGCCCCGGTGCACTGCTTTGCCCGGGGGCCCATAATGTTGTTAAGATGGCCCTGCTCTCTGGAGCAAAGCAGCTAAGTCCAAGCTCTCTGAACACGCCGCCAAACAGCAGGAGGTAAATTATGGTTAGAAAACACTTTATTCATAGTGGCTGTATATTTATTTATTATAGCGTTTCACTCTACTAAGCTTTGTCAAGGCAACTTAGTAGAGTGAAGCGCTCGTCGGCGTTACAAGCGCTGTTTCTCCTCTACCTCAACACTATATAACCAGGGGCGCACTCAGGATTGTCAGGGGGAGGTTCACCACCCCCCCCCCCCCGACCCGAAAAGAAAAAAAAAACAACCCCAAGAGAGAGAGCTGCTGCGCATGCGCCCGCTGTCCTATACAGCAGCAGCGGCGTTGTCAAAGAAGCATCCGCGGCGGTGCTGTATACAAGGAAGGGAATCCTTATATACAGCTGGAAAATATTATCCTTGCTTTATAGCAATAATAGGAGTCTTGATTTTGGTGTCCTTTGAATATAAGGAACTCCATGGTTTAACTGATTGTTTAAGGAGAAGCATTCATATATCTGGCCATATAAATTTTAGACCTAGCATAGAGTCTTAGTTGGTATATATTACCTGTAGAGAACATTTTATTATTCTCCAGTTGATTCAGCATCCAATATAGAATCCATACATTATTGGGGTAGAAACAGCGCGTTCCGATAGTTTCACTATCGGTTTTAACAGTCATATATTTGTTGGTCAATTATGTCATACACTTGTTTTTAAGATTTCCCTTCGTCTAACCACTCATCAAGCATTACTATATTTAATAGATACTAATAAAATTTGAATATGTTTTATTATAATTCCATTATCCTCTGAGTGCCCCTCAACACATAAGGTGTTTTCCAGTTTTTCTCTCAGATTCTGCAATTTTGTGTGGGTGCACCTACCTTTAAATGCTGAATAAATGTATGAAATAAAAGATTGATGGTTGATCATAGTATATTTTTTTGCACCTGAGGTGTGTAGGATTATCCTGGTGCGTAAGGGTGGGTTCGTAATAAATTGTACTCTGAACGAGTATTCAGTACAGCCGGGAACTTAGTCAGTGATCGCCATAGAAGGTTACTTCCAAAAAATGTGGAGAAAATGATGTTCATAAAAATGAACTACATCTTCCACGATGAAGGCCTTCACCATCAAAGACATCCAAGCACTGGCTGTTCTCTAATGGCGGATTCAAGCGGCGATTAATTGATAGTCTGTGATGATGACGTACACACTGATGAGGGTGAGGATGAAGCTGAATATGATGACGATAACATCTTTTTAAAACTTTCTATTTAAGTGTAGGGTGCAATCTATCCCCAAAGTGGAAAGGGACTTGGGGCATTTCTATATCACGTACGGTCTTGAAAGGCTGCTGTTTTGGCAATTTCTCATTAAGGGTAGTGTGTCATACACAGACTGACCCCAAACTGGCTTTGTCCATTTCAATTAATATTGTACAGTCTATAACGGCTGAATTTTTTAGTATTTTCTACAAGTGGAGGGGGGCCTATAGAGACAGAAACCAAACTGGCTTTGTCCATTTCTATTAATATTGTACAGTCTACAACGGCTGAATTTTTTAGTATTTTCTACAAGTGGAGGGGGGCCTAAAGAGACAGAAACCAAACTGGCTTTGTCCATTTCAATTAATATTGTACAGTCTATAACGGCTGAATTTTTTAGTATTTTCTACAAGTGGAGGGGGGCCTAGAGAGACAGAAACCAAACTGCCTTTGTCCATTTCAATTTATATTGTACAGTCTACAACGGCTGAATTTTTAGTATTTTCTACAAGTGGAGGAGGGCCTAGAGAGACAGAAATCAAACTGCCTTTGTCCATTTCTTTAGATATTTATCTATAAGTGTAGGGTGTAATATACACCCAAAGACGATGGCTGCATTGCCAATATGCATAGATGGAGAGGAAGACAATCTGGTTTGTGTGTAGAATTAATGACGGCCTACCAGGAATGAAACTGTTTTTTTTCAGAATTATATAGCTTTACAATTACATTACTTATCCAAGAAACAGATGGAGCACTAAATTAGGTTATTTTATGCCCAAAAAACATTGATTTTTAAACAAAATTGCAAAACTAAACCAAACAAAACCAAAACCAAAACACGCAAGGGCGGTTTGGCAAAACCAAAACCAAAACACGGCAGTAATCCAGATCCAAAACCAGAACCAAAACACGGGGGTCAGTGAGCATCTCTAGTAAAAATATACCCACAATTTGACATCAGTCCCCCACAACTGGGTAGTCACAGGGGCCATTATCAACAATTATTTATATAGCGTTAGCAAATTCCGTAGTTCACAATTCTGAACAAACACGGTAATAAAACAATGGGATCATTACATTATCCAAACACAGTGTCATGAAATTATGTGTTTACCCTCATTAAATAAAGCCTAGTTTGGTTCGATATGTTTGACTAAAAGCATTATCAATCTCTCTCATTCTAAGGCAGAAGTTCCATCAATTTTGAAGCATGTGAATATGAATATTTGAGGCTTAATGGGTAGATCAGTCACAAGCTACTATGTGAGGGCACTGGTTGGTGTGGGGACATTGGGATAATGATGCTGGTATATTATGTGGGATCCGAGTGTTGGTTGCTAGCTAGGTGGTGTGTATATAGTAAAAGTTAGGGATGATTAGAACACTCTGAACTCCTCTATGTTCACCCGGTGTTGAGAGGTGAATAAACAGAGCTCAACATAAAGATCACAGGTTGCAGACATTGTATGTCCATGTGGAAAGTCTATGTGGCTTACTTAAAGGTGGACACATTGGCATTCTGAATGTATACAGTAAAAGACACACAAAAACGGTGTGTGTGTGTATATATCATCATCATCATCATCATTTATTTATATAGCGCCACTAATTCTGCAGCGCTGTACAGAGAACTCATTCACATCAGTCCCTGCCACATTGGAGCTTACAGTCTAAATTCCCTAATGTAGACACACACTCACACATAGACACAGAGAGACAGACAGGGAGGGAGACAAACAGACAGAGAGGGAGACAGACAGGGAGAGACTAGGGTCAATTTTGATAGCAGCCAATTAACCTACTAGTATGTTTTTGTAGTGTGGGAGGAAACCGGAGCACCCGGAGGAAACCCACGCAAACACAGGGAGAACATACAAACTCCACACAGATAAGGCCATGGTTGGTAATCGAACTCATGACCCCAGTGCTCTGAGGCAGAAGTGCTAACTAACAGGCCAACGTGCTGCATATATATATATATATATATATATATATATATATATATATATATATTTTATTTTTTTTATATTAGCCCCATTGCTAACCAATGAAGTACCATCAGCTGGAGGGGTCAATACAGAATCAGCCAATCAGAAGCTGCTGAATAGCTCTGCTAACAGTCATCATCACATTCACCAGCCTCCAGCACCCACAAAAAATACATCCTAAAATGGCTCCATATACAATTGTGTTGCAATTATGTGAATATGGCCTTGCTGTACTTAGTGTAATATATCCAGGAGCTGTGTATTCAGCCTCACTGCCTGGTGAGGTATAGAGATGACATCACAAAGCAGTACAGTGCATCATAATAGCCACATGCAATAATGCAGCCCCCTGTATATAAAGGTCACCACTCCTGCTGCTGGGTTAGATATTGAACAAAAAAAATGGATAGAGATATAGAAAAGAAAAGTCGATTAAGGAGGATGTGGGAGACCCTAAGGGGTAAAAACACTGAGCCGGACCCAAAATATCTGTGCGTCAACGGCAGCCACACCTACTATGAAAAGTATAAACCTAGGACACCCCGCAGGGGAAATAAATGGTGGCAGGTAGGAAGATGCAGAAGCCCAAAAAACAACAAGAATAAGGAGGAACTGCTAGCAGATCCCCAGGAGATGATAGCGTTAGATAACATCAAGCAAGACCATCTGTCCCCTCCAGAACCTGCCTCCAAATACCAGCACCTAAGTAAGGAGGACTTGATCAAACTAATGCTTCAACGAGAAAGAGAAGATGAAGAGCAGGCAGCCCATCTACACCAGCTGGAGAACCGCGAGCAGGAGCTGGAGGGATATCTGAACCAGCTCCTGCTACGTGTGCTGAACAACGCTCCAGAACTGCTTGGAACATCTTTGTAAATAGAAGACCTCTCGTTTCCCTGACCTCGGCCTGTATCCTGGTTTAAGCTTGACCTCTGCCTGGTCCCTACTTTGCCTAAATAAAGACATTGTACTTTAAATTTCTGTTACCGCTTCCTGAATTTGCTAGGAATCATAAGATTTATAAATTAATGTAATTTATTAATTGATGTGTCATTTGTAATTCAGAGTTGTTTGGTTGATATCATCATCATCATTTATTTATATAGCGCCAACAAACTCCGTAGAGCTGTACAATTGGGAACAAACAGTAATAAAACAATACTGGGTAATACATACAGACAGAGAGGTAAGAGAACCCTTTTCGCAAGCTTACAATCTATGGGAGAATGGGAGTTTGAAAACAAGGGCACGTGCTACATTATAGTGCACATTGAACCAACTAGAATGCAAAGGTAAAAGGATTGAGTGGGCTGTGTGATCAGTTACACAGCAATGTTGGTCAGAGGGTTGTTGTCTTGTGTTAGCTGTGTAGAGGGTGGTAATAGGGTAACCTAGGGACATTAAGATGGTGGTAGAAGAATATTATAAGCTTGTCTGAAGATGTGGGTTTTCAGAGAACGCTTGAAGGTTTGAAGACTAGAGGAAAGTCTTACTGTGCGAGGGAGGGAATTCCATAAAGTGGATGCAGCCTAAAAAAGTCCTGTAACCGGGAATGGGAGGGTGTGATGAGAGCAGAAGAGAGACGCAGATCTTGTGCAGAACGGAGGTGTCAGTTGGGAGATATTTTAAGACAAGTGAGGAGATGTATGTTGGTGCAGTTTTGTTCAACAAAGTAATATTATTTGCAGGAGGAGTTTATACATCCATTAATCAAACCTGATACACTTCAAGTGGGGTCCGCTCACCTTTAGTAATAAGTAAAAACAAAACACTTAAAGAAAGAGAGGCCTACCGGTAATAACATGTAAGCAGGCATTTTAAACAAGTGTTACAAGCCATGATAGACTTCATCATAAAACAGGACGGAGCTGGGGACCCAAGGTGAAGGCTCTGAGGGCCGTGTGTTGCCCACCACTGCTCTTCAAGTTTAAACTTGTATGGAAATGCAGAAATTGATTTAGCTGAAATAACCAATGAATATTTCACATTCTAGGAAGCACAGGCTCTCTTACTAAACAGCAGTAAATCAGGCCTATGTCCCTGCTTCACCATACTATGTTACCCAACGGTGATACCGAAAGACTAAAGATATATAGATCTCAAAACCTGCAGGAAATATAGTACAGAGAATAATCTGTCAATATGCACCACAATAGCGCTGTCAACAGTGTCAGACTGGGGCATTAGGGCCCACCGGGGGACTGCAACGCTAGGGGCCCACCAGAGGGGGTGTGGCCAGCCATCATAGAGGCAAGATCTGACACTAGAGGGGGAGTGGTCAGCCCACGAAGGACAGCTAGCACCATAGTATAGTACGTATATAAAAAATGCAGTGTGTATATAAAGAGTACACAGTCTTGACCTGACACTCAGATTGGGCGGAACAGTCACAAAAAAAATTGGGATTGTCTCACTAGACTCAGAACATTTGACAGACTGTCCTACCTGTTCTTGTCACTCACCACCTGTGCTTTCTTTAGTTGCGGCTTGTCTGGATCCTGGAATGTTCCCTATTTAGAAAAAAAACTGGGTACAATTAGAAAATTCCAACCAGCCCCGGCGTTAAATCAATAGGATCCACAATTAATACTTAGGCTTTCCTCCAGCCCCACATTAAAGTAATAGTATTCCCATTGAATAAATAAACCTATTTCCCTCCCTCCAGACAGTCCCAGCAATAAATAGCATTTAAGTATAATAAATATACCTATTTACCGCAACCGTCACTGCCATTAAATAATTCATATTCATATTTAATAAATAGACCTCATGCTCCTCAAACTCAACCCCACATTTAAATAATAGCCCCCACACCACCCCATCTTAAATTAATAGTCCCCACTATAAAATAAATTGCCCCACCATCACCCCACAAACAAAATAGCACCCATTAGTTAGCCACCACCTATCACACACATATTACATTGTCACAAGCCCGCTGTGCCATCACTCACACATTACTGTGCCCCTTCATCACCATCCTGTGCCCCCTTATGATCACACTGCACCCTCCATGCTGCTTCTGACCCCCCTTCATCACCCTGTGCCATGCTGCTCTGGCCCCTCTCTCTCATGTCCTTATTGCCCCTCATCTCTCATGGCCTTAAATTAAGGCCATGAGAGATGAGGGGCAATAAGGGCATGAGAGATGATGAGGGGCATTAAGGCCCTTAATGCCCCTCATCATCTCTCATGCCCTTATTGCCCCTCAGCATCTCTCATGCCCTTATTGCCCCTCAGCATCTCTCATGCCCTTATTGCCCCTCAGCATCTCTCATGCCCTTATTGCCCATCTCTCTCATGCTCTTAATGCCCCTCATCATCTCTCATGCCCTTATTGCTCCTCATCTCTCTCATGCCCTTATTGCCCCTCATCTCTCATGCCCTTAATGCCCCTCATCATCTCTCATGCCCTTATTGCCCCTCATCATCTCTCATGCCCTTAATGCCCCTCATCATCTGTCATGCCCTTATTGCCCCTCAGCATTTCTCATGTCCTTATTGCCCATCTCTCTCATGTCCTTATTGCCCATCTCTCTCATGCCCTTATTGCCCCTCATCTCTCATGCCCTTAATGCCCCTCATCATCTCTCATGCCCTTATTGCCCCTCAGCATCTCTCATGCCCTTATTGCCCATCTCTCTCATGCTCTTAATGCCCCTCATCATCTCTCATGCCCTTATTGCTCCTCATCTCTCTCATGCCCTTATTGCCCCTCATCTCTCATGCCCTTAATGCCCCTCATCATCTCTCATGCCCTTATTGCCCCTCATCATCTCTCATGCCCTTAATGCCCCTCATCATCTCTCATGCCCTTATTGCCCCTCATCATCTCTCATGCCCTTAATGCCCCTCATCATCTGTCATGCCCTTATTGCCCCTCAGCATTTCTCATGTCCTTATTGCCCATCTCTCTCATGTCCTTATTGCCCATCTCTCTCTCATGCCCTTATTGCTACTCAGCATCTCTCATGCCCTTATTGCCCCTCATCATCTCTCATGCCCTTATTGCCCATCTCTCTCATGCCCTTATTGTCCCTCAGCATCTCTCATGCCCTTATTACCCATCTCTCTCATGCCCTTATTGTCCCTCAGCATCTCACATGCCCTTATTGCCCCTCATCTTTTATGCCACATTTGTTTCTCTCCCCTCTCCTTCAAAATGACAGGCTGCTCGCTGCTGCGGGGCTGCGCGCTTTACTAACCTGCTGCTCCTGCATTCTTCGTGTAGCTCCTATGGGTGGCAGGACGTCCCCAACGTGAGCGGTTCTTCTTCCAAGATGAGTCATGTGACATGTCATGTGACATGACTCATCTGTACGGCGCATGTGCAGAGAGCCGCAGTCGCGTCTGGGATCTCTGCACTTCAATCACATATTCACCTGTTCGGAACAACGGATCAGGCGGGGCGTGGCTAACCAGCGTCGGGGCCTATCGGTGGATCGCCCGGCTCACCAGCAGGCCAGTCCGACGATGGCTGTCAACATCAGGCAAATGGGCCAGAACATTATAGAGTGTGTTGTCTGAAAACGAGCACGTTAGGCATGTTAGAAAGCATGGCGGGCAGGTGACCTCTATCTGTGCCCTGTCATCTTCCAAGCGCCGTGTTGGGTTCCAGTGGTTCTCCAATAGACTGGGCAGACCTTGTCCAATCTCTCAACCCACGGGCCATCCTGTTGATCTACATCAATTCCTTTGTTAAAACAATGCACAATTTACATGTCGGAGGTATTATCGCTGAAAATCGGGATCAGCTAAACTGAAATAAGTGGAATTAGGCGGGTAACTGGAGGAACAGTCACCTGTTTATATCATCTGCTTCCTGATGGCAAATCTTGGGCGTCTCCAATAAAGTGATCGTCTTTTAATATACAGTATGTGCGACGAAATTGCACAATACACACACACTTTTAATTTGCTGAGAGTATAATCCAAGATTTTTTTTAATTAAATCCCAATTTATTTATAGTGTCAAATATAATGTAGCTCTTGTTGATGCATTACAAATGTGTTTTAGGAGATTAATGCCCTTTATTCTATTGTTACAATACATAAAAGGAAAAGTGGAGGTGTTGCCCATAGCAACCAATCATATCCTAGCTATCACGTTCTAGAATGTCCTAGATAAAGGATAGCTAGAATCTGATTGGTTGCTATGGGTAACACCTCCACTTTTCCTTTTTAGAAGGTTTGATAAACCAAAAATGGTATTTAATTTTTCAGTCATGATTTTTTTTTCAGGGTGTCACCTACTGGAAAAGGGTTGTGATCTCACCTATCAGGACGTAGTTTGCGTGGGTCAGGTGCATGGAAAATTAGGCGCGGCTAGTGGGCCTGGGTGAATCGGGGCCTGCTCAGTTTTGCCACAATTTTTAATTTAGAAATATTGGTAGGCATGCTAATCAATCATGTAATATCATCATCACCCTTTATTTATATAACGCCACTTCTGCAGCACTGTACAGAAAACTCATTCACATCAGTACCTGCCCCATTGGGGCTTACAGTCTAAATTCCCTAATATACACACACACAGACTAGGGTCAGTTTGATAGCAGCCAATTAACCTACCAGTATGTTTTTTTGGAGTCTGGGAGGAAACCAGAGCACTCGGAGGAAACCCACGCAAACACAGGGAGAACATACAAACTCCTCACACATAAGGCCATGGTCGGGAATTTAACTCATGACCCCAGTGCTGTAAGGCACTAACCACTGAGCCACCATGCTAATATGAAATCAAACAATAAATGTACATCTCCTGTAGCCACTGGGCTACTCCTCTTTCCCAGTCCATCATTCTACTGGTATTTTTCTCTTTCCTAACTAAAGATATCTCAGCACCAGCCCCAGCCTCTACAGTCAATGTGATTTTACTAAGGTTTGTATAACAATAACAAATAGGCTGATTTCAGAAATAAACCGGTATCCCGAATACTCTGTTGATCTTTACAATATTGAACAGATATTTACCATCATTTAAGGACATAGAAACAGAACTTACATTCAGGAACTTCATCTGTATTAATTATATACATCATTAGATATTTGTGTTATCAACACAATATAAAGATTTATTCATTTAGATGACCTGTGCAGTTTTTGATCATGTTTGATGGTTAATTAGGGATTCTCACTGTGATTATCATGGATAGGGAGATACATAAATATAGGTGATTCTACCACCACTACACTCTCATATGTACTCCCATCTCATTTACCTGTCTCAGACTCCAACATTTTAATATTTCACTTTTTAATTATTAAATTCATTTTTAATGCATATCAATAAAAAATTTTGGTTTTATGAGTTATGTTTATGTATTATCCATCTTCAACAATCCGCTCAATGATATGGAATAATTTCCCAGTATTGGACTAAATATTTGCGTCTTTAGTGTGCCTTCATTGGAAGTAGTGCTGCTTTTCTTTCTTTTTTATTCTATTATAAACGATGCCTCCACAGATCAAGTTGAACCTTTTCACCTCTTGGATATATATATATATAGGGCGGATGCTTCACACAGCACTTATGGAGTCTGGAGCTGATACTTCATATATACTCAGTGGTATCCAGATTTATAGAAGGAAAAGAGCTCACATAGTGTAACGCTGTATAACCACACATTTATTTCACAAACAATGCAGATTTGCACTTACATGGATAGTCATATAACAGGCTTATCTGGGTATCTTTAATTGTGACCGTCACGATTAAAGCACTCTCTGGCAGGGCCATCTTTTCCATTGGGCACGATGGGCAGCTGCCCGAGGGCCCCATGGGCAAGGGGGCCCCATAGGCACGGCTCTTAATGAGAGTAAATAATCCTGCAAAAGAAAAAAACCTGCATTAAAAACCTTAAATAGTCACTGAGCAAGTACATATATCTATCTCTATATATCTATATCTATATCTGTATCTGTATACATCTATATATCTATATCTAGGGGCCCCGGTGCACTGCTTTGCCCGGGGGCCCATAATGTTGTTAAGATGGCCCTGAGGAAGGGTGAAGGAGGATATAGTTCTAAAGATAATGCCATGAAAGGAGAGGAAGAAAAATTATTTGGCAAACATTGGGATTTATGAGTAAAAAAGCAAAAATGAGGGAATTAGAAGAATTACCTAGTTGCAATATCCTGTGCAATCAGAGAAGTAGTGCGGCTGCAGTAGATGTAGTTTATTCCTGGATGTCTGTATAGCATGGAGTAATGATGCGGGGAGCCATGTGGGGGAGTGGGTGGAAGTGTTCAATGAAGAGTAATAAGGCACAGGTGATGGAGTAGCTGAGTTCTTGCAGAGTCATGAGAGAGGAGAGGCAGGGCCAATCCCATAGTAAGCTATCTTGGGCTGGGTCACTGGACCACCTGCATTTTTTCCTATTAAAATAGGCTGCTTAGTCGAGTCTTGTCTCCCGGGCTAAAATTTGCCAGCTCCTGCCTGGGAGAGTGTTTCAAACTCACTTTTATTTCTTACTACTTGTGATGGCAGACAAAGCCTTGAGTAGAATTGAAAGTACAATGATGAGATAGAGGACTGAGATAACTGTAGCATGGGTAGGGATTAGCTGAGCAAGTAGTACAGCAGGCTGATTAAACAGAGGGAATGTTGCAGAAAAAATGGCCTGACAGATAAACAAACTTTCACGAGCCGAGTAGGAAATAAGAGCAGAGTCTAAAACAGTCTTCTTGTGGTGTGAAGCTTGTAGCCAGGGAGAGATGGAAACATCAGGGTAGATTATGGAGCTTCAGGTGAATACTGACTGTTGTCCTTGTGTAGCTGTGGTAATAGGCAGAATGTTCTTCTCCTGTTTAACGCCGGTATAACTCCAACTTATGCTATTTAAATTTGTTTACACTTGTAACTATACACCTAGAACTATGCACACTAGCTATACAGCCATCACTATATAAGCACACTTGGTGAATTATTTATGCAGATTTTTAACCTGAAATTTGTTTTGAGTCTTGTCTCTGTACGTGGATAAACAGTTGGATGCCTTAATGCTTATAACCTATTTATCAAGTTCAAACTTTAATTCTAATTGTGTTGACCCATAGAAGGTAAAACAAAATCATCATTGTGACAATTACCAATTTAGATATTTTCCTGACCCAAAAAAAAGGCAATTGAATATATTTCCTGGATTAATAAACTCATAATGTCCTCTATTAATCTACCCATATTCATTATGTGGTCTATCTAGTGACTTACGCAATGTCAAACTATATTTGCATGTAGAGTTTCCCCCTTTTCATGTATGCCAACAATGTATTCACCATTGCAGTCGCTACCAGGCACTTTGTGCTTTTACTCAGTTTTCAAGTCTCTGGATTGTGTAGATTTAGGAAATTATTTTGTTTTCCTGGTGCCAGCAGTACTGTTGGTTACCTCCATTAGTTTTATGTAAGGACTCAATTTTATATCATGACCATGAATTGCAGTCTGTTGTTATCTCAGTTTCGCCAATAGTGATTCAATTTAATGTGTAGGGATAGTAATTACCATGGTCACTTTAGATGCATAACCCTACTGTCACGAGTCACAGGGACTGAAGGCCACTTGTTGATATTTGCGCTGCTAAGATAGGAGGCACGGAGTCTAAAGATGCCACCAGTCTTCGCCAGGAACCCCCGCAAAGTAGTTTGGCGTTTGCTGCAAGGGACGTGCAGGTTGCGGCCCTCCAAGTTAGCAATCAGCGGAGAGGATGGTAAACAAACGTGGTCGTTCAGGCTGCAGGCAGAGGTTAAACCATACTGGCAAACGTGGTATCAAATGATAAGGCAAATCGAAGTCAGCAAGCTAAAGGTCAGATACAGCGGGAGCAATCAGGACGAAGGGAGATCCATAAGCAGAACCAGGGAAAGCCGGGTCGGTACACAGGAGGTCAGTCAGAGAGCAGGAAAAAAGACTGAAACGCTGGAGCATAGGAAGACCTAGATACTCTGGCACCTACCTAGTGTTAGGGGCAGGTTTAAATAGTTCCCTGATTGGTGGCAGTGGTGGTGAACATCTGACCGTCGACAGGAAGTGTAGAGAAGTGTCCCGTTGTTAGGAGACGGAGACGCGAGTGGACACACATGCGCACAGCAATCCTGAGGAGAGAGCACGGCGTTCAGCTACCTAGCAAAGGACAGCACTGGCAGCAGAGGAGGGCGTCCGTCCCTGGCACCGATGGGGAGTGCGGGGACTGCGTCTGACACCTACATTTATCTACATTAAATTTTTACAGCCTAGTTTGCTATTTTGTCTAAAACATTGTGTAACATATTTCGAACCTGCTCTGTTAGTAACTCTCCATCAGTGGCGGATCCAGGGGGGGGCGATCGCCCCCCCCCTAGCAGACACTTGCTGCCAACACAATCAGAGCAGCCGGGCAGCACACTGTCCCTGCCTGTCACGGCTGGACGGACCTGCACATAGTATGCAGCCGTCAGCAGCCTAAGATGTTAGAA